>NC_086284.1:150109777-150471652 GCF_963924245.1 Chroicocephalus ridibundus
GTGGAATAAGGGGTGGAGAATGTACTGATTTTGGCTGGAGTAGAATTAGTTTTCTTCATAGTAGCTAGTATGGGGCTATGTTTTGAATTTGTGGTGAAAACAGTGTTGATAAGACAGAGATGTTTCTGTTATGGCTGAGCAGTGCTTACACAGAGTCAAGGCCTTTTCTGATTCTCACACCAACCCACCAGTGAGTAGGCTCAGGGTGCCCAAGAAGCTGGGAGGGGACAGAGCCGGGACAGCTGAGCCCAACTGACCAAAGGGATATTCCATAACATGTGATGTCATGCTCAGTATATAAAGCCGGGGAAGAAGGAAGGAAGGAAGGAGATGCCATTCAGAGTCATGGTGTTTGTCTTCCCAGGCAACCATTACACATGATGAAGCCCTGCTTTCCTGGAGATGGCTGAATACCTGCCTGCCGATGGGAAATAGTAAACAATTCCTTGTTTTGCTTTGCTTGCATGCACAGCTTTTGCTTTACCTATTAAACTCTCTTTATCTCAACCTATGAATTTTCTCACTTTTACTCTTCTGATTCTCTCCTCCACCACACAGGGGGTGGGGGAGCGAGCAAGTGGCTGGGGTTAAACCATGACAGATCTTTTGATCAGTGGACATTGTGTATTCATTACATTAATTCTTTCCTGTGTTCAATATGCATTAGAATTATTTTTTTTAAATATGAATTTTATTAACTATATAATCAGCTGAAGAGAACTAAACCCTTTAGAAGACAATGACTTTAGCAATACTCTGCCTTTTGAGTAAAACAGGAGGGGTGCAGACCTACCTGTCCCACTACAGAGCTGGGGGAGCATGCACAAGCCACCTCCGTGGAACATTGCTTTCTGCCTTGGTTTCTGTTCTGCAAAACAAAGCTAATTATACATGTCTCCCTTCGCTTTTACAGAGCCCTTTGAACTGTACTCCTGAAAAGCCATTGAAGAGCAAGGCATTAGAGATCAAAACCAGACTAGAACTGCAAACACAGATCCATCATCCACGAAAGTTTTGATTTGGACCTCAACTTCACGCTTTGCTTCTTTCTATCAGTTGCGCTGGCTGAGGATGTAAATATCCCCACACAAGCTTCAAGAAGGTTCAGATACAAACCTGAAGGTGAACTCTTTGGCTCCTGCCCTTCTTTTTATTTTAAAGCTCATCTCAACAGCAGTCTCCTGCACGTGGTACATTCTCATTGAAGTGCATATTTTCCCGTGTAATACCAAGCACTTCAAAGCACACTCCCGTCTTTCTTTGCTGCTCATTGGCTTCATTGGTGAACAGCAGCTAAGTTGCTAGCATTATGTGTGGCTTCTACTTCGATACAACATCAAAGGGACACATGTATATTTTAAAGAATTACAACTAGAGCTGTGCAAAACTTGCCTTACAAGCCCCAAACCTTAGTAGTATGTTTGTATCTTCACCTTTCCTTATATTATCCTTTTCATGCTCTGTGTTAGGATCACAGAAAAACTGTTGATAGAACAACCCCAATTATCGCAAATAAAACCAAGATACTTTAAAGGTTCAGATAATGAAGGATGTCCTTGGTGTGCACAGGCACTGGGGAGACTAACTTGTTTCAGTTAAGAGGGAATGCCAAATATTCGCACAAATAATACACGCTTGAAGTTTGTTACATGCTTGGCTTCCTTCCTTCTTACTCTGTCTGATGTGTATTCCCCCAAGTTCTCTCATTCTCTCCAAATCATTTGCATGACTACCCTGCCTCCCTGAAATAACAACAAAAAAGAACACCCCGCCCCGCAAAAAAACCGACACATAAACCATTTGAGAAGTCTTTAAACACACACTTGACATTTTTGGGTTTAGGGATGCAAGTGGATGGTTTTGCTGAAGTTGTTTACCTAAAAGTACTTTAGGTGCCCCCATTACTGGGTCACCATGCAGTAGCTACCCTTCTCTCAAACTTTCATGTGCTCATCTTCTCAGTACCCCATGGGAAGTCACGAAGTGCTATTATCTCTGGTTTATAATCAGGAAATTGAAGACAAGAGAAGCAAAAAGCGTGGTTTCCAAAAGTACTTCAGATCCTAAATCACTTAACCCTCATTACAAACAGCATTGTGCTGTGCTCCAGTAACAGTGTAGATAAGCCAGCAGCCTTTTCTATACAGCTCACTGGAACATAGCAGAGCGCTCCTCTGGGGAGCAGCCTACACATTGTTTCTGGAAAAAGAAATGCTAGACATGTTTACATATCACTACCCCTAAATGACAAAGGCCTTTCTGAGAAGAGCTGACAGTTTTCATGCCTCAATTTGAAATGTTTGCAGAGTGTCACACAGTATTACGGCATTCCTACTAGCTCATGATCCTTGCATCGTTCTGGCTTTCTGCTGCAGACCAGTCCTGTTCAGTGATGCTTTGAGTTTGTAAGTGACATTTAGGCTCCTGCAACTCAAGCGTTCCAGAAAATTTTACCCTTGCGCAAGTTGGCTGCAAAGAGGGTTACCTGAATCTCTGCAAACTTGAGGACCTGTACTAACTGAAGAACCATCCTCAGATAGACCATGTTCATGCATAAGTGTACACGAGTGTGTGTGCATGTATGCACAGGTATATAGTGTCACTGGTTACTTCTGCCTGTGTTTACTGCTCAAAGACTCAGAGGGAAGTTAGTGACATACAACACAGCTTGTTTGGTGCATTTTAAAGTACTGCCTATTAACCAATACTAAAATTAACAAATAAAATGGTAAGCTCCCAGTGAACTCGTCCATTTGCAGGCATGAAATCCATGAATCTAATCAAACCAGTGTAACCTAAAGCATTTTTTTTTTCCTTCTTTCTAATAAACAGGAAGATACTCGGATTAAAAAAAAAAAAAAAATAAACCAACAACAAAAAACCAGAAAAACAAAAACCAAAAAACCCTAAAAAACAACAAAACCCCATAAAACCTAAAAAACCCCCAACAACCTCATGAAAAGCAGTAGGACATAAAACTTTTCCCTCTTGCTGGTATTTCATAGATGACAAGGCATGAAATGATTGATCATGCACTGTAATGACGGATAAGGACAATTGGCTGAAAGGTCAAAACTATTAAGTAAATAGAAACGAAAAAAAAAGAAAGAGAAGATGGCACATTTCTCTCTGAGGCATAGTAAGTTTAAATGGCAAGAAACCTTCATGTCATAGCCACGCTGCTTCCATTTAAGCTTAAAGAGTACTGAGCTGAAATATGAGCAACTAGTTAAGCATTTTTGGTTGTTCTTTGACAAGCAAAGTTTGGGCAGGGTTGAGGGTGTTTGGATTACCTCCAACGCATATTCATGTTTTCAAATTTATACTTTTTTTTTTTTTTTTGCAAAGTTTTTCTTTAAAATAAGTGTGTCATAGCGTGATATCCTTACTAAATTCTTCCCCTTCATTTATGAGTGCACATCTACATAGTCAAGCACAAATTAAAAAACAAAAAAACCCAAAACTGATGAATACAAGCCTGAATTTATCCTTACTTCAGGAGGCCCACAGATATCCTTACTTCTAGATTTTAACAGTTACTCCAAGGCTGGATTTAACCAAATCTATAGAGCCGATAGATTGTGTGCTGCGAAAGTGCAGAAGTGGTTTCAGCGACAGCAGCTCCTCTGTACTTTGTAGGCTAAGCTCACCTGCCTCTGGTACTGAAAGTTCAGGGAACTCGACTCAGTACTAGCCAACCTGGCACATCGGACAACCCTGGGGAGCTAGTGGCTGCGCTCAGTGATCGTGACCCCGTTCTTCTGGGCATGACGCTACGGACCAAGAGGCTCTGTAGAAATTCTCAGCAGCCCTCAACACAGCAAGGCCGCTTTGTGAAGGTAGTTTCTCACCCTACCAACCAGAAAATTGATTTATTTCAATTTTCTGAAATCCTAAGGATTTTTCATTAACTTTAATTCCCAAATGATCTGCGATGGCACGTTTGTTGTTTATAAATAGTAGTTTGGGTTGGTTTTGTGATTTCTTTTTTTTTTTTTTCCTTTCTACTCTACCTACAGAAACCTCACAAAAATATCTCTGTTACGCCCACAAATCACTGGATCTACTTAGCATTTCTTGAAGAGGTGCAATTTTTTATTTATTTTTTTTTTTAAATGCGACTTTTTTTGGTACTAGTGCATTTGTCAACATTAGAGTAATTAGCTCAAGTTTCATCAACTAGCTGGCGCAATCTGTTCAGAAAGCAACTTGGAATGTTAAAAATCCTAATAAGCTTCTCCAGCTTCGCAGTTAAAGCCTGAGGGATTTGATTTCAGTTCTGTCTAAAATCAGAGGAAGTCTTTTAGAAGATAAATCAATACCGCTGAAAAACATAAACGAAAAAAATGACTAAGTAAGAATGATGCCATTAGGCGAAGCTATTTTTCTGTTATTTTAAATTGGTACATACTTTTTAAAATTAAGCAGTATTTTACACAGGAAAAACTGAACTAAAGCAAATTTGGAGCTCCAGGTCTGTGAAAGCTTCTATCCCTCAGTAACCTCATGTTTGTGAGTAATCCAACTGAATTAAAAAATATTTGAATCACAAGGAAAAAAGTTACCCAATATCTACTCCTAATGAAATAGATACACAGTAATTTCTGTACCCTTCTTGGTTCTTGCTTTTATTGTGGCTGTTTGTATCTGAACACACATGCATTTGCATGTTTTAAGTGCAGATAAAAATCACTTAAGGCAGAAATGAGGAAAAACATGCTTTTCAATACATAAAAAGCATTTATTGATAGGGGTTTGTCTCCACCAAAAGGCAGCACAAAAAATGGAGCCCCTGGAAACATCTGAAACAGCTGCCTGATCAAAAGCAAAATATCATTTTTAAAATACCAAAGCAATCTTGCTCCCTTCACAGCCATTTACTAACACAGTTCAGGAAGACAAGGGGCTTGAAAAACTTTCAAGTCTGGAAGCCACTCAGAGAAACTACATTAACAGCACTGGATTGTACCGTAAGAATGACATGGGGACTTACATTAAGGTACACATAGTTACACCTCGGGTAGATAGTGACTTCCCTGAGGCAGTTGAAGGGGAAAACTAGTATGGGAATGAGACAAGAACGAACACCAACTTGGTCGCCTTGACTCAGCAAAGTCCCGCAAACCGTGAGACAAAAGCACGCAGCCAGGCACAGCCTCAATAGGGATGGAAAGGGAGAGCGGGAAACTTCACGAATGGTACTGCACTATGAACCTCTGAATAAGCACTTACAGTGTGGCTCAAAAATCCTGCTCCCCCTGGTATATCGTCCATTGCATACTCCGATAGGGTGGAATTAATAGGCTTCTGTGTGTGCTGTTCGCACAGTAATAGGACCAACAGATGAGGAGCAGAGAACAACTTTTCCTGAAAGGAGGAAGGAAGTGGAAAGAACTAGGGAAAAGGCAAGTAACAGATGCCAAATACATAAAATAAGAGCACTGTGCTTCAGCAGCAAAAAGAAGAAAAAAAAACCCACCCTGACAACAGCCTCCTGCCTGTTTGATCACTTCACAGAAAATATCTTTTTCTTAAAAGGTGCCTTCTCTGAGAGATCAAATTAGGCTATAATACATTTACTAATTAGCAGTAATACACTAGAAATTACAACTTGCAGGGTTTTAGTTAGTACAGATTATTTCTCTTGCAAACAAAATTAAACATGCTTTTGCAATCTGTTCCCCAACGGTTTTGCTGGCTTTCCTTCTGTTTTGCCTCACACCAACAAAACTAGAGGGCCATGTTTTGATCTTTAGGCAATACACCTGTGCACCCATCTTCTGAGCACCGCTGGGCTCCAGAGCTGGGAAAGCAGGGAGGAGATACTCCTTTGTCGTAACACCGGGTAAACTCAGACATAAATTCTGAGTCGCATTTTGAGCCATGCCATGTTTGCAGGGAGTACAGATACCATAAATCCAGTTCTCAGCGGTTAGCTCGTAAAGCCGAATCCGCAGCAGCCGCTTCCCAAGCACGGCGTGGGGATGCCAGAGCCATGCTGTTCCGCTGGCTGCACAGCAGCAGCATCGCGCAGGCAACCAAACTGTTCTAGAAGAGCTTTAAGGTTGCTCTGGGTTAGACCGGGAACTCGGGCAACTTGGTGTTCCTTGTACTTCTCTAGGGCCTAAAAGCTGTACACAGGTGAAATAGTCTTCTCACTCCTTTGCTGATGTCACGTGGATCAGCAGCACCAGTAAATGGATATGCGCTGTAATGGGGGACAAAGCTGAAGTCGTGTTGTTAAAGACTACCCCAGCACAAAGGATTGCAGGGGGCACCAATATCCCCTGGGGGATCCAAGTCCTCAGGCGCCTGGTTAGCAAGTACCTTCCGTATCTCACATCCCACTGTCTGAAGTCTGGGGAGAAGAGGAACGTTTTCCTTTTCAGATCATAGTGGTAGGTGCCGTGGAAAGGTTGTTTTGGTTATGTTGTTTGGGTTTTTTTATTTTATTTTTTTTTTAAATTTTTTTTCTGGTTGGGTTTTGTTTGTCTTTTTCAGCATGTTACAGAGCCTACTGTTATTCACTGCGCTATTGATAATGACCTTGATCTTTCCTGTTATCTTTCATGCTTCAGTAACACAATTGTGGCCTTTGCCACAACTTTTTTCGGCTATTTTTCTACCTACTGCCCACTTATAGCTCATTCCTTTTGAAAGCATGAAATAGATTCTATGTGTCACTGCTGTCTCCCTTCCACACATAGTTTATGGCAAGTTCAACGACTTCTTCCCCGTAAGGGGAGTGGAATATGCAATCCAGTCATGCAAGTGGGCCTTGACAACCAGTCCCATGGCTGGCACTTTTTATCCATGCCATTGACAACAAGAGAAACATGCGAGCAAGCATATACAAGTTGAGAGGGAGCAACACTTGTAAGTTCTGTTTGGGTTTTTTTGCTGCTTGTTTTTGTGGATCTACATGAATAAGTGGCTTTGAATAGTAATCACACATTACTTACTACACACAGAACATCAATGAATAAATGTCAATTTCCTAAACTACATTTATTGCTTGAGCTTGTTTAACGTGCATTTTTTCAATCTGTTGCTGGGTTTTGATAAGAATTGCAGTATACGTTATTACTTGTACTGCTCTGGTTAGCTGGGTTTCCTTGCATATATGGCAAGTTATACAAGTAACCTCTTTTTCCCTGAGTTGGTAAGGGTAAATGTTATAACAAACACTCCAGTGTGGAGCTCTGCAAGACTCAATGCTCTCGCAGCTCAATTTGAAATTTGTTTTTTAGTCCAGCCCTTCAAGCCCTGGGTTGAATTCTGCCTATTGCCTAGTACCTTGAGTGCAGACTTATTTGGTCCACTGTGCGCAGCAATTTAGAGACAGTCACAATCTGAGAAGACAGCAATAAAGAAATGAAACTAAATATTAAGGCTGGCATTCAACAGGGTGATTCAATCACAGGAGTATGGCTATACCATCCCTTCTTGCCAGGATGTGGCAAACAACCGTCAGTATTCATCTGGTCCCATCTCAGGTCAGGATGTTGACCAGACTTTAAGGTTGCTTCCAGGCCTGTTTTCTCTATTAGCACAAGGCTGCCTTAAACGGCCATTTGGAGATTCTCCTCATGCAGGGGAATTCTAATGTGATATAAAGACACCCCTCTGATATTTTTCCTCGTTGGTGGTACAAGACATGCAACTAGGCAAAATGGTATATGGAAGGAATATCTTTACGGTTAGCAAACCCTGACCCCAGCAAGAGTGGGCTGACAGCAGTTGCCACCAGACAGAATAGCCTTTAGATTGCTCTGATTTATGCTTCTTCCCAATAGCCAAACAACTCCCTTGAGATAAGGGCAGATACTGAGGTGGCTTGAAATCCCTGTACACAGTTTGGCAGCATCTGAGGATCTAAAGAACAGAGTTGCAGATACACTTATACACATTGAACAGCAAAAAGAAATGTTGGGCAATAGTCTTACTGTTCCATCCTTTCTAATATGGTCTATTGCAACAGTAACAATCTCTTTGTAGTCTTTCAAAGCGGTACAGCATGCTATATTTCAAACAAGATTAAATTTTTGACAAAACAAGTCTTCCAACAGTCTGTGTATTTTATTAAAATGCTATAGTTTCTAAGTTACCATAAAATGTTTTTGGGTTTTCTTTTCCACCTAAGCAAAAGTCTTTACTTTTTGAATACTGCTT
Source organism: Chroicocephalus ridibundus (assembly GCF_963924245.1). Taxonomy (NCBI): domain Eukaryota; kingdom Metazoa; phylum Chordata; class Aves; order Charadriiformes; family Laridae; genus Chroicocephalus; species Chroicocephalus ridibundus. The sequence continues at coordinate 150,117,950 of NC_086284.1, forward strand.
GATCTATCAGAAGATAGCTGAGAAGACTGGATATTCAACTGCAGTGAATTTAATAATTCCACTGCAGTTGGTTATTATAATAATAAAACTATTATTCAATAATGCAGCAATGGTCCTAAAGTCAATGGCTTTTCTGCTGTCATTACATTCAGAGGGTAAATCTGTATCACCGGTACTGTAGCATAACCAGCAAACAGCTACACATTTCTAAGCTGCTGTTGGATAACAAAGAAAATGGAAATCCTAAATAGCCTCCTTCAAATTTGATTTTGCCAGCTAAGGCTCCCCTTGATATACAAATGGAGTCTCACCAATGCAAAAAGAACTAATTCAACAAACTTAAAATTGTAAGAAGAATTTGGTGTGTAATCAGACAGATATCTAATGATTTTCCAGTTGAAGTGACTATTAAAACAGAGTACAGCTGGCTTTTACATATTTTTTTGCTCGCCTGCCTGGAAACAATATTGAAAAGAAAATTTCTCTTGAAGTGTTACTTGGCATCCTTACTCCAAGAGCAGAACTCTCCGAGTATTATCTCTTATTTATATCACCGCACTGATGCTATCTGTGGGCCTCCCAGACTCTAAGTGCTGCCAGGGTCTACCTTGCTCCCGGTATAAATCAGAGCAGCCGTAGAGAGGACCTGCTTCCCAGGCTGCTGTAAGAGGGGGAAGAAATCAATTCTTAGCTGTGCCATGGGCTCTGTGCCAGCGGAGGACACCCTATAGATATTTTCAATCAAGAACTTGCATGCTCAGAGCAGCATAAAACGACTAGGGTGAAAAATGAATTTGGCCCTTTGGTTCCTCCCCTTTAGGGATACAGAAATGAGCCTAAGCCTGTTTATCAGCTCCAAATACACCAAAACTTCGGAGAAAGTTTGGATCTATAACTGTATTTTATAACATGAGCCCATTCCTACTCCTGGCATATCTTGCTGTGCCTGTGATTAGGAAAGGTTATGACTGTGAATCATGGCTTGAGGAAATGTGTAGTACACCTGTGTACAAGAGTAAACTAAATTCAGTTTGCTATTTATCTACTGTATTTATCTCAGTTAAGTAAACTTTGAGTTTGTCAAGATTTCCTGCTGGAAATTCTCATGATAATACAAGTATAATTGCCTTTTTATTGCCACAGACATCTGCTACAGTTTTCAAACAAAGAAAATACTTTTTTTTTTCTTCTCCCCTGGCTTTCTCTATAACAAGAGAAAGATCGTCACTTATTTCGTATGTGATAGATTACAAAGCCAATTGAGAAACAGTTGACCAACCAGCCAACCTTTCTTCCTTCATACCCTCTTACCCTCCAGGTGGACAAAAAATAAAAGGTTATCCAGTAAAAGTTATAGTCTCTTAAATGAGAAGTCCACACACTAGAATGTGGAAGGGATCAAACAGTTCCCTTATAATCCTCTATTTTCCAACTAAGGACCTTGGGTACAGTCAAAAGGCTTGTGTCCAAGGCAATGTGGCCAAGAAACCATTGCCCTTATTCCACTGGCCCTTCTGCATTCTGCAAAGAAATCCTGCATTTGGCTTGACCCTAAGGTGTCCTCCTGCCATTTGAGCAGACCAGTGTGAAAGTACACGGACACTTCAGGCAAGGCTGAAGATGTCGTATACCCCCTGTGCCACCTAGCCCCACAAGCAGACTTGCGCCCTCATCCTCACTGAGGGGGAGCGTGAGGATCACAGCTTTACACATATAGGTCTTGATGCATTTTGTTATGAGAACTAAATTAAAGAAATTAAAACAAAACTGGAGCACTACCAAGGAAGGCAAATACTGTTCTTCAGCTAAAATGCACTCCAAAAAAAATTTGTTAAAAAGTGCGTGATGCCCATGCAGAATGTGTCTTTACTGGGTAGAGATTCTTGAACTTTCATTCACAGACATATTTCTAGAGAGACCTGCAGTGAAGATATGCAGAAAAGCCTCCCTCTTGCTGCAGGCTAAGGTAAACCACCATCTGCCTTAGCTCATCATCACAGGGCCATGACTTAACTTGTCAAGCAATCTGCTTCAGGACTGATTCAGAGACATCAGAGCAGTCACCCACCATACGGGGATGAGCAGGAAATGAGTGCTGATGAGGTGTCTCTTATATTTTGGAAATAGGACACTAGATGAGAAATGAGAACGTAAACTATAGAGGAGACCAAGGCACAAAGATCAGAGGCATTGATTACTGTGGTGTGCATCATTTAAATTAGTTTTTGATCCCAGTCTTGCACTAGCAGCTGGACCTCTGCAGAAAGGCTGCCACTCAACATTGGCCTCCCACGTGCAGGTATCAATTCACGGCGGTAGTGGCATGCCCAGCAGTCACTCATCCAGGAGCAGGATGTGGCCTCATAACAGCATGTTAAGGGGAACAGCCTCATCCCATGGTTTGTTCAGTCACTGCAGGGAACAGCGATATCAAGGCACTGCTGCAGGTTGGCGGGAGTGCTATGCCCCTGTTTCAGCAGGCGAGGATACAAAAAGCTGTCTCAGAAATGTCTGGGTCCTCCCGTTGTAGCAGAAGAACTCCAACCATGCCCAGAGGGAGGTAGAACACGCAGCAGCAGTTCCGCACTGACTGTAACTATCTAGAGGGTCAGCATAAGAGGGGGACTTGAAGGTGGCAGCATAAGGCATAACTGGTGGTACTACTATAACCATGGACTTGGCTGCTAGCTGCCTATATTATGAGGAGTTTGTCTTCCACTTTTTTTTTTTTAATTTAAAAAAACCCAACAAAACCAAAACCAAATCCCACAGATCTTCGAAGTAGGAGAGTATTCCTCAAGGACTGCAAAGTGTGTGCTTACTTTCACACAAAGGCTCAGGCTTTGTCAGAAATCCTAGTTTCCAAGAAGGCTTTTTATCTTCTCGTGGAAAAGACAATATGCCAAGACACTTATCTTGAAAATATTGTGGAAGACTAGTAAGACCTACACCGAGTGAGCCAGTGGTGGGGTAGGGACTTGAAAGCGTGTGCCCTGCATCCTCCTGACATGCCTTAGAATTTGGCACAGGTTGTTGCCTATTTTGCCTGATGGCAAATGCTGAACAGAGTTGCAGTGCCCTCCCCTTTCCTCCGTACACACACACACACTGCAGCAAGACAACTTGATAGTGAGGGCAGAGCAGAGGATGTATGTGTAAGACGGTAGAGTTAAAGCAGACAGGTCTCTCCCCAAACCGGATTTTGAACCTTGGATTTCCACACTGGTGCTGCCAAATGTAGTATTCTCACCAGCAGCAGAAAGAGATGTAGAAAGACATTTCCTGACGCAGGGTGGATAAGAGTGAAGTGGTCAGCCTCTTTCTCTCATCTAATCTCAAATAGCAAGGAGGTTAGTAGTAAGAAGAGTCCTATGTTTGTATCCAAATCATTTCTGAAGGCGATAATTAGAGAGCAGCCTGCTCTGTTCTAGCCAGGTTGATGTCCGCTATTACACAGCGGAAGGACCCGGGTGCAGAGCAAATGGGAAAGGAGACTGGCACAAGACAAATGCAGAGATGTTTGGGCTGTTTCAGACTTTACTCTCAGACTCAGATGTATGCATAAATATACTTAAAACCTTGCTAAACTTCTTCCAGGACCATGATTGTTGACGTAGGGCTACAAAGACCATGACACTAAAGAAACAGATGTGATATTTTCAATGCAGTGGTGCATCTGATAAGAACAAGGAGACTGGTATTTGCTTCCTGGAAAAAGCCTAAGTTTCAAAACATGCCATTTAGGTGCACATAGGTAGTATGATGACATCAGTGTAAGTGAAGTGAGTACAGCCCCTAGAATATGATGGATTACACGATTACACGCTGTAGTCCAGTGCAGCCCCTATTTAACAGAACACCAATGGGTTATTCCTGTGAAGAGTTTAAAACTACCGGATCACGAGAAGTGTCTAGAAATCTCATTAAAGCATAACATGTGAGTTTGCTCTAGGTATTTCAGTGTGTAGTTAGAATTACGCTATAGAAAAGTATAATTCCACCTCCCCACTATCCCCAGCCTCTTCCACTCCAAATTCACGAGAAACTTCCATAAGATCCAGCTGGAGTCTGATATGTAGAAAATCAAAGATCTGGTCCTATAGTCAGACTGACAAAATTCAGACACACAGGTAAAACACTGTGATACCTTGTATTCTTTCCCATTTTCACATCTCAATATTTGTTATCGTCTTTATGATCCCTGTGATGAAATGGTAGTAATTGTAGGTATTTTTTGTAGAGTATTCAGTTTATTTCCCTTAACATGTAGGGCATGTAAGATTGTCAGAAAGAAGCAAAAGGACAAGCTCTTCATAGGCACTGTGGTACCTAAATCCCTACAAACTCATCCCTATGTTCTTAAGGCAAACCTTGGAAAACAGAATGCATTAGCAGAGATGATGATTATTTGCTATGATAGAGATCACAGGTGAAGTCTGCATAGGTGAATTATTTCACTGTTCATTTCATATTATATGTATTAATTGGATTAAAGTATACAAAAAGACCAAAGCTCAGCGCTTAGAACTTAACCTTCATGGGAAGTTAAGCTTTTCCCCCAACTTTTCATTAAAAGTAATGGTTAAATAAACACATTGGAATATCTAGTGACTCAATATGGACTATGTTCAGATGAAAAAGCATTAAAAGTCTGGAAAGGCACCACTTCTGTTAACACTGTACAGAGGAAGAACACTTAAGTGAAGTTTTCAAATATTCTGGGTTTTAATCAAATATATTCCCAATGATAAGAATCATTCTTATAGTCAGCTACCGGGGACAGAAAGATAAGTTAGACAGCTAGCTGGTAGCCATAATTATGCTCTGATATAAAAATATAACCATTCTATTTGCTTTTTTAATAGCTCTGGAAATTTGAACCAACTAACTAAAAAGCGAAAGAGATATTTGGCTGTCTGAAAGTCATCATACAGCACTCGTATGCACAATGCTCACTTTAAATAAAGGCTTGACACTGCGTTATAACATTACATACTAGTTACAATTTTCCAAGGGACAGAAGTGGTTGTTAAATCAGGAGTGAATATATACTTGAAGTCACTTTTCAAGACATTCTTCACTCTCGTCCCTGTGAGTGGCACGACTGTTCAAAAGTCACTGCAGCCTCATTAGAGACATGGCCTTTGGGGGATTTCAGCAAATTAAGTACTGTAATCCAGGGGGTGGGCAAGGGTGCCTGAACCATACAGCTGCAACATAGGTCATTTAAACAAATAAATAAATTAAAGATGCTTTAAAAAAAAATTAATGAAACACAACAGCTATGAATGGATCTTGCTACGCCTTTCCACTTCATTTTTATCATTTGGCTTGAAGAAGACAATATATATCCCCACAATCTTAAACACATCTGAAACAGTGACCTTAGTTTTGCAGTGTCCGTGAGGATATAGTGGTAGAAAGGAAGGAAAATCCGCCAGCATGAAGAACCCATTTCTTGTATATTGCCCTATGCACCTTTGGATTTCTTCCCCCTGATGTGAACAGTAACTTCTACCCTTCAAATTTAAGAAGTGCTTAGTAGATTGGGGAAAAATAAGCTGCAAAATTAAAGGAAATTGAACGTACACCTCAAGTTTTCTTTTCCTTTGAGATTAGAAGACACTGTCACTACCACATTCTCCTGTGCGCTTTTCCAGAAAAATATCGTGGGGGTACACTGAAAAAATAAGTCTGCTCACTTAAATCAGTACCAGTTTGGCTTAACACGCTGGGGATATAAAATGTGCAAATTGATGAAGGGCTTCATAAGAGAGAGTCATTTCTGGATGGCATACAGCAAGCCCTACCTGCTTATTCCTCACCACTCTCTTCCCATATTTCCCACCCACTCGACTCTGCCAGTGTAACTCTGTAGAGGTACAATCTAAATTAGCTCCATGGCAAAACCAAACGAAAACCACCAAACCACGTCCCCTGAATTTTGCTTTTACTTTAAGTAGCAGATGTATCCAAGCTTAACTTCCTTTCCTTGCCCATCAGTGCAGTCATATGCAGAGGAAAAAGCAAATCCTCTGTCCCTTCACACCAAAAATATAATAGTAATAATAATAAAAAAAAAAAATCACACACTGAAACCAACTAAAGAAACAACACAAATTTGAATACAAAACTGACTGTTTAGCTGTCTGTTTTGCCAGTAATCATTTTTGTCAATTCATTACAAACAACCTTAACATTCTTTGCTTCCCTCTGCTGTGCCCCCTGCTGTGCCCCCTACTCTCCCCAGTAGCAAAATTCAACATCCCTTCATTTATATGGACTTAAACTCTTCTTAGTAACATTAATATTAGGGGACTGGAGTGAGGGTGGTTGCAGAATTTTTAGCACAGTGAATTCCTGAACTAGGCCTGGAATTACTAATATCACTGAAATTCTTCTATTCCTAATAATAATAAATTGAAAATGACTGCTTGTATTATCTCTATAAGTAATGGGATCACATTAAGACAAGTGCACTGAAGATAAATATTGGATATAAACTCCTGACAGCAAGACATCTTAGAATGAGAGATGGGAAGAAGTTCTCTTCCTTGAATTATATTGATTTAGAACAGGAGAAAAAGAGCAGAAGTTGTAACACTAGAAAAACACTGGACTGACTAAAAGCACAAGGGGAATGGCGAAAAGGGAGTGAATATAATGATCTAAATAACTTACACTCTAAGCCTGCAGCAATTAAAAATAAGTGTTGATCTAAAATCTTTTGTGTGATAGGGAAAAAAAAAATAATCAGGAAAGAAAAAACATCAGACCAATTTATTTTTAGCAATTGATCCCCTTTACACTGTTTTAATGGTTGAATTTAGACCATCATAAATAGGATCTGCCTCTGACATGAGCTTTAAATATTCTTGCTGGGTGCATCTCTAGTTACTGATACAGGAGTTCTCTGAATGAAAGCAAAAAGGGGAGGTCAGTTTATTTATTTCTAATAAAAGCCCAACAGTTGCAAGGGAAAGTATGTTAAAAAAAAAATCCTGGAAAAGCAAGTGCCATTTTGTCTTGGGATTGAATACTAACCTTTTATCAACCTGCCTATTCTATTTCTGGTAAGCAGACCAGCTTTTAGTGTTTGAGTCTCAGTGAAGATCCAGTCTTCCTTATTGGGCAGTATTTATGAATACCTCCTGTGGGATAGTTTCCACACCTTTTCCCAAGAAAGGAAAAAGAACAGTTGCCAGTTACTTCATTATGATTTTATGGCTAACTGCTGACTTACAATTGAAAGTTTATATTCAGGAATGGTAATTACTGAAAAAGTACCCCAAACAGGAATGTGATACCTACATCTTTACCCAGCAGTTTACCCCACATTGCAATTCTGAAAAAGCTTGCTGCTGGTGTCATGGTTTAACCCCAGCCAGCACCATGCAGCAGCTCACTCACTCCCCCCAGTTTGTATGAGGGAGGGAGAGAATCACCAGAATGAAAGTGAGAAAAAAACTTGTGGGTTGAGATAAAGACGGTTTAATAGGTAGAGAAAAAAACGCACACACAAGCAAAGCAAAACAAGGAATTCATTCACTGCTTCCCACTGGCAGGCAGGTGTTCAGCCATCTCCAGGAAAGCAGGGCTCCATTACAGGTAACAGTTACTTGGAAAGACAAACGTCATGACTTTGAACACGTCTCCCCGTTCTTTAGTCTTCCCCCAGCTTTATGTACTGAGCATGATGTCATAAGGTATGGAATATCCCTTTGGTCAGTTGGGGTCAGTTGTCCCAGCTGTGTCTCCTGGCAAGTTTTTGTGCGCTCCCAGGCCTCGCTGGCAGGGTGGTGGAGGAGCAGAAAAGGCCTTGAGAGCTTAGCAACCACCAAACCCACCATTTCTCATCTCAAATCCAAAGCATATAGTAAAAGAGTTAACTCCATCCCAGCTGAAACCATGGCAGCTGATTAAGTGATGCTCACCACAGATACAGCAGGAGTAACTGAGAACTGAGAAGAGAAATCAAGGTTTCATTTATTACCCAGACATTTGAAACTCTTGTCTTCTGTACAGTCATAGTCATTTACAAGATTTGGAAAAATAACTCATTTTGTCATCTGTAGGTTTCAGTGTTAACCAATTAAGTTGCTAAGCCTATGGTTTCACAATACTCCAGTTTTCAAGGCAAAATTTGCCTTAAATTCTTTTTTCCCCTTGATTTTCTTCTGGATATTTGTTTTCAATCTAGCTAAAGTTCTTTTACAGATTTCCCCACTACCACCTTTTAACCTGGATCAGTGAATTTTTCCAACTTGCGCTACAAACCCATGGTCATTTGTAGCAATGCAAGCAAAGGGGAGGCACTCTGGGCTGGGAGGAGTTGGGGGAGAGATTGGGGGTGGAGAGCAGGACACAATAGCACGATGAGCAGGTCAGGACTTCTCCATTATGGGCTGGCATTACCCTGTAAAGTAACAAATGGTGAAATTACATTGTTCACCAGTCAACTGAGAACTGTCAGCCCCTCTATAGTAAACAAAGTGAGAAAGAGAAGGGGACGAGACTTGTGGCAGGAACTTCACTGCATGCTCCAAATCATGTCCCCTCTATGTATTGTAGTGGTCCCCCTATCAAGTCCCCGCTGTGTATTGTAGTGGTGACCTTGTTCAGGACCTACCTCTACAGACACTTTCCAACCCAAAGAAACACAACAAATCTCTGCGTTCAATTAGGTGCCACATAGCAAACCCAACATGGATATCTATGAACTAGTTTGTGGGAGTCTCCTCACCCCTGCCAGGGCTCTGCTATAAGGGTGGCTTCCTGCACCAGGAGGACAGCAAGCCAAATTTATTGAAGTTGCATAGCTACAGCAGGGTTGGGGACAATTTCACTGTTGCGCTGCATTTAATGACTAATGACAGCTCCCAGTGACCGTTGCCAGCCCCTCTTCCCCGTCTTTTTTTAAAGGCAATTAATAATGTTAATGCCTCATTGTGTTTTGCGTAGTTGTAGGCAGGCTAATTTTAAGCTACCTGCTAACAATAAATAAAACTCTACAGGGACTCTGTGATTTTTCCAGTGCCTGAGCAGTCATTTGACATCTTGTGAAGCAGGAGCTGGCTACAGCTGAGGCCAGGATTCTCACAGCAGCAGCAGGAGAATCAGAAAATTCAAAAGCAGCAATGACCCAAGATCCAAGCTATCCCAGGCTGAGCAAGGCTAAACCTAGCCTTCCAAGTGTATTTACATTGCATATAGGTACCTCGCTGTGCTGACCCTTGAGGGCGCAGCAATTTTCAGAACATCTCAGAGCAAAGCAGCGCTCAAATCTGGTTTTAACAAAGTCAACAGGAAGCCCTTCAAGCCTCAAACCTGGGGATCGTCTGGGCTTCGCTTGCAGTGTAAACATGCCCTGCCTTGGCCAGAGAGGACTCTGGAGAAACTAGCTGACTAACCTACTGGTGGGTGAGGTGAACATGCCCTTAAACGATGCCCGCTATTTATTATGGCCTTGAACTTCTGAAGTGCTGAACCACGGAGCACGCCCTGTCTTCCCGGGGTATGGAGTCTCAGTTGAGATGCAAAAGTAAAGATATAGGTACCTACAACTACCTCCCCAATGTCTCATACCCTCTAACTTGCCTGGTCCAAGACCCCAAGGACCTACTGTGCTGGTACTTGGCCAGTGAAACCTTTCAATTCTTGATACATTTTACCTGAGACTGCCAGCAGGAGAGTCAATAATAGCCTACTGTGATGGTCTTTTTATTCCCCTTCCACTAGGAACAAATTCAGGATCACTTAAAATTAGTTTATTCCAGACTCACAAATAAATGCCCGCCACTGTTTAGCTACTGTAATATTGCTATCACTGATCAGTTGAGTCACAGATAAATAGATAGAAAGGGAATATATACACACACATACACTGTTTTCCTGCATCATAAATAAGATCATTGCCAATATTATCTGTGAAATGATGACAGCAATCCTGCAGAAAGACTTATTCATACAGTAATCACAGGAAAACAATGCATCAGAACCATATTTCTAACTTGAGCCTGGTCAGAATAGAATAATGCCACTGAAAGAAGATACAGACAATGTGGCTCTGTCCATTACCTATAGATAAAAAAACCTCTTTGGCAGAGGCAATGTTTACAACTGCCCTAATCAGATGTTTCTCACACATTTTTATTCCATCCTGCACCTTCTGTTGTAAATCAGGCTTTAAAAAGCAGATAGCAGCACTGTGATCTTATGTCAAGAATGAGAGATGTTTGTTTAATGGGCCTTTAAATTGTTTGTTTTAGAAAATACATGTACCACTGCCAACACAATAACTTCCCACCATATTTTTTAACTTGCTCTGTCTTTATGCAATAAAAAAATGACGGGATAAGTATCAGTATAAATAACAATACAGTTCTACTTGTTTGCATTTTACCGAACCACTATCTCCTAGTTGCTCTGTAGTCAGCTTGTGGTTGCAATCAGTTTTTGGACTATGCCCTTTTCAACAATTCAAGATGAAGAAAAAAAAAAACAAACAAACAACCCACAAACCACCAATTGCATCACTCTGAGCTGATCGGATCCTCTGTTTCACTTAGTAGTGTTAGTGCAGCTTTGAGGTTAGAATGAAAATCAGAGGTCATAGGGCACATGTAGGTGTCAAAGATGACACCAGAGTCTAGAACATGCCTAAGGAGACTTAGGCGCTTGGGTTTTGCATTTCACCATCTCAGATTCTCTCAGGCCTCCTCTAAGAAACTCAGCTTTTTTTGGTTTTGGTAGTTACCTGACATATACAGTTAAAGCACAATAAGTTATCTGGCTCAACTATGTTAAGTGTTTATCTTGAACGCTTTTTATAGATACGATGAAATATACGCTATTATGTACATGTATCATTTTTCAGAGGTCTTTTCTCTGTGTTTTATGTAGACTGTTGTAAATATCAGAGTCCAATTAGCTTTTGTTTCCCTTATGAAGTCACAATTGAAATGAAAATAGTTTTCAGCTTTTCAACAAGTTTGCATATTTTCCCCCTGTTAGGTCGACTTCGCAGGCCTCTAAAACACATGGAAGTTTTAAATATAATTTGTTCTTAAGGGCAGAACAACTTGTGGGGTTTTTCTGTTGTGTTTCTTTTTTGTTTGGCTGGGTTTTTTTAATTGTTTGTGGATGGATCCATGCAAATTCACTCCAGCAATAGCAAGCCATTTCAGGTCACAAATCCACTCAGGATACGGATATAAAAAAACAAGTTGGTTGTGAGGGCCTGCTACACCTCCTAGTTTTCCTTAAAAGATACAAAATTATTGTGCTGATTAGCTTAATAAACTGGACTAATTACAGAAAGTTCCAGAAGGCCTTGGACAGCCAGAAATTCCCTAAAACTAACAGCAGGTGATGCTGTTTATACTTTGTTCTTATAAATTACAAAATGTTTTAGAAAATAAGTGTGGCTTGGGTGATAATAAGCTGATTATACCTAAATTGAATGGAAGAAGCATCAAACACCCCTCCCTCCCTAATCCGTAACTAAGGTTTCAGGTTTCAAAAGACTGAGAAGGTTGGTGAACTAGTTAGTAAAATAAGTTGGACTGATAAGGTAAGAAATTATACAGAGCCTAAGCTTTCTCCACATGTAGCCCAAAAAGCACATGAATTAGATAGAATTTGTATTTTGCACAAGAGAAGAATTACAGAGATGGGCTCTGAGAACAACAGTGTTCGTAACAGTGTTTTAAAGAGTACTGGAAGGAAATGGAAATCTGTCAAGGAGTGGAAGAAGATATTTATAGGAAAGAAAGCTATGTTCACAGTTGACAACAGAGATAAAGTGAGAATGACCAGAGTCAAACAGACTTTGCAAAGCAATGAAAATAAACAGTAAATGATTCTTCACCCATACGAAATCAGGAGGGGTAGAAACTGAAAAGAATTTAGATATGTTTCATAAGCTAAACTTTGGCTTTCAATAGAAGTCATGTCACGAAACCTGGTGTCAAAGACTGGATAGCTAAAGTGGTAAACTTATATAGTGGTGAAGCAGGAGAAAAACAAAGGAACTCGACACATTTGTGTCAAAACACCAGCTAATGTCTGCCCAAGTATTACAAAAACAACAAGGACATGAAATAGCAAGTTATTTCATGAGATTTTTAAAAATATCTAAGGTCAGGCAGCATGATACACCATTAGAAACTATAGTATCATACCTTTATTTAAAGGCTGGGGAAGAAGTGCGCAACTTTTTCCCTTGCTGAATCATCTGACCTTACTAGTACAGAGAGCTTCAGGAAAGAAATATGAAGTAAAGAATTTTGACAAGAGAAATGCAGAATAAGAAAATAGTGACATAAGTAGAGAGTAAGATAAAATGCAACATGCGTTTGCTAAAGGTAAGAGTTGACAAACTTGACATACTTCTTTGATATGATTTTCTAGGCAAGGGCAACACAGCAGATCTTATCTATTTGGTGTTAAGAAAAGCTCTGGATTTTGTGTTACACATGGCATATCTAGTTAAAAGGGAGAGGATGTGGATTAGAATTGCATAGTCAGTAGCTACACAGCTAGCATTACACAGGAACCATCTAAAACACAAGAGTTAGCAGTCCTGACAGGGGTAACTGCCAAGTCAGAGGGATGTCTGAAAATACTTTCCCAATGGCTGACCCTGCAACAACCTTTATTTTCATTCAATTCCCTGACACACAATAAAGGGGCCTGTTGAGATTTCCCAAGAACCACGTAATTCAGAAAATATTGTCAACATACAGGAGGATCAAAATACCGAACAGGAGGTGGGGCTGCATCCACATTAGTGTTTTCATGTGGAGCAGTTACTGCCCTCTTGAAGTGAGCCTTTGAAGAGGCAGCCCAGTTGTTAATGGATCTTTTCTTCACAGGACCATGCTAGGGCTAGTGTGAGTTCTGCCTTCATATCCCAAAGGCTTAGATTAGAGCATGGGGGCTCTCAGTACAAGCTGTTTCACCCAGCAAATCTGCTCCTGTTGCACGGTGCTATTTGCTAATGCAGACATAGCACTGGTATCCTTGAGGACATTAGTCACAGAAAAGATATGTAATGTACACAGTTCCAGGTCATACATCTAAGATTAAGAAAAAACACCCTCATAGTTGGAAATGCCAGAGGGGAAGAGAGGTTACTGCTTCATCAGAGGATGATTTTGAAACATAAGTGTAACACAGTAAGCATGCCTGTGAGGAGAGGGAACGCCGGAGCAGACTACCACAGAGAAAGCCCATACCCGTACCTTCGCTTGCCTACATTAAACTCCTACGTTTGGGCTACCACATACTCTGTTTCAGTGCCTCCCTGTCCCTCTGCAGCTCTCAGCCACCACTTCCAAGGAGGACTGAATGAACAAGTGCAACTCCTCTGCTCAGTTCCCAGCAGGATGTACCCAACACCCCTAGTCCAACCAAGGCCAGTGTTTGCCCTCTTGAAAGAGAGGGGAGAGGGGCACTGCCACTGCTCCAGTGCCGTGCTGGCTGCTCTGGCCTCCTGGGGCAGATGTCAGCTGTGCAGGAGGGTCAGCTCTTCCCCTTGACTGCCCGGGCGCAGACCGTGGCAGCTCTACCGCATACACAAGGGAAAGCAGCCGGGGCTGCTCAAAAGCATGATACAAGCGTGGCCTGGACCATTGCTTCAGTCCAAGGCTGGTCAGCTTCTCGACTGCCGATGCCTGCTTGAGCTGCTGCTGAGAAGAGCAAACAGTCTGTTTCGAGGCTATTTTTGTTGAGCAGAGAAGTCAGGGGCTGCCTCCATGCCTCAGCGGAGAGGTGCTTGTGAAATTTTCTGATTCAGAGAGGCTGGCACTTGCTCCCTTCCACCGGAGATATGGTTTGGGCTCTGGGAATGGCCAACAGCCCATGCTAAAGCTCAGTAATAAAGTCTGGATTCATATATATATAAAAAAACCCCAAACAAACTGTCATGGAAAATACAACATAGATGTAGCCACAAGATGAAAGAACACTGTTATGCCCTTACCCAGTCAGAGAGCTGGAGAGGAGAGGAAAGGCCTGAGCATACCAGAAAAAGCAGTTAAATGAGGTGCAAAATTAAAAGGGGTAGGCATAGGCAACTTCCCCTAACCCCCTCCCCTGCCTTTGTCTCCAAGCTTGTGGTCCTACTGCATTAGCAGCAGTAGTAGAAAACTTGTGTTTATATGGAGCCCCTGGAGTCAGTCTGCAAAGGGGAATCCATCCAGAGCCAGTGTTATGACCTATTTAATTTACCTGGCAGATTTTTGGTGTTTTAGGTATACTTGAAAGATATTTAAGAAGGAATAATTTTGATTCTGCAGTTTTGGTTAAGAATTCATCAGGGTACAAACCTCTCCAAAATCTGCCCTGAATCACAGAGTGTTAACCTACTTAAGTTACATTATGCTCAAAAGCTATGGTGCTGGATGACATGGAAAATCCAGAGGGAGCTAGATCAATCAGAAATTAAGACTTCCAGATGCCATTTTATAAATTAATGATTTGATTTCCCATTTGTACAAGTGCTGATGTAAACAACAATTCTCAGAAACCTCCTAGTATAGAAGAAACCAAAGGGCCTAGCAGCATATTTTAGTGTTACAGTAGTTCAATAAGGGTATTTATTGAAGTTCCTTGGAGGGGTTGTGTAATACGTATCATAGACATAGAACTATATTTTATGGGTTAAATTCTGCCCTCAAACTTCATTAGAGGCTTTAAGCTGGCATAATGGAAAATGAACATGCTCCTCTGAGATCTTTAAATCTCTTTTGAAATAAGGACAAAAATAGGAACTAAAAATATTTACCGTCTGGAAGGCACATACAATCTACAAAAGAAAAAGAGATGCAGAGTAGCCACCTACTCATTGGAGCCAGTTACCTCTTCCAGATATAAAGAGCCATCCACCTAAGTTTTCTTCTTTTGGCAAGTTCCCACAAGTTAGAACTGTGTTTGACAATAATCAGATATGAGTGTTGACTCTGATTTTTGCTGAAATCTTCCTACTTCTTCCCCTCCTTCCCCTTCCCCTTAAATACCCAAATTTTGCAATCACGTACAAGTCTCAGCTTTCTCCCCCTACACCCCGTAGTTACTTCCAACTTTAGTAGTTGCCAAGATGAGCTTTAAAACTGCTAGCCTCTGACAGCAGATGAACAAATATAAGTGTCTGCTGCTTCTTAGTTTGAACTCCATAATTTTTAAGCCAGTCTCACAATTTTATGGCAGCAGAGTTCTGACGGGTAGAACTTGTTTTGCTTTTTGGTATAAAAGTCATGCCATACTTCTTTTGAAAAGTGGCTGGGCAGCAGTGGGGCTGCTTCATGTCTCCTGTTCTAGTGTTGGACAGAACATTAACTTTGGGAGAAAAGAGAAGGTAACCTCTGTTTTAGTAGCAGCTGAGGGAGATACTTCCAGCCCAGAGGGTAAGACAGGCAAAAGGATATTTGGGAGAATAGGAGAACTCAGAAATGGGGCTGTACCGTAGATGTTGAGAGGTTGCTGAAAAAACAGGGAATGTTTTGTACTGAGGCAACAAAAGGAAACACTTTTCCTTGAATCCTGATAGAGGGTGTGAGACCTTAAAGTAGACCAAAATCCCGCTCATCTATGAAAAAGAGACTGAATGAAGTGGCACCTGCAGGATCAGTGGACAGGAGAAAATTTGTTTATAAGCCTTTTCATTTCTATTCTCACCTAGCTGATTTGAGCTATCTTTGTTGAAAAAGAAAGAGCCATTTGTTCTACTTGCCGTTGAAGTAAATCTTTTGGTTGCTTGGGAGAGCATTCTAAGTCGTAGGCACCACCCCATCTGAGCTTCGGCTGTCCCATGTCCTTTGTTTTGGCTACATAGGGCTGGTACTGGTGATGGTCATAACAGCCATACTTAAAAGTTGGTGGGTTTTTTTTGTTTTTTTTTGTTTTTTTTTTTTTTTTTTTTTTTTTTTGTTTGTTTTTTTTTACACAAAGAAATATCTTCAATTCCTCCTGCATTTTGATGTATGGAACTTGCTCAAAATCTTTCGCTGCCGAGAGACAGGAAGGTCTGGAAATCAAGCTTCAGAATGGCTCCTGTGGCAAGCAGTTCTAGCTGCTAAGTGCCAGCTTGCCACGAAGCCTACATACATATAATGGAGATATGGAAGTCTAGTCACCCTAGTTTAATTTTATTCCACAGTCTGTTTGAGAAGTGGCTGATGTAAGCATCTTAATTGCCCTTTGAAGAGCCTGATTTTTCTTGACTATATGGGGGCCTACTGCAGCTTGTTCCCTAAGTGAAATGCCTCACAATATAGGATACATAGGTTTTTTTAAGACGTTCCTAACAGATGCAGGTTACTTCTTTTTCCTACCAATTTAACATTTGACAGCTTGTTCCTGGCCCTATGCTGTCATTCCTTATACGTTCAAGTGTGTGGATACAGGTATTTGATTGGTCCCTCCTGTATTGCCTTGGAGAGATCTGGCTGGAAGGAAAAGCCCTTAAAAATAAAATAAATTAAAAAAAAAAAATCAGAGGGGAAAAGGTGTTCCCAACAGTTGAGTCCGCACTGCAGGATCAGCCAGTTGAAGTGCCGATGTAGGAGTGGTTGAGGTGACTTTTCAAACCAAGTTCACAGCTAAAACATCGCGCTATGTATATGTGCACTCAACATCTAAATAAGAGAATTTGACCAAAGTTATACAAACCAAACAATCTCTTCCTCTTAAGTTTCTTCCTACTTTAATGCTAATTTAGTGCTATCTGAGAACTAAAGGCCAAGGCAGAAAACATGCTCAAGCTTCCAGGGGTAGAGCCAGGTATACTGAAAAAGTCATTCCTTTGTTTTTATGATAAAATGCCTCTATAACAAACAATATTATGGGAACATTCAGTTACTTCCCATGCTTGAAGTCTAACAAACAGTCTAGAAACGACAATGCTCTTAAAAAGAAATATGCTTGTTTCATTTACTTACCACAATCATTCAAACAGCTTTAAAAACACATAATTCAATTTGCTTAATATGTTTAAAGCCATAGTCGAGGAAAAAAATATAAAAATTTATCTCCCTTTCCCAGAAAAAAAATTACCAAAGCTGAAGGGTCCCTTTCTTCCCCTCCAGGCTTGCAACAAATCAGAGGCGTTGCCTGAGAAATGACTATGGATAACTAGGGAAATAACTAGGAAACAACTAAGGAGCTATTTTATTATGTCTAAAAGAATCCAGATATAAACTGATTAAAAAGAAAAAAAAGAAAGAATCTGTTGCTGCACCCTACAATTTAGCTGTCTGTTCACTATTTTGAGTGAGTTCGGGCAATCCCAGTGTGCAGGAATAACGTATTGCTGTTTCTACGATAGGGGCTTAGACATAGCAATAATGAATTCTGGTAAAACAAACTGTGAGTCAATCCTTCCATTCTGTTGTCCAAGAGTAAAGAGGTGGAGCCGAGTGAATATGCTGTTTTTTTTCTACACACAAAATATCTGGTGGAAAGGGACTTTCACGCTCTCTCTGTGGGAGGGAAGACAGGAAACAGGAGACTGTGTTTAAGAAGCTTAGAAACAACGCAAGTCTACAGAATGGTCATCCTATGTTTGGGAATAATATTTCCATTGTGTGTTGACCTACTGCTACTCGCAGTTCCCCGGAAGTCAAATGGTTGCTCCGTTATGCTCACTTCCATAGGAGCTACTTACAGTGCAGTACACAGAGACTGATATCAGATTAATCATAAGCAATCCAGAGGAAAGAAAACCAGTAAAACAGACACCATACTGACCAGTAGACCCAAAGAACTTGTTATAGGCTGCACAAGTTCCTACTTGGTGACACCAGTTGGGATCAAGGCAAAATCAACCGTAGCTTTTATCTTATGACATTTACCCAGTGCCTTGGAAAAAATACATGCAATAATCTCAGCACATGAGAAAGTATGTCCACAGAAACACATGTGCACATCAACCAGGTATTGGCAAGCACTGTAACACCTGGCAGGGAGAGGGTTTCTGCAGAGATGAAGAGATGGACAGAGACAGAACAGTAAATACTGTTTTCAGCCCTTGAAGCAGATGATGGCTGGGATACATTAGAGGACAGTACGGAAAAGGGTTTGAATAAGCTAGATATCAGATAAGGGCAGATCCTAACTCTAAGTAATGTTCGTCTAATGGAGAGTTGCCCAGTGTTTAACAAGTTCCAGCGTGTAGTTTTACACGGGTCTGCTGAACATGAAAACCAGCAGGGTTGGATCAGTAACGAGTTTCTTACTGTTGCTTTCTCAGCTACGATAATGCAGCATCCCTACTTCACAAGGAGATGGGAACAAGTAATCAAGAAGTTATTTAAAAGATACCATCTGTTTCATATCTTGCTGAGATGAAGGCCATATTGGTTTATGGTCTGGATGTAGTCTGGAATTTACTCCCAACGTTGTCCTGAGCAAAGGTAACCTGCTGTGTTTTGGTGGAGTTGTGCTAGATTAGAACATGATATTGTTTTATTCTGTAGACAGACAGGGTCTTCAATTTGTAACATCTTCTGGAAGCTAGTTTCACACTGTAAAGTGTTATTTTCTTATTCTTTACAATAAAGAACTAAGAACATAATGCAAAGACCAAAAAAGTCCCTCTCCTGGTGCACCCCCCTCTCCAAGTGTTTATTATTTTGTTTTATGTAAGCTTTGCTATGATAATTTCTATAGCCAAGCCTTAAGGACTACCTAAGACGTAAACTGGAACACCATTTTTATCCCTGCATCTGAATTCTCATGCTCACAAGAATAGCCAAAGCACTTTGGCTAGAACTTTTTAGCTCCACATGAAGGCACTAAATGAATTACAGTATACACTGTATTCAATAACAGTGAATACTTCAAAGCTTCCTAATAACTAGGGCATGAATGTAAAATGTGTTGCTCTGCACATCTAAGAGTTTTCCCTTTTCTCATCGTGTTCTTTGAAAAGGTGGCTTTATTCAGATTTTTGTGACTGTTCTTGTTCTACAAAAGCACTTTTAGGATTTTATTGAGGTTTACATACACCAGTGTTCAAGACGAAAGGCTTTCATGTCAATTATTAATAACAAAATCTTTCATCTGTCTATTTAAAAAAATAAAAACATGATCCTTTTTTTCCCCCCTCATTTTGATGTTTAATTTAGAATGAAAATCAAACTCTTTAAAAAAGTTTTCCTCACTATCACAAGGGAAACTATGATGTTTTTAAGAATTTTCTCTATGAAGATAATGCCAGCTAAAAATAACACAGAAAATAACAAAATAAAAGGCTTAATCCTTTTTAAAAATATTGAGTATACTTAATGATTTCAACAGGAGTGGAAAGGCGCTCAGGATCTCATAGAATCAGAACACAAAATGCTGTTTCTGCTAATGTATTTGGGATTAATCAGTTCATCGGCTTAGAAAGCGACCCAACAGGGACTTCAAGAGCTGTAAAAAATGGAATTATTTCTGACTTAAAGAAAACCCTATTTGGTTTGACATCTATTCCTCCAGAAAATCTCAGCAAGACCTCAGACCATCCATGTATTACCACTGAGCATGACTGCTCATCCTGTGATGACCTGGAAGCCCTGATGACCCTGCTCATCTTGCAGCGTAATTGCTCATTGACAGACCTCTCAGCCTGCAGTACGTGCACCTGAAGTCACTGGTGCTCTGCAGGAGTCATTTTATAAACCTTGCTGTAGCATTGCTGCCCACACACCATCTCAGTTCCCTGTTCAGGACCTCCGTCTGTCAGATTTCATAGAATTCACTTAAAATTCTAATTTTAAAGTGTCATTTCATTCATTTTTATTTCTGGAGCACTAATCTCCACAGAAAAATCCTCCTCCCCCAAAACAATCATCAGGGAAGCGTCATTCCATACAGATTCCCCTCCAAAATGTCTAATAGTTCTACCAACTTCCATAGTTAGAGTTTGAAATGAAGTTATTTCTTTTGAGACAGCAGTGCTTGCAGTTCCAGGATTTTATTTTAAAAAGTTGTTGCCCTTCTAATTAATTATGTTTCAATTAAGATTTAATGTTTCTAGTGTAGTTTGATGTTTCTGGCACATACTTCATCATTTAATTCCGAGCTACAGATGTACCTTTAAGTACTTTCATACAGCTTCAACAAAATACGAGTGCCAGAACAAGCTGCACAACAAAAGTCAAGCTCTCACGCACTTCATCTTGATGCGGTCTCTCGTCAGCTTTAGGAATCACACATATTAATGTGTTCTGCTGCTACAATATGCCCTGCTTCTTATTGCCTTCAGGACCACACACAGACCCAGTATCTTTTGGTGAAGCAAAAGTTAACAAAAAGAGATAACATGGCTGTGACCACGGATCTCAAACAGGTGCTAACTGAGCTCAGAGTGCTAGAGCTCTATTCTTTGGACAGGGAAACTTGCCTGTGCAGACACATTTCTCATGTGAACTAGTACGTCACGAGTGGTAGAAATGCATATGAAGTTTTTCCAATGTCATTTTTATTGGTTGTGCTCCCAGCAAGCTTAGGGGATGTGGCCACTAAGATCAGGGCCACAATAAAATCAATTATTCCAAGTGCTGATTGCAATGAGTTGCTCATACTTGTGCTGGACCACTTTTAGTTTATTTTGCTCTCAAGAACATCCTCTAGTCTAAGTCTATGAGAACAGGCCTAGGTCTTCAGTTAACAGAACAGTTTGCAGTACAACCAAGAAAGAATAACAACACACACCTTGGAACTCAACTTGATAAAATGTGACTAGAATTATTAAAAAAACAAAAGAAATTAGCAAATAGAAAAC
This sequence comes from Chroicocephalus ridibundus, assembly GCF_963924245.1. Lineage (NCBI taxonomy): Eukaryota > Metazoa > Chordata > Aves > Charadriiformes > Laridae > Chroicocephalus > Chroicocephalus ridibundus. Next base: position 150,138,720 of record NC_086284.1, read on the forward strand.
CCCAATTATACTTTTTCAGAAACTTTTTCTCTCTCTACACAACATAGCTGCACTTCAGAGCAGCTCCACACTGCTTTCTCAGTAGTCAATTTTACACTTTGTCTTCAGCTAGCAGCTCCTCTTGGCAATAGAAGCTGAATTCCTTCCATGACCTTCACAAAAAAATAGGTGAGCCTCTAAAAAGTTTGGGAGTAATTCCAAAATACTCTTTAAAAATATTTAAAAAAAACAAGTCCACATTGTGCATTTGACAAAGGAGAGAGAAGAAAGATATAAAAGCAGCAATAACTAGTGTTTAGGTCAGATGATGGGGAGTAAAATATTTGAACTCCCATTTCAACTTCATTACTTATTAATCTTATAATCTCTGACATGTTATAGCCACTCTGTGCCTCAGTTTTTCCCTCTCTATATTGGGCAATAATGCTCACCCCCATTTCTGAAGAGGTTTGAAAGTTTTGTATAAGAAACACCAGTTATTTAGTTATTATCATCAGCTTGGGTTATTAGAAAGCTTAAGGGTCTCCCTTCTCACATGACTGATGGCTCTCTTGGGAGGAAAAAGAAGTCTCTGGGCAAGGTTCTACATTTTGTTACATTTTCTGCCTTTAATTACACATTCAACTGCTCCTTACTTTTCATCCTCTGATTAAGCTAGTGCCGATCTGGAAACCTTAACCAGACTCTTAAGTGAAATAAACCACTCACCTTTTTCTTTGACAGCGTTGGAACTCTTTCATTGTATATGGAGGTACATTAATTCCCTATTCTTATTTTCCTTCCTTCCCCCCTGCCACACAAATGAAGAGGCTAATCCTGTTTTACTCTTCCTGAATGATAGCAAAGGTGTGATTCATCTGCTCTAATTTAGGCACCATCTGGCCAAAGTCTGAGGCAGGTACCCTCAGTTCCCTTTATTATCAGTAGAGAGAAACAGGGATCTCCAGAGAGCAATTTATCTTATCCCGAGATGGGGGTGTCTAAAATAGGTCAGAAAAAAAATCACACTCTGGAGATATCTATTGTATTTCCATGACTATTAAGGGAGCCTTAGGTGACTTGCTCAAACTTGGGTGCATAACTTTTAGACATCCCACCCAGAACATCCACAAGGGCTGTTAAAATGATTGCATGGTAGTTGATCACCTCGGTATAATTCTTTCTGCAGGCTGATACAATCTAAATGGGACCGATAGTACCTCCTGCATCTCACAGCACAGATAAAGTCTGGCACAGACCGTCATAGTTAGCAACTGTGAATTTGATGCCTGACATTAATCAGGAGATAATAGTTAGATTGTAAGCTTCGAGAGCCATCAGATGAACTCGACCCAGTCATCATCAATCAAACATGCCTCGCTTTTACATCCCATACGTTGGGGCCTCCGTGCATGAGGCAGCGATGCTAAAATGTGCCATTGAGCATTTCTTTTCCTGTGACAATAAGTTCCTTATTTCTAATAGTAGTAAATTAGTTACGATCGATTCTCAAACACCCTGCTTGTCCCAGACTAATCATTAACCTTCCTGCAAGGTAGGAAGGTTCCCTATTAAGGGGAATCAATTTCAGATTTGGTGCCTTACTAAAAAAAAAGTGAACGTTTAGGATTTCTCATGATTACTCAGAAGCTTGATTAGAGACACTTTTGACAGAGTGGTAAAGATGGAAGAAGGTTTATTTTATCATGTAACTCCGAAACTCAATACACAGATCTCCACAACATGTGGATAATCATCAGCGTAACCAAATGCGATTGGCTCGCAGGGGACTGCAGCACATGTTTCACAGCATACTGCAACAGCACGTAACAATTTAGGACAAGAATTAGCTAAACGTATTGAGCTGCTGACACTCCTTCCCAAGAAACTTTGGTTTATATGTTATTAGCGGAGAGGCCTCCCGTGAGAAGATAAATTAACAAGGAAACTGCCAACAAATTAAAAAAAAAAAAAAGCCAGAGCTTCTGCATGAAAAAGCTTATTGGTACCTCCAGAAAGCTGTCTTGTGTGAATCTGTCCTTCCCTTGAGTTTTCCTCTCCTCATCACTTCATGTTTTGAATATTACAGTTGCTTCTTTTACGCGCTAAATCCCAGCTCTTCAGACTTCAGGTGTTGAAGGTACTCAAGGTAAATTACACACTGCCCTAGAAGGGGACTGTAGCCTCAGCAGCACTCGTCTTAAGTTAATTCAATATGACACCACCATCCTTACCCCCAACAAACAAACAATTGCCCTGTTTTGAACTCATACTACTTTTTGCTCATTATTTCCTTATTTCTTAGTTTCAACTGACAGTCTCAGCAGCTATCGCCACAACCTCATCCATAATTTTTCCACCCTTTTCATCCCACATGAACATCACGACTCCAAAATGCAAAAGGAAACCTTTTTTTCCCTGCCAGAAATGCCTTTCAAGGGACCTTATGCTTCTAAGTCACTTCAGTTCTTGAAAATGTGACTTTATGTCTTCTCCCTTTTGAAAGAATACATTCCCTATAAAAAAGGTGAAATGTAAAAAATTTGGAGTACTCACGAGAGTGAAGGGAACACAACAAATAGCACTCCAGCTGCTCAGGAGCCACTTAAGCTACAGCTGCCCACCTCTCCTAAATTTAAAGGGTTAGCCTGAAAGGGGGTGGAGGAAAGGAGAGGCTTTCTTCTCCCTGGGAAAGAGATAAGATATACGCAGACTTAAAAAAAAAAAAGCTTTTTTTTTTAAAAAAGAAACTAGTACTTCTCTGTATTAAATGATAGAAACTGTTGAGTTCTTCCATTGACAGCCTTGCTCTTTGTTTTATATAATTTCCCGGTCAACACCATTTTGCATTTTGTAGTAATAGGCACAACAGGGACCCTGTATAGAAACATGCATATTCAAACTCTTTATGTTTTCACTGGAAATTAGTATTATGTTTTTTAAGCCAGCATTTCATTCAAAGAGCATGAAAGAAACTTGTACCCATACCCAACCAACAGCACCGGGACACTATTCTTGTTTACAAGAAACAAAATAGTTAATAGACTTATAGTAAAAAATGTAGCTGCCAATAAGGCTCAGAATTCACAAATTTAAATGGGCACGTGTGTACAGATATTTGGTAAGCAGTTGTACAAATGCTTCGCTTGTGCACCCACATCTTAATTTACTGTGTTTATTAGGTTTAGATCTACAGGCACGTCCCTGTCTCAGAGTCAGCAATAATCTCCAATTTACATTTTAAATGAGTAAAATTGGACTAGAAAGATGGTACCAAGGAATAAAATGACTTCTATAGATTTGCTTCTCAGGCAAATAATGGAATTGGGAATGACACCAAATTCTCTTGATCCCTGGTCTAGCGTCCTTATCACAGACCCAACTTTAATTTTAATCAAAGTTGTTGTAAAACAGAGCAGCACTTTGAGCATACAAAGTCTAAAATCTGTGTGTTTCATCTGAATACAAAAATGCAGTCAGATTTTGGGCTTCATATAGCCATCATATTTGTCTACAGAGGCTTGTGTGCTTGTTATATACAAATGATAATTGTGATGACCGGTAGGAGCTGATCTCTTACGTGAATCCTTGGAAATCAAACTGATCTGGGTGCAGAAGCACAAGGGCTACAGCCTGCGTCAAAGGTATAATCGTCCTTACTAGTGTAGTAAAAACTATTTAGGTCACACCACAGAAGTACTCAAAAATCAACACTGTCCTGTATGTAAAATGAGACTAAAACCAATACTTTGGCTGAACTTTGTTCACAAATTCAAATTGCCAACAGCAGCAATGCCAGCTCTCACTGTTTTCTCTGGGACTGTTGTGATATTTGTTATTCTTCTTAAAGTCCCAGCACCTGTGGTCAAGGGATTAGGTGATGATCTCTGCTTTCTTCTAAAATAAAAGTAACTTTCTCAAGTTTAAGGAAATGCTTCTAAATGTTGCCTGCGCATGGCAGGCTACAAACTAGTTCTTCCCATGCTCCAGATTAGCCAGACAGAAACCAGCTCCGAAGCAGAGGGCACACAGCCAGAGTGCTGCTTAGCCTGTGTTAGTAACTCCTGCTGAGGTGTAAGAGCTCCAGCTGTCCACCATTAAAGTTTTTGGAGAGCTGTGTGCTTGTGTCCAGCCAGCCTAAAGCACAGGCAGAGCAAATTCATGTCTACCTGTTACGACAAAAAGTCAGAGGAAGTCAAGAAAAAGGATCTCAAACCCATTTTTTCTCCAATATTTGCTCCAATCTCATGATTTTCTTGCCAGGTGAGATATATGTGGGATGCAGGATGTTTCCGTAGTCTAACAGATTGCGAAAACACACCTGATACTGCATATGAGAAAGCTTTCCAGTGCTGTCCTTTCCATGTCCTGCTTCAAGAGTGCTGTACAAATAGTGTACAGGGTACAGTTCAATTTTTGGTCTTGCAATTTCAATCCACTTCCACCTTTAGTTGGACTACCACACAGTCAATTTTCTAACAGTAGGCAATTGAGTGGAAGAGGAAGATTTTGGCTATGATTTGATAGGCACTCCAAACACATGCTGTTCATAAGGTACATAAGCAATATAAATTAAAGACAGGAAAAGAGGAAACATCCTAAGAATATTCTTTGTGAGCAGTCATTTCTGCAAGGACTAGCAAGTAAAAGAGAACCTTACAGAAATGGAAGACTGCAGATGACCAATGGAAAGAAGAACAAAGAATGTCTCCATATATTTTCTGTTTTGCATGGTGTTTTCCTGGAAGGACTCATCTGAATTGGAATAGTTTTTTTATGCTTGTAGAGTGAAGAAGTGTGCATTCTCCTATTCAGTGTATATAAATGGGTCTTCCCCTTAGCTGTGAAACACTTTTCGTTTCTGTTGTTCAAATCTGTCTTTAAAACAAAAGGTTTAAAATACAAGAAAAAACAGCAGTTCAGGAGTCAAATTCTAAATCTTTGTCTGATCTTGGGATCTGTGACTTTCTCTTGCTCTCACAAAAAACTTGTAACCCCAGTGAAATTGGGCTGGGTTTCCATCTTAGTAAGCAGTTCAGAATCGATTCCTGTATGAATTGATAACATTATGTCAAACATGACCCACTCTGCAAAGCTTGTTTCAAAGTTATTCACGTTCAAGGGACTATTTTCAAAACAGTCCTAACTCTCAGAGTTCAAATTCCAGTTTTCCCAATGTTTGGAAGAACCGTATTATTTACCAATACCTTTAAAGGAAATCCCATTTCTAATTTTCATATACGGCTTCATCCTGGCACATATAGAATTCTAACTTTCAAATACTTTATGCTTTTGATAGCTCTTTAATCCAAATGAAATAAGCCAGGCAATATACAGAGTACATTTTAACTTGTTGCTCTGAGGCCACTTGTGAATATAACTAACAGTGTCAAAATACGTTTCTAATTTTGCTGAACCACAAGACTAGAAAGTAAATGAGAATCCCCATTCAGAGAGAGGAGGCTTCCTTTTAGGACATGAAGGGCAGATGTATGAGGTGAGAAAAGTATACTTGGGTGTTGTCTGCCTTGATTTTAACATCTCTTTTAGTTTTTCTAAGGAATAGCAAACTATCTGGCTTGAATTCTCAGCAAATTAGGCTCACAAATGTTACTGAAGTGTAATAGCTCCCCCTGCCAGGTTTAGATTACAAACTACATTTCACACACGTGTACACACACACACACACACACGCACGCACACACTCAAGAAATAAATTAACACCTACCTTAGCATTTGCTGTCACTGCTTCACTTTTCAATGATTATTACAGCAAAAGAAAAAAACATGTGCACTTGATATATAATGTGTATTAAAGTAATTTTATAAAACTTACAAAGAGGTAGATGTTAATATTAATTTGCATTCAGTGTGGGTGGGAGAAATAGAAAACTATTACATGCAGAAAGGGAGAAATAAACTAAATAGAAAAGCTTACTTTTGCTTTATTTACTGTTTACTTTTCAATATTTATCAAATTATCCTATTTTTTCTCTTAAACACTTAATTACATGAACAATAACTGTAGTCTAAAACCGTTGTCTGCTGGCAACCCAGGACCAAACTCTCTCTGTGTTGCACAGTGTTCGTTCAGTTTTTTACTTCATTAAAGCTGATGACAGAAGTCCAGAGCTAAAAATCCTAGCCTTCAAAAACCTACGCGTGTGACTGATGCCAAGAAATCCTGTAGGATGATTTTGAAAGTCCAGCTATTCAACTAAAGCTGTATCTGAAAGGGTAGAATTCAAATCTGTCATGAAGCACCCAATCTTAAAAAACGCTTGACAACTCAATGGACTCATGAAAATGTCCAGGAGTTGGAAACCTTTGAAGATCGAATCTGTCTTTCCAATAGCGCTCATTAATGCAATCTTACAAGGAATTAATTATACTACACTGTTGCACTAATACAACACTTCTTATTTTCTGGGAAGTCTACCAACTTTCTTTCGCTTTTACAAGGGACTTGTAAGAAAGGTAAGTAAAACTATACATTTCATAGGTAGTTAAATTAAGAAAAGCTATTCATTTAAAAATACAGGATAATCTAATCCAATGTGTTTTATGCGCTGTTTCCAATACACAGTGGAACTCCAGCAGCATAATCTGAAGCACATGAAAGTTAATATTTGGAGTGAGCCTTATGTGAATTTAAATAGCGTTAATTTCAAAACATAGCCTACATGGGACACAGTGGTATACACCAGACTGAAACTCAAGAATATGGGATGTTTTTCCAGTTCTGGAACTTCCGTATTGGATTATTTTACATCTCTTTTGGTTTCTTCTAGAAAAGAGATATAATGCTAATGACTAGACTGAAGTCTTGAAAATCTGTGTGTGAAAGTATCGCATAATAATATGTGCTTATTAAAGAAAAAAAATCATTATTTTACCATCCTCTGCTTCCCCCTCCACACGTGCACTTTGTCCCCACCCTGGTTTATGCATTAATTTAGACCCAGAAAAATGTTTGATAATCTTGCAATTACTTTACAATGAGTTAGGCATCCTTCACCTTTAAGGCAAATTACCAGCATATATGATGAACTAATTTTTTTTTTCGCTGGCTGTTCATACTATAGGCAATTCAAAGTATTCAGAAACTATAAATTAGGCACCATGGAAATCAAGGAGTTGTTCAGGAAAACATGGTTAAAATGTCATAAACCTCCCAGGTTCTTCAGGTGTTGCCTTTTCAGCTCTTGCTAAGTCACTTATTTGAGATACTTTTCACAATCATGACAAGAGGTAAGATTTTTCCGGTGAGTTTACCAAGTCCTTAAATTCAAAGTCATACTCTGGAAGGAGTTGGACCTTGTGGTAAGGATGAAAGGGGAATAGAAAAGGTGCTTGCTGAAAAAAAAAATACCCCCAGGAAACACCAGTTATGGTTTTAAGAGAGGAGGCGCTGGAAAAGCCAAGTAAAGCCGGTGGTGGAGTCTCTTTTATTATCTCTGTAAAATATGTTAGAATCGTAGGTGTTTATATGAAACTAAAAGACCACTTTGATCTCACTGTGGTGATGGAGGTGACAACAGCAGTAAACAGTTGCAGAGAGTCTATCTGTCATGATTTTAGATGCTGAGCTTTAAGAATGCACAAGAGTAGCTAAAATTGAGATGAAGACGAATGCACTTATTTCCTCATGGTTATTCCGTTTCACTGTCATTAGCATGGGAATTCTCAGCCACAAACAGCACCATATTCAGAAAAAGTTATTCAAGAGGCGCATATTTTTCAAGGCTGTCCATTGTTAAGCAGTGAAGACAAGGCCATAATTTAAATTTTTTTGACCATTGTTTCACCATTATTCCTTTCATCACTTTTAAGGAGAAAAATAAGGAAAAAATTCTTTCCATTTAATACTTTGATATTAAACCGTTAAACACTTCTGAGGCTGTGATCAAGTCCAAGCTCATATCTTGTGCTGCTGACAACTGTAATAGTGTGAGTATGGATCTCAGAAAAAGCTACAGTAAATTGAAGCTAAGGAATTTTGTCAGCTTGAAGTCTTGTGTCCTTTATAAGTGAAATGTTTTTTTGATGCCTGTTTCTATGAAGACCGAAGGTAAAGCTCCTGTTCGACATTGATTTATAAATAAGGATACGTTTTGTCCATTTAAGCAGAAATTTGAGAAGTGCATACTGACTGTGAGTGCCACCAAATAAATAAAGGAGCTTCGCTTCCAGGAAATAGTGGAAATAGAATTTGACATCTAAAATTCCAGACTCTCCAGATCATTAGACACTTTTGAACATCTTACCTTTCCCTTATAGCGGCTGGTTTCAGGAATCTATCTAGTAGGGGCGTAAAGTCCATAAAAAGCAAATGAAATTACCAAATTAAGCAGGTACCGGAGAGAAACATTGCCTATTAGGTGCTTTGTTTATCATAATAGCATTATAAAGACAGAGAATAAAACAACACGTGTTGATTTTGGGAAAGGACAAGAAGCCAAAAATAAAGAAAACCATCCAAGTTTGGATAAGAGATAAACAAAATGGTAATAATTTGCATATTATAATAGTCTGCCTTCATCATGAAAAGACTTTAAGTCTCTTTTATATAATTAAGGTACATAGGTCTTAAAATATAGAAAGGTGAAATGGTCAACAGGTGAACAGGAAGAACAAGTACAGAGGTAGAGGCCAAAGTGCTGCTGTCCATATCTAGAATAGATTGTGGTACAGTTTCATTTGAGTTTATATCTGCTACTAAGCACAGGAAATTTTGTAAATGGATAATTAGCATGTCCATTTGACAGCGTACATGATCTGCCAGTACATCTGAGGAAAAAGATCAAAGCAAAGAATTCGCAGACTTGTGCATGCAACTGTGAAGTTATTGTATGACTTTTTTCAGTTTAACTACAAATTCTACTTGTATGTAAAAATGTCATTTAAATTTTTTGCAGAACTTCTTCTAAATTAACTTTCATTATTTATTAATTTAATCTGATGATGTCTTATAATTAGAACTGCTGAGAGATTGACTACAGCATGGCACTTTCCTATAATTAGAACTGCATTGTTCATGATTGTAGAAGTTTTTAATACACTCACACCTCTGGTTGCTCGAGGAATGAAAAGGATGAAAAGAGCTAAGGACACTGAGAAATGACCACATGTAAATACACATAACTGCAATTTCCACCCCCCCCCCCAAAATCTGAAAGGAATGACAAGTTCTATTTGAGGGAAAGAGGAGAGAAGAGATAAGGGCAGAAGAATAAAACAAAAGGATAATAATCTTCAAGTTGAGAAATGGTACCTGAACTTAGGTAATGCGCTCAGTTCCCTACAATGAGCATATGGATGGATGCATTTTCATACACAAATGTTTGTATTTGTGTTCTCGACTATGTTGTTGCTTGTTTACTGGCTCCTGGCCTGTCCCAGGCCCTTTTACACACGGAGCATGAAGGTCCTTTTAACGGTGTCCATGGCATTTGCAACAGATGCGGAACCAGTCACATAGCCACACAGCCAGTTGCTGCTGCTCCCCTTACAAATGATAACTTGGTAAGAATAGCAATTTATTTACTTGCAAATATTACTCTGTATCTTCCAACAACCTTCCTCTTTGGTTTTTATACCTCTTGGTCATACCGCATTTTTAAAGGGTAATTATACTGCTACTTTTCTCTTGACTTGCAATTCAAACACAAAATTTCACAAGTCTCCATCAGCATGTTTTTGGCTGTCACAATACACATAAAAAAATGCTACTTTAAACTTCTCATATGGAAAATCAAGCAATTATTTTTGTTACTGGCTAGGAGTTTTCCCATAGTTAGTTATCACAAGTGGTAAATCATTAATACAAGTCAACTTGATTATGTACGAAGGAGGTTGGACTGTAAACTCTGCAAAACAGTCTGTGCATCAGAACATCACCGAGTGGTTATGAACACTGTGACTTTGTGCTGCTAAGAGGCAATAGTGATTACAAATATAGGCCAAGAATAGTTAATTTTAAGTGATTTAGATGGCAAAAAGTTATTCTGACATGGAAAGAAACAGTAGTAAAGCGAATGGTAACCCAGACCTTGCTAAATTATGCATACGCATTCCTTGGAGGTCTGGTTATATAGCTGTACATTTCAATATAGGAACAATGACGAATAATAGTTGCATATTGTAATAATCATTGCTTTTTATTTATAGTAGTACAAATGACCTCCATTTTATAGTGGAATAGCAAAGGCATAGAGCTAGTCACTGGTTTTCTCCAACAGCTCTTTCAGCCAAAGAATGGCAGAACAAGAAATGACTCCATTCTCTTTTAAAAGGAAGAGAAATCACAGAGTAAAGTAATTGTCAAGCTATATCTCTAACTTGATTCCCTTTATTACATATCTGACATATTGCTTTGTGCATCTGAGTTTTTAATGAGCCCAGCAAAGACAAAAGAAAGATGTTCTGTTCTCACTGACCTCCCTGGCTATGGCAAATCCCTGATGTGCGAGGCGGGGAGGTGGGGAGAGCAACTGAAGTTTTTCAAGGAAGCTAACATGCTGGGATGGCAAAGCAGCAAAACCTTCCACTTTCCAGATGGAGCATTGTTAATATTCTGGATTTGTGGCATTGTGCTATTTTGAAACAAATAAAACCAAGCAATAAAAAACGAAGTTCATTTGCCATATGGCTGTTTATTTCTCTGTGCTACAGCTCAGAGATAAGTAATGTATGGTTTCTCAATATGGCACATCCACCCCTCCACCCCCCCCCCCCCAGGTGCGTACAATATAGTACACCTAGATTAACACAAGCCAGAATCCTTTTGATTGCATTGAACATGTGGCATCGTGGCTTAAGGGATTTTCTCCTTCAGTTGAAGTATAAGATACATTTGACAGCCAGGAGAGGAAAAGATGCATTTAGGACTGAACAGAAGAGCAAAGGGGGAAGAAGCAGGTGGATGTAAAAGCACAAAAGATAACACATGTGGTTGGTTGTTCAACATTTTCTATCCAAAATTAGTGCTCAGGAATGATAAGATTCTGACAACCCAGATGAACAAAGATTTGTCTGAAGGGAAAGTGAAACATGATCAGCAACATCCCTGGCTCACCACCATCAGGATATTTGACTGGATGCAAATTTCTGGCGCTCAGCAGAGAATGACCAGAGAATACCAATACTTCCACTACCCCTCAAACACTTCTGGTTGTGTTCCGGCGGGGAGTGAGGGACAACACATGCACACACTCCCCCTGGCTACGCCAAGTTTACAATGCAAGGAAATGCCTGTATTACAGGCATTTCATGGAATTTAAAAATCACAAATACAAAAAGCAATATCTAGCTAATGTTCAATTGATGTCCAGAGCTTTCCTACTCAACATGGAGCAGACACAGTCTGTTGGCCTTTCTCTCCTCTCTTACCCCAGCAGGTGTACCATGGTGTCTTTTAAAAAAAAACCCAAACAATTAAGAAAATTGTTAAGGATCTTAACTTTGTGAGTTAGTTCATTTTCCTGAATTCAAAGCAACCCTGCCAAAGAAATGCCAGCCCCGACACAGCTGCAAGCACCTCTCAGGTGTGGACCATTTGGGTCTATGTATACGTTGTGGGACTGTGTAGCTATGCATTCCTGTACACTGCTATATGAGTACAAAAGCATGGTTGAGGACGCCAGCATTACACTACAGGTCATTTTATTCTTGCACTAGAACAGTTCAAATCCAGAACTGTTAACTTAAAGCAGCTACTCAACTCCTTTTATCTTCTTTAGTCCTTATTTGAGGTTTTTTGTCTTATTTCTGAAGCATGACTGAAGTTTTCATTTGGAGCAGGAGCATTACACCATCACCCATAGGCACAGAACTATACTGGGGGACAGCCCCGCTTCCAGTCTCACAGGCCAGTGATGTAAAATCCTGGCACTGTGAGATGACTGAGGTTTATCTTGTGCTGACCATATAATGCTCATGCAAAAAAAATGTAAGTACTGATAAGCTACAGAGTAATTATTCTCACACTTTCTCGGTGCTGTTCATTACAATATATAATATCCTTTAAATGCCTTCACAATCAATGAAATGCCAACAAAAAGCCTAAAATCAGGAAATAAAGATGAGGTGCCCACAGCAAACCAAAAATAACATTATTTTTTTTTTGAGATGAGACCTCAGAGATCCTGCAGGTTTCCCCATGCAGAAAGTTTGAGTAGGCATCAAGAGTAACTTGAGGCGAAAGGCATTGTAGCTCATCCATTTTAATTCTGGATAACAAGGCAAAACTTATCTCCTGATAGCTCTCTGGTTATTCTGGTGATAGGAACCTCAGTACAAAGCACTTACGCATGCACTTAATTTTAAACCCAGCAGTAATCCTGATTGAATCAAGATGTCTACCTTTGTGCTTAAAGTAAAGCATGTGCTTAAGTACCTTTTTGTATAGGGGCCTTAATTACATTATGTGTGTGAGAGGATATGATAATTTTAGTTGGCTTTCCCAAGAGAGCCTTTAGTTAATAAAATAACTAGCTTTAATACTCCACAGAGTCGTATGGGAACAGAACTCTGCTCCTCCTCCTATAGCCAAGCAGAGGGAAGACTGTAATTTAATTGTTGGAAGCACAGAAAGTGCTGAAATGCTGTATGTCTTAATATTGCACTGCCAGAGCATGTTTGTTTCTATTATGGCATACCTTGGGAAATCCACTGTGCAACAGTACCGCTAGTTATTCGTAACAGCTTTTGAATTTACTGACATTCAGTACCAGACTTTAGCTGTTTTACTCAATCAGATAAAGGAGAAAAAGATCTAATTAACAGGAATATTTTAAAAGTGAAAGAGCTAAAACAAAACCAAAACTCATCTTCTTTCCCACCAGAATCACCTGCTCCAGTGAGGAAAACTCAGAATAATAAAGAATACACCAAATTAAAAAAATAGGAAAGATCTGTTTGCAAAGAATTCCTTCAAATACCCTTATTATGATTATTCTATGTTATCTCTTTACGTGTACAAAACAGTGTGTGAGTTCAGTCCATGAAGCGCATGACCGTGAGAGACAGTGGTGAGCAGAGGAAGAATTGGTAAACTCATTGTAGATCATCAGACGTTATTCCCCCCATAGGCAAAACTGTACAGATATTGAAGAGTCCATTTCAACCTTTGATTGTCCACAACATGTCACCAAAATGTTTCCTACAGAATCAGCCGCTCCCAAAGGCGGTTTTAAGCAATGCTTCAAGGTAACAGCTTGGGCTGGGCAACCGCAGGCAGGTGGAAACCAAGAGCCAGGTTTTTACCTGAAACTTACACTGCACAATTTCCGCTGGCAGCTGCAGAGTCTGGTAGAGATTTTTCATATTTGCTGGGCATATTTCAAGTGGACACGTGTGTGTAACATGAGTCTTTGAATGACTTTATATTAAGTAGCGCAGACCGGAGCTTCTCAAAAGTAGTTTCCCGCAGGGGTAAACTGACAATATGCCACTGACTTCAGAAGGTGCAAATTCCAGTAACTGTTCTGAAACAACTGAAACAAAGCTGATTCATATCAGGTGAGGATCTGGCCTTCAGTTTCCATCACTATATCTGTTCGCAGCAGCGAAGATGATTATGCCTAACTGGCAAAGAACAACAATTTCTGCTACTTAATTAATATCTTTTGGTTTTATGCCATAGACAGGTTTCATGATATATTACTTTAGCGTCATCAAAGTGTGTCTTTGCTTAAAAAAATATTTTGAATACCCATTAGAAATACATTAAAATAAAAAAATAAAGTCATAAAAAATAAATAAGCATGCAACATTACATTATTTTTTACAGAATTTTTTTAAATAGAAAAATACCTTTTACCTCAAAGTAGAAAATGAGATTCTATCCCACTGTTGTAACTTAGGATATGTTGTAATTTAGCATTAAGATTTACAAAGCTGCAGATTAAAAAAAGCAAAACACATTACAAAGTGTTAATTATACTAGTGGATTCCTAGAATTTTCTTTTCTGTTGTCTATGGGTTCGATTCACAAAGGGATTTATGCACCTAACTACTACCTCACACCCCCAGTGTGTGCAGTTTAGCTCCCCATAGTCTATCATCAGATGCCACCTTTGTCCATCAGCTTTTCTGTGGCTCTATAAGAACAGACATTCCACACATTTCCTAATGCTTGGGATGCAGTGATTCTTTTACACCCATCCACCCTTCTCATTGAAGGAAGAACAAATTAACAACAGTGACATGCTTCTGCGGGTTTCCACAGAAAACCTAGCTGCGACTGTGGGCCCTGGCAGGTGTGTGGTGTCAGTGGAGGTCTGGGCCGCAGTCACGTCCCAGACTGCAGAGTAACAGAGAAATTACTCTTTTAATAGCTACATGTTCTGAAGTGTCCTCCCAAAAATGTGGGCAAAGCTGACTGCTTTTCCAGCAGCGTGTTAATAGTTGTGCGGGTGTACAAGCCCCCACACATGATTTTAGGGGAGAAGTTTGATAAAATGAGCCTCAGTGTCAGTCAGGAAATTGCAGTTAAAAAAGTGATTTTCAATAATGTTACTATTTACAGGCTTAACCTTGTTTCCATCTGAGTCAGCAACAGACATCCAATGATTTCAATACTGGAGGCTAAAGCACTCAATACCTTTCAAACTATAAGGTCAGAACACAAATTCTTGATGTATAGACCCCCTGCCGGTGAGGGAAAGAGGGGAAAAGATGAAGGTCTACAACGTATATGTTCAGAAATTTGAGACCTCGGTTCATCTGCGACCATTTTCTATTTAAATATGTATAAATTCCTAAGCAATAAGGGAACTAAGTTGGCAAAGTACATACATATTAGTTGAAACTCAGATTAAGTTCAGCTATACGTAACAAACAGCACCCAACTTCAATCACTTGAGTAGTTAAAGTATTTGAATAGCTTAAATTTAGTCATATGCTTAAATCTAATGAACAGAGACCAGACTGTTTTTTTGGAAAGCTTTACATTTAACATTTGCCTAAATACTGACTTAGGCTCTAGGACTTAAATCTACCGAATAATTTTAATTTAGAAAGGACAGATGTACCAAGGGGTGGGGGAGTGGGGGGAAGATTTCCTTCTTTTGAGAGGAGATGGAAAATCACAGACAGAAAGGGACTCTGATATTCCATGTAACACCCCTCGCCATCCTCCCCCTCCC
This sequence comes from Chroicocephalus ridibundus, assembly GCF_963924245.1. NCBI lineage: Eukaryota > Metazoa > Chordata > Aves > Charadriiformes > Laridae > Chroicocephalus > Chroicocephalus ridibundus. The sequence continues at coordinate 150,153,848 of NC_086284.1, forward strand.
ACCTTTGCTGTACATTGAAGTTTACTTATTGCCATTCACTTCACAGGAATCAACTAATTTGAAAACTGTTATTACATCTCCCTACATTTTTCTGATCTTCAGACTAAACAAGCCCAGTCCTCTCAAATTTTGCTTGTAAGACATTTTTCTACAGGTCTTTGATCATTTTTGTCACTTACCTCTGGACTGCCTCTGCTTTCTTCGCATCTCTCTTAAAATGTAGTAACCTGAACAGGAGATGAGAGTTGAGGGCTTTACTAGAAGATTGAAAAGATTACTTGCTGTGATTTATATGTGACACTTCATTTTATACACCCTAGTACAAGTGGTTAAAATTATTGATTTATGTACAGATTATTATCCCTTATAACCCCAAACCCATTTCTGGAAAATCTGCTGCGTAGGCGGCCCTCCCTCATCTTGTATTTGTGTAGAAGTCACGAGTTTGGTAAGGAAGCATCAAAATAAGCATAGCACCTTGGTCTGGGCCTTATTAAGCCATATTTTATTTTTCCAGACTACGATTCTAATTTGCTGAGGTTTTTTTGAATTCTAATCATGTCCTCCAAGGTGCTTGCAACTCGTCTTGACTGGATATAACCCACACAAATTACTACATATACTCAATTTCACCCTTCATTACTGAAAATGGGGAATAATACCAAACCCAGAACAGGTTGAAGTATGACTCCTCTCCTCCTGTTCTGTATTGCTCCAGTTTAACAGAAACCCATTTATAACTATTTTTTTTTAATTCAGTTTTCTAACTTGATGTGCTTAGAGTATTTGCCCATTCTGCATTTTCTTGGTTTATTTATGGTAACGTCTTTCAAATCATGTCAGAATCTGATGGTGACTCACAACTACTTCATTCCATGAAGGCTGTTACCCTGCCATAGAAGGAAACATGATTGGTTTGACAGATTCTTAGTCTGATGTATCTGTCAGTTGTTACTTATCACTTTTACATCCTTTGCTTACCGGTGCATTGAGTATTGCTCCTTATCTATTTGGCCTAGAATTCCTTTATCTGCAATTCTCCCCTGTTTAAAAATCAGATACTGCGTTTGCCCATTTCCTGGATTCTAGGTTTCCAATCATTCTCTCATTTTCCTGTTCACCTGTTCTGGATTATTTAAGCCCACCCAGGAAAAATAGGGAAAGTTCACATTTGCCAAAGTGATCTTTAATTTATTCTTTGCTTATATGAAACTCTCATTTCTTTGTGCTGGATAGCGGAACTTTTTTTCTTAGTGAAGAATAGAGCAAAAACCCCTTGGGAATCTCAACATCATCGTTTAGCCAGTCCAGTAGCTTACTTTATTTTTTTTCCTATTAACATCAATCCTATCCTTCAAATCATCCTGTCAACTGATTAAAAAATGCTTTGTGTATTTGATCTTCCTGTTTTATTGGTGTATAAAACACAAATGATATTTTTCATCTTATTACTGAGGCCTGGTATTGGAGCATAGTAGTGGAACACCAGTTTAGCATCTTCACAGTACACAAGTTCACAAATGACATTGCTTAGTCAAGTGATGGCATTTGCTCTCATAACTGAGATGGCATGATTAGTGCACGGGCACACAGACATATGAATATACATATATAGAACAAACTGCATACTGAGAACTTGAAAAATCAAATTATCCAGAAGATGAAATAGCTTGAAAGCTATTTCAAAAACACCTTTAAACATCTACAAAATTATTAAAATCTTGGAAAAAACCTGGATTATACTTCTTCTTAGAACTACAAATACAGTAATTATAGTTCTGTGCCATGTAGTTCCCAACCTACTATAATAAGTATTTTACATGCATTTCTTTCTTCACTTTCTCATTTATTGAGCCCTATGCAAAAGTGAATTTAACATGAATGCAGCAACATCAGTTAGGCAAGGTTCTCCTTTGCATTTGGTGGGAACAATTTATACAAGCTTCATTGATGGTTTCTCTACATTCATGTGTATATTGTAATGTTTTAGTATATTTTATGAACAAAGGAAGTATATATGTAAAATTGTTGATATGAACTTGGTGACAGCTTTTACTTTTTCAGCCTGATGAGCAGAGAAGAAGCGAGGTTAAGGAAAAGGAGGGAAAGGATCTGTAATAGAGGCATTATCCAACACCTGAGCATAAATGGAAAGTTTTAAATTTGCCAAAAGTAAAAACCAAGTAAAAAGATATGGCTGTAACTCTGCACTATCACCCTAAGTTTTCAAGCCCACTTAAGACTGCACCCTGGAAACAAGGAGTTCATAAATGTTAAATTAGACAGACTTTGCTCTGTGATGCAAACCATGGCTGTGACCTAAAGCAAGAATATACAATGCCTTTCAGTTAGAGAATCTGTCACTCTCATTCCCTTTGATGCTCTTCCTTCACTTTCAGGAAGAGAGCACAGGGAGTTAAGGTTTGTGGCCTGCTCCCCTGTTGTCCCTCATTTTACAGGCACTGAAATCCAGATGAAACCTCAAGCTGCACAAGAAACACACACACACAAAATCCCGTTCACTTTCATCAGTAACTTTTTCCTTTATGAAAGTTTCTATGAGAGAGACAGTGAGCCTTATTATACAGTCATCCAACTCTAGTTACCACATAGTCATTCAAAATGAAACATTATAGAAACTCCCATAAAAGGCTTCTTCATCTGAACGAACACTCGCCAAGGTCCTTTCTTCCTCCCACTTTGAGGTGGAGTAGAAGTGAGTGAGTCTCTGCGGGCGCTCTGGTTCCTGCAGATCACGGGGGCCTCTGTGGCCCCTTGTAACCTTTTCAGTTATCTTTACTCTAGCGACAGCATCCCTATATAGATAGGGAAGGCTGAGGCAGCAGCCTAGACCTATCATCCCTTTGTTAGAAACTTGTCCATAAATATTAGCTGCAGACTTATGTTTAGTTACGCCGTAGCAAACTTTTCTCTGTGTCAAAATTACACGTATTTATCACATGCCTGGAATTTCTGGTTAAAGGTAGTAGAAAGCTTGCAGTCTCTCCTGTAAATAAAAACAGTTAAAATCCAAACAGGAAACTGGACTTGGATTTGGTCAGAACTACCCAACACATGTGCTAATGGGGGGGGGTCCCCAAGGAAAGAGAGGGGTGGTTCACTCTTTTCTATCCCTCACTGAGAATAACACAACTGGACCGTACTTAACATATCAAGGACACGGGGCATCTTCAGAAATCAGCATAAGATTGTAGACTTATTTTGTTCTGTGTTTGCGTCCTGAGTAGACTGTTATCTGTGTTGTCTGTTCTTGGAAAAGGTACGAAGAGCAACAGCGTTGTGTTTTGGGACTGATGGAATCCTACCCAGTAGGGTTCGAGTACATGTGCAAAACTTCCAGAGCTCGGTCTATGCTAATGCCCTTACTGCTGCTGCTGCTTGGAGGAAACAACTGGAGATGAATTACTGGACTTAACTTCCCTAATTAAGGAAGAGCTGGAGGGAATACATCATGGGCAGTAAGAAAGAAACTGAAGAAAAAGAAATTTTTCTGGTATATGCTTGAGATGATTCATGACTTGCAATACATCATATGCAGTCCTGATTCAACAAGATTCTTAAGCAAGTGTATTGCTTTAACTTGTAACCCTCTCTGAAAACTATGGGAAAATTGAGTAGTGTTTCATTTCAAAAATGAAAGACTAAGTGAGGACAAAATTTAGACCCAAGAAGAACTGTGTCTGTTACATTGTTTTCGCCACTTTTTACAGACACTTTTTTCACAGTCATTTGTAGCTGATCCTCTTCCATGAAGCTAAATGTTGATGGGTCTCTCAAGTCAGAAATATGTCTTGTTTCACTATGACTTTAACAAGTCTGTAAGATGTAATAAAGCTTTTAGGCACACAGAACTCATGAACAAAACAGAAGTAACCTGCTCTCAGCTGTGGTTGTCTCCGTGTCTCCGTGTCACCGTCTCAGATAGATGACATGATCTCAGGGTTTGTCATATATAAGTGACATCTTTATGGCATTGTTCATAGAACAACAGACCTAGAACACAATTAGATTAATGTTTTCCTTTTCTTCTATCATAATTTCTACAAAACTGATACCGTCCTGAGGAAGGCTTCAATTCATCATTCCTACAGGGAAAAGCACCTGCCCATGTCACGTACACCACTCAAATGCAGTTCTCTCTGGGGAGAGTATGGCATGTACTGAAAGACATGGGGTACTGTACTAGTTTGTCATGAAAAAGGTGAGAAAACAAGCTCCTGTTGGAAATGAAGGAAGAATTTAGGGAGGCAAAATTCAGGAAGATCGTCCAGTGTAATTCCTTACATTTAAAGAAACCAAAATTGTGACAATGGGATTACAATTCATCTTGGAAACAGTAAATGAGAAGTGGTCAGGAATCATAAAGTCTGCTACTGGCTGTGGAAATGCCATGACCCCTAGCACAGAGGAACAGTGTGCTATCTCCTTAGGAGGATAAAGGCCCCATATTATTTTGGGCTTTTGTTCTGATTCCCAGAGCAAATCCTATTGGAGTAGCAGAGGATTTTTAGGGAGGGTGTCTAGTTTAAATTGATAATGCCATTTTCAGCAACATTCTAAATTTTTGTATTTCTGGATATCAGCTAAATCTCCTTGCCTAGGTAAATGTGTGAAGGGGTCTTCACCTGACAGTATTGTTATTGGGTGACCTGTTTTTTTGGATCCTTTAATAGAATCCAGAAGTTCTAAGAAACATTGAACTATCCTAAACATTATCCTACTTCCCCCCTAAAAAAGTCTCAGGAAATATCTATGACATGCAAAAAGGCTTCCATTTCTAAAGATATGAAATATGTTCAGGTTCTTGTAAGAAACAGAGCATTACACTTGGGTTTTCATTTAAATATGATTTCTGAAAACTAATAAAAAAATTAGAAATGTTGATGCACAGAAAAATGACAAGTGAGAAAAAAAATTATATAAAAATATCCAAAGGATAGCACAGGGAACTAAATGGGGGAAAATTACTTTTGCTTTGGAGAGAGCATTATGTAGGCAAGGCAATTTTATTAACACGGTTGGATAAAATATAAAGGGTTTTCTTAATCTCAGAGACTTCAAAAGAGACTTTTTTGGAGACAATATTAATATCAAAGCCAGTTGTCACTATTATTAAAGTGTTCTTTGCTCTTCATTAGTCACAAATGATCCCCTCGACTCACAAAAAGGTACTCGGTAAATTAAAAGCTTTTATGTAACACTCCAACAAAAGTTGAATGACTCCAGAGTTAAAAGGCAACTCTTGTGTCTGCCAATATTGAAAGTGGTACCCAATTTCTTCCTTTTTTAAAGCACCAATTTCCTTAGGGTATTTATTCATTTATAGATCTATTAAGAGACTGATTAGGAATGGACGATTAATGAAATGCTTTGTCGTTCTGAGTTCTCACAAGCAATCATTAAAGGCCTGATTTTGCATTGTGGGCAGCCTGCTGGTGCCATGTAAAATCCCTCTGGAGGATAAACAGGTCCATCCATCTACAGGGCTGAGTGAAGCCTGGATTTATGTCTGCGTGAGGGCAGAACAGTAATTCCTCGCACTGGGTACTTTTTCTAACGCGCTATGTCTAAGCACTTCAAAAGAGTTTGTTTGCCGATCGTGTTAGCCAGAACGCAGCTCATCCCTCCAGTGGGCTGCATTGTGTGACTCTTAATCGCTGCTTAATTGCAGTCTCACACCGCTGAACTTAATGGGAACTCCGCACTGACTTGCATGGTGAAAGACTGGAGGATAGGATTATGAGATTTTCTTCATGTACACTGAGAAATGCCACACATGATGCGGTGAAGTTACCGTGATTTGCCCACCACTGAATGCATGCCGTAGCTTGCTTGAAATAATGGCCGTGGTATTCAGAGATTTCTTTCCACTGAGCCTTACATCTTTCTGAGGCTGAGATTTGAGGACTGAGGATTCACTGTTGTTTTTCACTGTAGTCATTTGTATTTCCATTTTCAGACAGCGCTGTTGGTGGCACCTTTTTTCTATTGTATCTTTGCTTTACGGTAAGGTTGGTGCCGGAACAGTGGATGCAGCACTGAGGACCATATTTCCAGGATTTTATGGCTGCCCTGATACTGATTTGCCTTGTTCCTGCAGTTAGATCACTATGCCCCTTCGTGCCTCAATTTTTCTATTTATAGAATGGGAAGAGAAATAGTGGGCTAAGGCTGAGTTAATACCTTTAGCCTGCAATAGAAAGGTAATAGAGTAGTACAAAGTATTAATTATTATATTATCTCTCTCGCTTTTTAATGGATTTATATTTAATTCGGTTACAGAGAGATGCTTTGTTCGCATAATAACATTTTCTACTGCCTTTGAGGCTCGCAGGAGCAAGCTTGTGGGAAGGAAACTGGTAAGTGTTTGAATTTAGAAATGCCGCTAGTTTCAGTGTATTTAAAATGCTGTTGAAGTCGGGACGATTTAAATGTGTGAGATTTCAAATGTCTCATTGACACACATCGCAAATTCCTTCATTGCCTGAGGGAGCTACAGCAAAAGGAAAAGTTGGAGTCTTTTAGTTTCACAGTTAAGGCAGCTTTTTTTAAAGTGAGTTAATGATGGAGCGTTTGCCTGTGTGGTTGTAACAGAGCAATCTGTCACTGTGAGAAGACTCCTGGGGTGACTACCAAGACATGTTAACTAGCAATGGTACCTCCATTTTACATGACCTGTTGCTCGCCCTGGTGTTGCAATACACTCTGGCCAGATTCCTGTGTGAGTAATGCGAACGGATCCACATTTTGAATAGAGACACGGGCCAAAGTCAGCTAGTAAAAATTAAAGGTAAGGGAGCTACGCTGATGAATGCAAGTTGAGGGTCTGTCCAATATTCTTTTTCTATTCTTGTCCTAAGCATTCAGATAATGTTGCCGCAAATAGAGGTGCATCTGTTGTGTTTTGTCACGCAGTTGGCTCTCTCTCGCATTCCCTTTATTGCACACCCCACAGCGCACTGCACTCGGACATATTGTAAGTACACACTCATTGATCTTTACTCCATATGATGACAGATATAAATTTGCTGCCAGTGCACCTTATGCTAATGTTCAAATGAAAATGAATAGTACACATTGCAGCACACCAGGTTGTGCTTTACCTTCTTATATCCCCATATGCATTTATTTGGGAATATGATGGTCACACCAGACTCCTGGGCCCATCTCTATATCTCAGCTGCAGAACAGCATGAGATTTTCATGCATATGAGCTCCCCACGTTAGGACTTGTTTTCTTGGCCTAGGAATCAAGGTTTCTGGGCTGGAAAAAGCTACAGAATAGCCTGACAAAATTCTCACCCTGGGCATAGGACAATCAGGACCATAGTTTACGGCTTAGCTATACACAGATACTAGCCTATTTGTTTCAAAGTTATATTTTGTGTTTAAATGAGACCGTTATGTTGGATTGAACAAGATTGACATGGACTTTGTCATTCACGTCTTCCATGACGATGGAATATTAAAGTGAGTGCATTGGACACTTGAAACAGAAAAAAAGCCAAAGTGAAACAAGAAAATTGGTCTCCTACCTTTCCGCCTTCATTCGGTATGTTATACAATTGCAAATGGCATATGGCTGGAGGAAGCAAGTCTCAAATATATGCAGTGATGTTCCACGTGAAATTCTCTATTTAGTGAAGCACCAAATCCTCTATTTGATTCACCAAAGCCAGAATTTCAGCTGATGTCTATGTACAAATAAAAAAGCCAAAATCAGAAGCGAAACAATTGCAATATATCTTATATACTGCTCCAGCACCCAGAAGATAACATCCTGTATATCTAATATTTTTTCCAGTTCCTGAACTGGTGGTCTAGAATTACAGCTGCTGGTTGTGAATGGCATTTGAAACGAGAGACCCTAACCACAAAGCATACAGACAGTGCTTTGTGGCAATGCCAAAACAGAGTCATATCCAGCTTATTCTGTCCTAGGTGACTTGGAGCCAAGAATAAATATCCTAATACTCTATCAGGTTAACAAAGTCAATGCACTTATTAAATTGTCCCAGTTTGACCAGCATTTTTTCCATCACAGGCTGTAGCTGGGACTCAGTATCACGGTTACCTTTGTTCATGGCTAGTTCCAGCAATGCATACATTCAGGCCCAGTCACTTCCAGGTTCTAGATGACATGATGGTGTTCTCCTGTCCCTGTAAACTGAAACTCAGGCTCAGGAGATTCCTTCTGAGGTCATCTCTACTTTGTTTCTGTCACGATCCTGTTCAAGGATTGGAATGTGATTTTCTTTTCATGTCACACTCTTCTACATCGGAAGAAATGGTCTGTTCCATGAAAGGGAGTTAACAAACTTTCTTTTTATCTGGAATTTTGTCCCATGTCCTCCGCAGATACCAACCTCAACAAACTAGTTTTCTTTCCATCCATCTCTTAAGGTCCTGTTCTGAAGTCATTTGCCCATGTTGTCCCGCTTCCCCAGTTCATCTGTGTGAAACGATGGTGTTTCCCCAACCTGCCCTCAGACATCCTCTTGCTCCATGTGGTCTATCGCATATTCTCTGTCCACTTTGTGTCCCCTACTTCAGTTTCTTTGTGGCTCAATAAGAGACAGCAGATGCCACGGCTGATCTGGTACATTAGGCACGCTGACCGATTGATTTGCCAGACAGCTGCGACCAAACAGCAGGGATGGCTGCTGTTTTCCTTGTCTTTCCCTCAAGGAAATAATTAAAAATGATACTCTTCTACCATCACTTGTGGAAAATACCAACTTCCAGAAGATTTGGAAGAACTGAGGCCCCTATCCAGCGTCAGATTTGTCTGAAGTTGACTCATAGGTGTGACTGACAGACAGATGAAGCTATTTTTATTTTAAGCCAGTTTCCTAAGAAAAAAGATCAAATTGCAATATGGTTTAGTCAATGGGACTCTGAAAAGAAGATCAAAGACCTTTGTCATTAATCTGACATATCTGGTTATACTCTGTGTCTTCTGATATGGGGCTGGTACAGGGCATTTGTTTGTGCAAGACTGAGTATTAACGGGCCTTGAACTCTGCTGGGACTTCCAGATATCACTGTAGTAAAACTAAGTAAAACCAACCTTATGAAAAGTTTCTCTAAGCTGTAACACATGCCCACACCTGAAGGGAATAGATATACTAAGATACATTATGAAATTACCCAGAGTACATCGGAAAGAAGAGCAAGATTAGGGGGCAACTTGTGTTGTCTCACTCTTTGGTTTTCCCAGTGCAAGTTCTCCTGTCGTTCTGGACCAGCCCATTGCCTGGGTGTTAGGCATTGCTTAACTGGTGAAATCATCCCTGCTTTCTCAAAACCAGAGATACCTAATGCCTGTTCACACACCACTTGGTTCAGGCTAGCTTGCGTTCTAATGAACATATCACAGCAATAGCTCAGAGCTCCCCATATTTCCAAAAAGCATATGTTAAACAATGTAAGCAAAGAGAAACCATAACAGGCTTCACTTGTCCTAACAGTCCATCTGTTTCCTACTCCCCACTGAGCACATCTCTTTTCCTAGTTCCCTTTCAGGTGCACTCTTACCTTATGTAACGTGCTTTTTATTGGAGATTCATGCTGTGACCCTGTCAGAATTGCTACAGCAGGGGTGACCTCGGTAATGACTGTCCACAGCCTGCCAAGCTAAGTTGGTCAGTGTTAGCTGATTAAACTTTTAACAACATCCCCTGTGCGATAAAGGGCAAAATGACAACTTTGCCCATCGTCAAGGTGTCTGTATAATAAACTAATTAGTAAACCACACAGTCTGTGGAGCTTTTAATGAGTGCTATCGTCTGGCCTCTGTAATAAAAACCCAGTCTGCCCCCTTTTGGGATTCAATTAAGGCACAGACTGTCATATGCTTGGCCTGGCTGATCAATGAATCCATTCCGACCTTTGTCGGAGCTGTTTGCAAGGTCAGTGGCAGTAGCGAGGGAAGCCAGCCTGGTGGTGGGGAGACATACCCAACAGCACCCGACAGGCACCAATATCAGCTGCTAATGTCCTCCTGGTCGTTTGGCATCAGCAGAAGTTTCTCTCACACAAAGGTTAGCTGAAAGAGAACGTGACAGCATATATATCTATATATGCATATATAAAAAATTACATATATATGCATATATGTATAATTATATATATGGGAACTGATATTTCTGAACAGAAAGGTTACCCTGTTATTTAAAATGTTCATTAATTCTTTCACATCTGCACATACCTAGGCACCTGTGGTTTTTTCATGCACCACAACATGCTATCAAATGTTTGCTCTCAACTGTGTTTACTGATATGCTACAGATATACAAACAAAACAAACACAGAAAAATAGCTCTAGACTATACAAAACACCCTCTTTTTCAGGTCCTTGCATAGAAATAATGCTTATCACTCTACAGTTCCAGAAGGGGTTTATAACCATTGAAATAAACTTTATGACACACCAGTGCAACAGGTAACTACATTTTAATTTTACAGACAGGAAAACTGAGGCAATGACCAAAGAAGATGCCTAGGCGTGGCAACGAAGGCGTCTTTCAAAGTGAGGGTTTCAGTCCTTTCACCTCTGGGTTCCATCCTCAAGAGGAGAAACAAGAATCGGGGGACTAGTAGAGCGAAGACAAGACCTTTAGTGTCATTATCGTCTGTCCTTACCAGTGGCTAAATACACGAGCTCCAGTCAAGCCTATCAGTAGGAATAAAGACTCCGTCCACAGCCACACTGCCGCCACAGCAGAGCTGATGATGCAAGGAGCACTGGTTTTTATTACTGCTATAGTAGCAGTATAGAACCAGAGTTCCCTCCAGACCTCTCAAACATAACTTCCTTCAGCAAACGAGAAGGCACTGCATTAGATTATATGGCAGGGACATCAGAGATTGCATCCTACTGTGAAATGTGCATGCAACGGTGTATACAACCATATGAGCAAATGGATGAAGTTTGTGTCTTCACTCTTGCCAGGTGAGAATCCTAACCTCTAAAAGCACAGAGTGGTTTTTCTTTTCTGTCCTCCTCTTCTTTCATTTGAACTGAACGATCCTTCCTCTGTCACCTTCTCATAGTATTTTATAACCTAGGGACTAAGGAGATGTCTGAAAGCTGAGTTTTAACTGCCATGATGCAAAGAAAGAAAAAAAGATCTGGTCTCAACTGTCCTGTTTATTCAGAAATTGAGCAATCTCCACAAGCATAACCCACATGAATTTACAGCAAGAGACCAAGTTCTGTTGGTTTTACAATACCAAAGAATAGAAACGCGAGGTGATTGAAGTGATACAAAGGTGATACCTAGTCTTTGCATTCCTGATATTTGCATTACTTTAGAGGTGGAAAACAAAGACCGAAGAACTATGCCTTTTCTAATTTAGGCAAAATGTCGCTTATCTGCTAACTCTTGTCTATCCAGTTACAGCTAGCAGAGAGTTACTTAGTTATAAAACAAAACGCCTATCAAATGTATTTATTTCTTTTATTCTTCATTATCACTACTCCAGCGCCTCCATCCTATGCCTCCATGAGTCTCTTCCTATTTTTGTCTGGCACTTCAGCATGTAACCAATCTTGCATTGTTTACTGTGATTCCTACCGATATCTCAGTTGCCATTATGTTCCTCTCACCAGAGCTGTTACTTACAAGTCACGAAGACTGGTGGTATTTAAGACACAGTTTTCTGTACACCAATTCCTTTCAGTAGCGATAAGCAGTTCTCCTACTGAGCTTGTCTCCCATTCCCTGTTCTAGCCCCAGATCACCTAATGCAAAGTTACGGGTTTTGGTACAGCTTGGATACCTCCATTCAGCTCCGTTTGTGAGGCATAAATCCCATTATGAATGTAGTTTTATCTAAACCCATACAGAGGACAGACGTAACCAGAGTCACAAAATTATTTCAGACCATGAATTATATATTTTGGTGAGAGCTTTGTGCCACCAGCCAGGTCCCTACTCCCTGCTCTGCACTAGGGCAGCATACTTCGTTAGAGCTTAGGAGTACCCTGCAGTATTCCTTCAGTTATTGCCTCCAAACCACGAAGGAAAAGGTGCTCACAGCCCAGTCTAGTTCATGAAGCAAAGGACAAGCTAAGTGCTAACTAGAGGAACATAATTTTGAATTTCTCAAGCAACCTCAAATGGTTACATTTGCTGGAGCAAGCCTTGCTATTCTAGACCAGTCTATCACACAGCAGCGGGAGGTTTTTGTATCTGGTAGACGTCACTCTGCTTTCCTCCTTCCAAATGCAGCTATAGCAATTAGTTTCAGAATTTAGCCTGTTAAGATGATTGAGAGTGTAAGGAGTCACTGGAAGGAGAGATTTAGAAAAGAAAACTAAAGAAAGAAGAAAAGTAAAGACCAACTTGCTAAAAAAAATCTGAGGTTTTTTTTTCTTAATTTTGGAATTCAAGCAGGACAAAAAGAGCACTTTTAATTAAATGTTGTGATTGTCTCTCTTTTTTTTTCTCCTATTTGAGCCATTCAACATTTAAACCAGGAAACAGCTCATTATATAATATATTAAGATACTGTTTATTAAAACTAAGAGTCAAATCTGAATTTAGATTTCAAATACCTCAGATTGAAAACAGACCAACTGGTAAATGTCTCCATGCATTTTTCATGGAAGACGTGCATTTTGGTGCCATATTCTGCTCTTTCCGACCGTGTCTATGGGGCAGTGGAATCTGTTTGTTTCTGTTCTATAACTTTTTCAGGCAAAAATCTGTGACTGAAAATAAGATCGTTTGATAGTTCTAATTATGCTGCTCGGTGCTGTTGAATTAACCCTCAGATCTATAACACAGGTTATACTATAAGTTATGCCTATATAGTCTTGTCAACCTCAAGACTCTCCTATAAATATGCATATTTATAGGTGTAGTTGTATATTATATGCTTATAGGGAAAAATTTTAACAATTTTGCAAAGCAACAGTGGAAAAGGTATATGTAGTTGTGAAATAATTTTAACATTAAAATAGCGTTGTCATTAAAGCATGGCCTAAAACATTCTGAATGTTATTCTCCCTCATTCTTCATCAAGCATTTGAAACTGTGTTTAATTTGAGAGAAAATAAATGATAAAATATAAAATAATTTTATAGTGTTTCACTGTATCATTTCTGAGTTTCTCAGCTCTCCCTTTGTATCAGCTGCTCATTCACAGTCCTAAACTTAGAAATAACAATGTATGTTTAGATGCCACCAAGTTAATTCTTACCAAAAGCACAAAGCTGTTATGAAAATTTACCCACATTTAATCTTACAGTTTTACTAAGGAGATGACTGGGTGAAAACTAATGTTTGCTCTTGCCTATGATGAAATTTTCTTCTCCTTGGGTTTGCTGATGGCTGGAACAGCACTCAGAAATGGAATAATATGCAAGAGGGTATCATGGAACTGTACCACTTGTGGCTCATCAGTAATGCCCAATCACCCACGGACTTTGACCAGTTTGACATTTGGGCTGATGGAATTACCGTGAATACTCCTCTGCAAGATGACTGCACCCACTGCTACAGATGGGAAGATGGTGCTGAGAGTACTGCAGGTTTCCACTGTACTTGATCATTATTCACTGTGTATCTTCCCTCCCCAGTCCCATGAAATCTAGCTCTTCTTCACAGTCGTGAGGATTAAGTGGCAGATGACTGAGTAATATAAAGTCTTCTAGCTACCCTTTTCATTCACATTGCACAATAATAGAAAATATTTTAGGAAGACTTTCTGAAGAAGCACACTATAAATGTCCCATAAGCAAAATATTTCTTCATTACACTTTGCAGGGATACTTTGCATCAGCCCTTATGCAGCTGTGGCCGTGCAAGATGTGGTTTATCCACAAGGGGCTCCTATCCACAGAATACCTCTGGGACGGGCAAAGCAGGGTCCAATTACATTTGATCACTAACATGGGAGATGTGATGTAGGAAGGAAGCGCGGCAAGAGCATCCTGACTCGCGAGAAAGCAAAATATCTCAGCTAACTATAGATCAGATGAAGTCTTGACGCTGCTCCAACTTTTGAGAAGGGCTGGAGAGCCCTGACTGGCGCCGGGATGGCTCGGAGACTGCCTGCTGCTGGTGGTATGCCATGCAGGTCCAGAGGATAAGCACGATCTGACTGTGTCGTTCAAGTGGTCGGAAGCTCATTTGGTGATACACAATGCACTTTTCTTCCTTTTTCAGTGCTCTCTTCTTGGACAGATATTCAGTATATAGAGCTAACATTTGATCACAGTTTCTCTAGATAGAAACTGAGCCAGAGGTTCCTGGGAATATTCATAATAACTAGACTATTGCTAATTTCAACCGAGTTTGGTAATTTGGGATTGGAGTGGCACTTTAGTTCAGGAGTAGCCATGAGAATTGCTCATTAATTTTATCTGGCATAAAATTCTGTGAGTGAATGGGTAAATTGTGTGAATTGGTAAAGTGTGTGCCAGTGTGCAAACACAAAGTTCTTGCTGTCTTTATTTTCCTTTAAATGAATGTTGTTTAGTATTTAGTATGAAAGACTCAATGGGAAGCTGCAGCTAGGTAAAAGGGGAAAAAAAAGACAGAAAAGTATGAAACTTTAACATAGTCTCTTCACACTAGTATTTCAAAAAAGCTCTGAAAGAAGGCTGCTCACATGGATTTACTGATAAAATCAGGAAGTTAAACTTTTTCTCAAGTCAGCTATTGCTTCTTTACAAGAAAGCCTCAGCTTTTGCTACTTGGGTTTCAGTATGAAGGAAATGCTTATAAGAGATTAATTTCTTAATCAAGGGTTTATATACAATTCTGATTTAGTATTCTTGAAATTTCACCAATCGCAGTTAAATTATATTCATCAGTCTGCTTTTTAGCTCCTTTGAAATAACTCTAAGTACAAGAGGCTGTGAATTTATAAATTTTCAAGAATAAAATGGACTGCTGAGGAAGATTTGATCTATGATTTTCACTGATCAACTGGTATACTAGCAGTTGCCTTTCTACTGAAAAGGGAAATGCCTTATAAAATTCGCCCGTTTAAACTTCATACCATCTCAACAGGCCACATTACTGTCATCTTTTTAAAATGGAGATGCTAAGATCAGAATTTCATAGGTTTGTCAACATTTTTTCTACTCCCATGCTGAGACATTGGAGGACTGATTTCAGAAGTACAGAGCGTCAACTCCAGCACAAATCTGTAGTTCATGAAGCAGCTGAGCGCCCACGGAAAAATCATGACCTGCAGTTGCTTTTCAAATGTGACCTTAGTGACCTGCCCAAAGCCAGCTAGTGAGATATAATTACCACTGAAATAAGAGTTAGTGACATTGGGTTTTTTGTTTCGTTTTGTTTTGTTTTTAATGCGATTATGTATTTGTATTGTGTTCAAACTGAAAAACACTATAAAGAGCAGGTCACCTCTGTAAGACACTTTCTTACTATTCTTCTGGTTTTCCCTTACACTTCTTCTCCTGCAGTTAGAGCACGATGACGCTCAGTTGTGGCCCATGGCATCAGACTCACAGCCAGCAGGAAGATGCCTGGCCAGAAATCCAGGTTTGGCAGGGGGACTTTTGTCCTTTTTGACCCTTTGCAGGGTCAGAGCTGATTCTGCATGGCGCTGTGACCTACCGCAGCATTTTAGTACACACTTAACTGAAAGGGAGATTAAGAATGTGTTTAAAATCAAATGCCTTGTACTTCAATGTAATTTTAAGTGCTTTCTCCAGAATTCAGGCCCTGGCATGTAAATTTTGCTAATGAACCATCTATAAACATGACAGATATACATATGTACAGGTAAGGGAAGAAAGGCATGGCAGAATATCCACATCATAGAAAATAAGACAAAATCACCCAGATTTTTCTGTCATGAGTGGGAGGGAAAGAAGACATTTTTCAGCAAGCCTCAGCAATCCCACTTGTGTCGCAGGGCAGGAGTTAGGTGCAGGTGCAATCTGCACCCCAGGAAAGCGTGCAGAATGTGCGGCATTCAATGAAGCACATGCCTGGGTGGTTTCCTGAATCGAGGGCTCAAGGAGGAAATTTCCTTTCCCTGCCTCTGAAATGACCAGCAGATTATTCTTTTAAGATTCTCTCCCCTCTAGTGTTTAACCACTCTCACTTTCTTCTGAGCTTGCTCACAAAGCCTTTATCTTATTTGTCAATGTTTGATATTAAAATAAAAAAAAGGTATTAATCTCTGCAGTGACCTTTCTGCTTTATTTCTCCTGGAAAGGGATGCTGCATCTTTTGTAAGTAACTTCAAGGCAAGACATTATGCGGCATTCAAACATGCGGCTTTTATCCAGTTAATCATTGTGCATTACCTACTTTCATCAATGTTCGGAAACTTAATTCCAGGATTACTCATCCCCCCAAAAACCCAAATAAGAAAATCAGAAGAATAGACCCAAACAATAGAACTTTTATGCCAGGATAATTAGAAAAGGAACCTATTACCCAGGATTATAATTACTGACTAACATATTAAATGACCTTTAACATTTACCTTAAGCCCCAGATTTCTAGAAAACCAGCAAGGTTATGAATGCCATATTAGTAATCTTTAATCTTTATTACTGCTGTGGACAGAATTTTAATGATTTTTAAATAGGCAGCGGTCACTAACATATCCCTATTAAAATAAAAAAAATCTCATAAAAAATTAAATGGATTAAGACTTCAAATGTACCATCATCAAAAGTATTATCTAATTATGGAGTTCAGTGAACAGGCCAAGTGAAATGGTTGGTAATATTAGTTACTTACCACATGGGAATGCCCGGGATTTATGCACAAATAGATTCTGCTTCTGTTGCAACATAGTAATTAAGAATTTGTCAGGGAAATTTGACCCTCTAGGGTAGATATTACTTTGTAAAATAAGAATGGCAGAGCACTAGTCTCCTTGCTGCACATAATTTAACTTGATTATTTATACATCAAAGGGAGTCTGCAGTGACTGCAGTATAATATTTAAGTAGAGGGATATTAGAGAAAGAAGCATCTAGTGAAATCTTTTTCCCAAATCTCCGTGAGAAAATAGAGGAAATTTTCATAAAGCATTTCATTTTGCATATAAATTGGTGCCTAGATTGTGCCTGTGAATTTACTGCTGTCAAATGTAATTTTTCTTTAATTCTTCAGACCCAGATGTGAAAAGCTCTGTGTGCAGGCTGCAATTTTCAATGCTTACAGGTAGCACCCGGATCGATAATGTGTCTTTATGAGAAATTACCGTTAATGTTATTGAGTATGCATTTTGCTTTATAGGATAATAAGGTAATATGAAATGCCAATTCATTCATTAGGAGAAAGCTAAGTGCTTAAATGAAATGGGTGACAGGTCTGAAAAAAGATGTAGTTGTGGGCAGGAAGTCAAGAATGGATTTTTAATGACCTAATACCAAAAGGTTTTTACCACTTATTTGCATTTGCTTCCTCTAAACAATATTAACTTTAAAATAAAAGTGCTTGAATATTTAAATTGCAGTAAGTGATTCCACTTGAAGAGGCTATTTGGAAATGCTAGGTTTCTGGGAAACTCTCTGCCTAGCCTTTTTGAAGACCACAAAATTAACTCATCTGGTATAAAAATTAAAACAAAACTCATCTAAATTGACAGGCATAAAAGTGAGCATATTGTGAACATGGCTGAAAGCCAGAGGTTAGTAAGTGAAAAATGAAAAAGAAAACTCTTTATCTCTTTGTTTTAAATACAGCGTATTCACAGCTGGTAAGGTAAAAATAGCAGGTATTGAAAATAAGACTCAAATGGTTTGTCTAGGGAAAAAGTTCCAAACCAAAACCAGATCATGTTATTATTGTTCAAAATAAGAATGCAGCATCCTTGGAGTAAATTATTGTAAAAAAAACCCCAACCAAACAAAAAAAAAACCAACCCAAAAACAAAAACATGGTGTTGTGTCAAAGTTTCTTTATAAAGTAAGAAATTATTTGTTTTCTACATACATCCAATGTCTGAAACCATAGCCACATGAAGGAAAGACTTTTTTGTGAAACCTCACTTGGTTCTTTTTTCCACCCAGCTGAATCCTAACTAATTTTTCTGAGTTTTACAGTTTTCACTGGGTTGTTTCCCCTCTTTTTCTCTGCACGAGATCCCCAGGGTACAAATTGTGCCAGTTGGCCCTGCCAGCCTGATCAAGGGTACGCTGGAGCCAGGGGGAGGCTTCTCTACCTCCACAAGGACAGGACCAGAACCTTCAGGAGGTGACTGTTGGTGGCATCCCTCTCCATTAGAGATCCGATCCCATTCCCTGCTCCTGCCCACAACGGAAAGCCTCGTCCACCCAAGCAATGCCTCCTACAAACTTCTGACTTAAAAATGCTGAGTTGTACCTTACCACTGTCATTTATTAGGATGTAAGACAAGGCAGGAGAAGGGAGGAATTCATAAGCCTACATGGTAAACAGCTCCATCCAGGTGCTCCAGTTTTCCTCACTCCCACTGCAAACCGTTATCCCAGTTACAACGAAGTGTGTGTATAGTTTAATGCTAAAGTTTCCAAAGCTGCTCTTCCTTCTAGAGACATATGGGGACCTGGCTCCCATTGAAAATGATGGCATTCTCTACTGATCCTGTAGAGTTCCTCAACAATGATTTTCCTAAATCTTTCACTTGATCTATTATAAACTCAACATTTTTGCTCTTCTACAATAAATAAGATACTTTATTTACTATCAGTAAATCCTTTAAGAGAGGAGTTTGAAATCAGAGGCCTTTTTTTTTTCTTTTAAATAGCTTAGACTGTAAAAACAAAGGACAGATACCAGAAAAACCTGTAAAGTTTTAGTTCTATTTCTCCTTTAACTTGCAATAGCTGCTTTGCCTAAACTTTTTTCTTTTATTAATTTTTTTTTTTAACTTTTATGTAGGACTCTTTTTTTTTTTTTTTTCCCTTGACCTTCAACATCTCAAACTACAAAGAGAGGACTTTCTCTAACGCTGTTTGAATATACTGTATGTTTCTTTTAAGGAGCCTTCCACTGATTTTTATCCTTCAGGGATCAATGGTTCCTTCAGTTCCATAATCTGACAAGCTATAGTAAAAGCAAAAGGCCCCCACTTCCAGAGCCATACGTGTTAACGTGAGATGGCAACAGATGTATTTTCACAGTGAACTCACAACAGCCTAAAGAGAGCTTTAAAGTATCTTAGCCTAAGTCTGTCTCTTTGGGAGGAATGAGATACGGGAGGAACTTTAGTATTATTGTTAATCTGTATTACAAAAGCACCTAACAGCCTCTGCTGAGTTCAGGGCCCCATTAAAAGGAAGGATGGATAAAGACGGTTCAAATGCGTGTTCATTTTAGCATAACCTACGCATTCCTTTGCTTTCTGGCAGTCTGACTGTTTTCCACAAAACTCTTGTTGAGTTTGGAAAGGGGGGAAAAGAAAAAATGGAAATTTATATTCACTATTAAGCGCTGCTCATTTCTCTGCTACAGTTACTTGGAAGAAACAAAATTCATTGTTGATGTAGTTAGTTGATATCCAAGGGACTTTTTGATCCAACTCAACTACGTATTACTCCATGCTTCTTGGAATGAGTCCTTCCCCAGTGTCTCCCCGTGGTCCTTTGCACAGAGTACCAATACGCCCTTCTACTCTGTCACATACTACAAGGATCGTTAACTTTCTTCATTTCTTCAGTACTTCAGTACTGCTCACTTTGTCTCGCTGACTTCCAAATGGCTTGACATGATGTTGACCATTCCTAGAGATTGAGAAAACAGTTGGGAGGTCTACCTGGAGGAGCATCGCACACAGGGACCAGGTAAAAGGAGCATGGATTGGCCAGCTGAGGTGTGGAGGATGAGGAAGCTGCCCTTCAACACTGGCCCTCCTACAAAGGAGGTTCAGGGACTTGGTCGGTGAGTCTCTGGGTGGTGCTCCCCGAGGACAGCATTGGCAGCAGTAACTCACTTTAAGTTACCAAGCGTGCAAGTGAAAGAGGTGGAGGTGGAATCCTGCTCATGTCTTGCTCTGACACTATTCTATCGCCTCTAGAGTGTGCTACCTTCCAAAATCAGAGGGGCATCAGAGGGACATCGGCAATTTAACAGATCTTTGATATACACCGGTGTTCACACTGGAATGGTACAACTGAGGTAATGCCGTCATCGTTTCAGATTTGTTAGAGTTGATGCTGTAGTAGAAAAAATACTAACTAGGGTTTAATGTAAAGCAGTTAAATGGGATTCAGAAGGAAGAAGATAATGGCATACATTTGCACTAATTCATATATTTATGTCCATTTTCCCTAGAAAACAACAACATATTGCAACCAGATTGTGACAGGTTTAAATTGCATATATGATTTTAGTTCCTGTCTTTAGTACTTGAATGATATGGGGACTTCAGGCTCTCCAGTTTCTACTGGAAAGCCTTTGGCTGGGAGTGGGTAACAAGCAGCCTTGGCAAAAATGAAAATACGTGTGACCAGCAGACCCTCTATATTTGCTTACCTTAAGAAAGAATTATACTACCTTCCTAGCTATCTCTTGTGGATATACAGGCAATGCTCTTGACTTCTTTGACCTTTCTTACTATGTTATCACTGTTTCAAGAGCATCATCCTCTGCTGCAGCCAGGGCTTTGACATTCCAGCTCACTGCAAGTCTGCTGTTGAGATCATCTTCCCACTGTTATTTTGAATCAAAATATCTCTGAGCTATGGTTTATATGACACATCCAAACAATATTGCTCTGAAAAATATAGTTATCTTCTAGCAATCAAGTAGTCCCGCTGAAATAAAGGAAGGTAAGAGACTGAGTCAAAGCCTATTAAAGTTCCTGGATATTTACTCCAAAGAGTTTTGCATTAGGCTTTTGACATACTTCATCTTCTATACATTGTCTAAGGCTCTAACAAAGATATTTACGACCAATTACTAACAGTAACGATTGTAGAGGTTACTGATGATCTATAGACTGCAGTGGGACAATCACTGCGATAAGACATTCTTCTCTTCTCATTGCAGACGTCTGGGTAGTATTGTTACATTGCTACTGTTAAAGTGGTTGTGCAAGTGATTTCTCTTAATAATCTAATAAGTGCTTTGGGATCTTTCAGAATAAATGGATTTCTAGAGCACATGCATTACTCTTATTATTACTTATCTGCCTGAGTACTGTCACCCAGAAATAGGGATTCTCTCCATTTATTTGGTTTTGAAATAATATATAATCAGTTCAGCTATAGATCTCAATCATGTCACGGGAAGCAAAGCAGTATCTGTTATAATATATTAGCCAAATATATTCAGACAAATGGATCCAACAGCAGCTTACCACAGACAACAAATTCTAGTCCTTCAAGAATGTAGGGACGTGTGGGTTTTTTAATGTTGTGGTTGTTTTTATAAATAAGCACCTAGTCCCATATACAAAATGTCAGTATAGTTCCACTGTCTCATTTGCACAGGCAGTTACTCAGTTTCTTTATATATTCACCTGTTTGGACACTGGATGCAGTTTCACACATCCCTTCCCTAAATTGAGGTCCACATTAAACACATTTTCCCTAAACTATTATTATCTCCTATGTGTAGTTAACTGAAAATAGAGCAGCTAGTTTCAGTATAATTATTCATAATTTGTTGAGCACTGATAGCATCCATCATTCTTCCGTCAGGAGAAAACTTGATTCCTACACCAAAAAGCTTATCAACAAAATCAAGGAAATTTATAATTGATACTAAAAATATGAGCACAACATAACCCCCCAATTATACCTGTGTTGAATTTTGACTCATATTTGGCTTAATTTAGGCCAAAAAAATCCCATATGCTAGAGAAATTCAAATTTAGATCCTGACTTTGCAGATCTAGTTTATAATGGCATTTAAAACGTGTGAAGCCTCGGAGTTTCAGAGAGGGGGACAGTTCCTGTCTGCAGGAACTACATGTTTAGTGGATGCTGAAAACTCTGAGATAGCAGAGCTTTTTTTCCACCTTGTTTTAAAAAAACAGAGGTAGGATGATACAAATATGCAGTCATACTCTTTTCTATACTCGTGTGTGTATATCTATACAACTACTTAATGCTTTATATTCATGTTGTAAGCCACGTAGTGCCTTTTTTTTTGGTATGGGTTTGCATTGTATGGCCACAGAGAAGTCTTCACAGATGACTTGGATTTGTAAGCACTACCCCAATGCAGATAAATACATAGAGAGAGGAGAAAGTTGCAAGCATAAAAGGCAACATGGAAAGAAGTTTGGTAAAAAAAAGACTCTTTGAATTCGGTCTAAGTTTTCAGCAGAGTCCAAGATTTCTCTTTTCTTTTCTGGTTTGGTACTTTGGTGGGTTCAGGAATGCCAAAGGGTGCAAAATTATATTAAATGCCTGTATATAGCAAGGAATATGATACAGCATAAATTTAGCATTAGCGTTACCCAACTGATGCACCAGTAGTTAGGTATGGGTGTTCCTTCAAACTTGGAAAGACTATTTGTGTTGATCTTGACGCTACTACTTTGTGCTGGTTATTTGCAAGCAGACACATAAATAATATTTATTCTCCTGATTGCCCAGTAAACTGCTATTCTTAGTGGCTTAAATTGTCCTTCAGCTGAGGACCAGTTGCCCTGCAGTTGATGCAGCACGACTCACGGCTTATGTGAGCCCTCTGTGTACTATTCACTAGAGCTTACACAGTGTCACTCACCTTGCTCTGGGTCCCTGGCCTTGACAGCGGTTTCTGCCTGGGTAAACACTCACATCCACATCATCTGCTATTCCTATGGAAAAGGGCAGTCGTTACTTTACAGCCTTGTTTTCCTGGTTGAAAATGTATTTATCCAGGTAGAACCAATCCCATCCAAACTAAGGAACCAATTATGAACCAAGGAGCCAATGTTAAATGAGGGAAAACCAGCGATAATAACGAACAAGATGGTAGAAGAGGGACAGTAGGAAGAAATCTTTCCTTAGCCTTGGTACAAATATGCTTTTGCTGGCTGGCCCTGCGTCCTTACTGAGAGTAGATCTGGCATGTATTTGTATAGCAGCAAGGAGCAGCGGTGACACATACACAGCTGTGGGTTTCTTATGCCCATTTTTTTGTGTGTGCATATTTACTAAGCTACTGCTAATGGTTAATGAATGGCAAAATGAATCTCTTTGCAGGAGACCATATAGACAAAGATTAGCAGTATCTAACTTACCACAAGAGGAAAGAGAAAAGATTATGTTCAATTACAGAGATAATCTAAAAAGCCAGGAAACTCTCCTTCACTTCAGGGAGGAAAAAGCAGAAAGTTCTCATCAAATTTTCAGTCTCTGAAAAAGATTGAAATCTCTTTCACAAAAGCATATCTAACCTTTTTTTTGTCTAAATACTTATATCTTTTACTCTTGCACTTGATGTAATAAGCCAAGATTTCCTCCTTTCAAACAAGCACCTCATGGGCAACGGAAATTAACAAACAGGGAGCAAATATGTGAAGGAAAGACAATACTTCCACTAAGACAAAAAGTCTGTCTTCTCTTGGCACATCTATTTTTGAAAAGGCTTCTCACCTGCCTGAACATTAGTATTGGTATCAGTAAACAGTTGTTGTTCCCTTCCTGACTGGTGAACCCACAAGTCGGTAAGGTACCCAAGTCCTCCTCCAACAAAATCCTAGTTAGATTATTAATAATGCCTAGGGATTCTGAACTAATCTTCATTCAGTCTTACAGAATTTAAATTCAATATGCAATTTAGTGGAAAATAAGTTTGCAAGACAGCACAGTTTTCAGTTCACATTTCAATTAAAAGGAGCAAAGACCTAAAGGTAGAGGGTTAAAAATACACGATGTAGTCAGTCTCTTGTAAAACTAAAGTGTGAGAATTTGAGACAGCTGTTAGTAGTCACCAAAAATTTTGTGAGCAAGCTTTGTGGGGTCTAACTCTTGAATAACAAAGAAAGTACAAGGATCAGATTTTGGTTTCATTTGCTCAGTTCTATGGGCTAGAAAGAGTGGTTCCTTGATGCTGAGAGATTTTCTGTGTACTGCTCTGGAGTATCTACTTTTGAAACAGGGCAGGGCTCAGAAACATCAATAAAACGTGAAATAGATTTTTTTCCCTCTTCCTTAATTCTACACCACCACCCCCCAACGCATCATTCGGGTTTTAGGTGAAGGGTTGAGTCATGTCCCCTCCATCAACATTTTCATAGATTTATTTTCATGCTTCTGCAAACCGTATCTCTTTCTATTGCACAAGAAATCAATCACAGTGTTGGGAGAGTTGAAAATATGCTCCTCCTCAAAAGAAAGAACTGTATGGCTGGAATGTAATTATACTGAGAAAGCTGTTCTGGGTGGACAAAGCTAACCAGATCACTTAAGAGCATGACAAAATGCTAAATTGATCTGAGCTGTCTAGAGACAGTTTAAAATTTCTTCTTGGGATGTTCTGTTTTAAGACCTTATTACTGTAACTTCTGAGTGACTATATGTCACGATCATAAGTTACTCCATTTCAATGTGTATTTATTTTCTGTTAATGTTATAACTTAGGAAATTCAAAAGGATGGAAAGGGTACTTGGTTCTATCCCTAAATGTCAACCATGTAAGTGCTTTGACTTTTATTTTCTATTTGCTTTGGTCAGTGTAAATTTCTATGGGTTTTGCTGGTTGGGGGAAGGGGATTTGGAGATGTGCAGTTCTTGGTTATTAATATTTGACTTTGTTAGTGCTATCTGTTTACCGTATGGCTTCTGGAAAAAGATAGGAAATATTAGCTGGTGAGTCCTTAAAATGCATGATGTGTGGGTGCGCTCCTTGTGCCTGCACATTCTTTGCACCGCTGCTTCGTTTAGCTTGTGAACTGCCATTCAGGGGGTTTGATACTGTTTTTTGCTACTGCTTTGCTTTTACTTCATTATTTCACTATTTTTACTTTTAATACCTTTGAATGGTCAAGTTTGGGTGAATTCTACATGCTTTATACAGGGCGGGTTTTGGCCATATTTCTGGAATAGAAAATATGAAGTCTGTTTTTAGCCTCCGTTTACATTCACAAGGCTGGATCCTGCACATAAATGAGTTTTCATACAAATGCCTGGGATTTTATACAAATCCTATTCCCCTTTTGCTCAGAACGAGTTACAAGACAGCTGTCTCCTAAAGCAGAAAGCGCTGTTGTTATGAAAGCAATAATAGGCCAGGCTTAAGATCCTTAGCAGGACTCCTTTATTTTGGGACTTCTTGTACCAAAGGCTGAGAGGGACCTAAAGAAAATATAAAATATCCACTAACATCAAGGTACTCATACTTGGCAGGGTATGAAATTTGTTTCTATAGGAAATCACCTTCTTTTAAAGAAAATTGAAGCTGTGTGAAGGCCTTTTTTCTTTTCTTTTCCCCAAACTATATGTGAAAACTTTTGGGGGTTGGAGCTGATGGCATATTGTACTGTGAAAAATTAGTTTATGCTCAAATGCCTTTTGCAGGCACAAAACGATTCCTTACCTCTTCTTGCATGAAAAGCCGAGTCAGAGGGAGCTTCTCCTCTGGGTTTTTTTTGCTGAGACCATTTATACTTTCCAAAGCTGGATCCAGGTCCCGACTGTTGGAGCCGGACTGTCCCTGCCCGGGCGCTGTCCTGCAGCATGTTTTCAAACAAGCCATTTTTCTTGTTTAATCTATCTTTATTTTCCCCTCTAAAAAGTGACTAAAAGAGAAAAGGACATCGATGTCACTTAGACTCCCTGAAATTCCCTGAAATGCTGCTTTGACTTTTACAATTTCGTGCAGCGCGGTGTGCAGTTGTGCTGGCAAGCCACTGGGTGTCAGCAGGAATGTGAAAGGAAGGCAGTGACGCCGGGTTTCCTCTCTCCATAAAACACCTCCATTCACGCAACGTTTATAACAACGCAGGAAAGCAAATACTGGGCAGAACCTTTTCAGCCTGGAACATGAATGGGCAAGTGGCCCCGACATAACTCAGCTGAGCCTGAAGAATAAAACTTTCTCAGTCCTTCTTCTTCATCATCTGCTATCTTTGACAGGTGATTTTCGGCCAGTTTTTTAAACCAGACTATGAGCTCAACCCGATGCCTCAGCCAGCTAGCAGGATCGCTCAAAATCAGAGCAAAATCATCACTGAAGTACATGCTGGGGCATAACACAAAATTTTTTTAGCACTTCTGCGTTCCAGAGAGTAATGCAGAGTTTCATTATCCTTAGCGTTTAACTGTACCAAAAGTTTTGCACAGCCTTCACTGGATTATTTTATATGCATTTCAATAGCACCCACAGATCATGCTGTGGTCTATATAAAGCCTGCTCTGTTCAACTAGCTGTTATACAGAATAATCCTTTTTTAAATTGGACATCAACCCACCTAAACCTCAAGGACTCATCTTTCTTCGGCATCCCACAAAACCAACAAAATAACGTAGGTCTAGATGTCTTCTTAAGGTTTGCCAGTTTGTAGTTATTGGTGCAATGGTCTGGCTGGTTATGAGAAAGAGAAACTGAGACAGGCAACACGCCCCAACTATCAAATTCAAAATAAACTCAGCAGGTTTTGAAACATGAACACTAATAACATGTTATACACATATTATTCTGAGTCTCCGTGCAATCAGTAATGCCAACGGTAGGATGAAACAAGGAATAAGAAGCCACTGGCACTTCCAGTTCTTCTGAAGGAGGAGATGTATACACCAGGAAAATTTTGGATGATATGTTTTCCCCTAGAGACTTCTAGACTCAGTACTGCAAGGTAACACCAGAGGATCAAAACCCCGTGAATTACAAAATGTCGTGAACCTTTGTGGTCTTCAGTGAGAATGGAGAGCCCTCACCTTCTTGCACAACTGGCTGTTCACCCCCATACTTGTTCTCTGCGTATTTCTCTGTAAATAAGACATGGATGCAGTCAGAGTGGACTCAGTCAACGGCTGCTGAGAAAATGCTCTTTCCCTTGAGAGGCATGGCTTTCAAAATACTGGCAACGAAGTATTATCTCATATCTCACTCTGTGGAGTGACCTGATTTAAATAACTATACTTTATTCATAATGAACAGGAATGCACTGATTTACTCTCTCTTTTCCTTCTCCTCCCCTTTCATTTGCCCTTTTAAGGTGCAGAAGGTCATTTTAATTCTACCCAGAATTACTTCTCTAAAAATGTTGGTAATTCTGACAAAAGCATCACACTTTACTGTAAAGACACCCAGTGAGCAACACTATGAAGGTTACAGGAGAGCACCAGCTATAGCTCTGTTGTTTTCATTTGCATACAAATTGTCAGCCAGGAGCAAACATTTTCTAACACTCTGAGTTATACAAAACCAGGTTTTTGGGCTGAATTTTAATTTTATTTTGATCCACAAGAATTTCTAAAGAAATAACAATTTTTTTTTTTAAAGCTAGAGATCTGAATTCACTCAAGGTAATTTCTCCAAATGACAGATATTTTGAAATTTTTTTATAAATTCTTTGTAATATAGCAGTATTTGAGGGCTAGCAATCAGAAATTAAGACCCTATTATGCCAGGTCCTCTACAAATTAAGACAGCCTTCAGTCCAGAATTGCAAAAATAGATTTACGACAAGAAAAAACCCAGACATACGGGAAGACAGCAGGTGGGAAAGCGAGGAAAAGGTAGAAGTGGGTTTTTTTGCATAACAGACAGTTTATCACCTGTGCTGAAACTGTCAGATGATCAAATACCAGATTTTAGAGGTACTGGAGGAGACTAAGATCTTATTTGGGAGCTTAATAGGTACGTCTGTGAAACTTCCTTGGTTTCTTTCAGCCTGCACAGGAGAGACTATGAGCTGAATTACCTCCACCCCTACCCGTAAACTTCACTTGTATGTTTCTAAAAATGAGAAGCAAACATTAATAGCGATTGACATGAAGCAGCAGATAACATAAACCAACCTGAGTTATAACTTACCCACTTTGTCCCTCTCCAGTATGCTGTTGCATTTAAGAGAGCTTCCCTTCTCACAAAGGCTCTTCTGTGCTCCCAATGAGATAACGTGAAATGGGAGGTGTCTGGTTCCTAAACCACCTAACAGTCATTGTGGTGATGAACTCTGAACGCACCTGGGGCTGATGAAACTTTTATTTAGGGGATCAGTAATACCTTGTTTGTCTGCAAGGCAGGAGGCTGTGGCTCCTACCAAAGCTGGAAACCTTGTGGAAAACTTGTGCCTTGGGATGGAGGCAGTAAATATAAGGGCCTTGTGGCAGGAGGCTGGTTAAAAGATTATGCGTTGACTATGTATTGTGCAAGGTAATGACAGTTTGTTATTGCTGTTTTTCCCCAATAAAAGTTGGTTGCCCATAAAGAAACTAAACAAAACTGTAGTATTGTACAAATGAGTTTTAAAATATTTATCAGCGCTAAGTCTGTGACAAACGAAGGTCACCAAAGTTTAATGTTGTATTGTCTACTTGTAGTTGTAATTCCAATAAAAATATCACTGAAATACTAATTTAAGTGCTTTTTAAAAGCTTGCAGCATTTTGACATTGTACATTTTATTTTCATTGCTCTTGGACTGTGAAAGATTAGGCACACCTGCACTAAACAGATAAAAGTTCGCTCGGAGAGATTTTATTGTGGTTCTTTTTTCTATTTTTTCTTCCTTCCAGAATAAAGGCTAGGGACAGGATTCTTAACTGGCATAAATTGGCAGAGCTCTCTGGTGCTGGTCTACAGACATTCAAAATAAGGCCTAGAAATCTGATGGCTACCGAAAACCTGGATCTGTTGAATCTTTCTTGGCAATGTATGCATATATGCACACTATCTAATTTTCCCACACTTTGAGGTTACCATGTTGTTTCAGCTTGACTATTGGTGCTACCCAATTCACCTAATTAATTCATTTCTTTTGTGATATTTGTAAAGTTTGTCCACTTTGCCCCCAGTGCTCCCAAAGACTTTCCTTTGGGTACGGTGTACTGACTTAAATTCGGTGTTTATCCAAGCAGGCCAGGATGACTTAGTTTAAAGAGCAAACTTCTCTTATGTTTGATGGCCTACTGAGCTTAATGGTTGCAAATGACTCATTCTGTGCAAAATGTGTGTGCATGTATACATGGATGTGTCTGTATGTATGTAAAATCCAGGATCTAATTTATAGCAATAAGTAACCCGAACATGCTCATCGGCTATTGGCTGACCTTGTGAACACATCAACATTTGAAAGTGGGGAGAAACCAGTCATTAAAATGGACTTATTGATTGCTCTGAGAAGCTTCTTTAACCCAAAGATGGTCAGCTCTGAGCTGAGCCCCAGCAGAGACCTCTTTATAGGCATCACATAATTGCCTGATCAAGTTTTCATGATCAAAGGGTACCACATAGATTTTACTTTGTGGAAGACATAGCCCTGTAACTTTGAGTATCCATTTAACCAGTGGTAAATGAATCAGTTGCTGACACCTAGATCTGATGTAGCCACTTAAGACTCCCTTTATATTCACTGGCGTGATTTTAGGATGCAAGGATTGGAAATGTCTCAAATAGGTCAGATGAGTTATGAGCTAAATGTGCCTATTTCTCTTTATCGAGTAGAAAGGGCACTGAGGATGGCTGGCTGAGGTGTAAAAATTTATGCCGCAGCCATCTAAGTCTAGCTGAGGTGAATCCTGCACTCACTGTCTTAAATAAACTCGTCAAAATAACATTGAACAAGTGTCCTTAACACTGAGCGTGAGCAAACGCACGGCTCTGAATAGCATCTGTGTTTGCTCAACTTTTCATTTCAAATTGAGCACTCCAGTACATCATCAGTTCAACAGAATAAAAAGATTGGCTCTGCATAGAAGTATATTTTGTAGAAAAGTGCTAGTATACTTGAAAAACAGAAATCTTGACTGTTGAAATGAAAAAAACCATCAATACATTCAGGTTATTTTCCTTCAGACGTGATACGAAATGGCGGCCTGTTTTTGTAGGTATTACAGGGACTGGAAGGAAACGGATCCACTGTATCCACATGGCATGGCAACAAACTGTATGGACCTATCTTTTAAACGTCATTCAAACAGCCCAGGAGAGAGGTCTTGTGGAGCTATGAACAGATTCACGCTGAAGTACCGAACTGCAAGGCAAAAGTATCTCTGAGTGGTATGGACCCCATCCTCTGCCCTGGGAATTTCTACATACATGAAGTGGAAGGTGTTACAAAATGAGAAAGGCTGCAGTCCTGCAAGCTGCTGTGAAAGGAATAATAGAAATTCAGATCTTTTGACCGGGGCACAACTCTCCAAGAGTACTATCGGTACGCAAACATCAGCACGTGAAAAGCACGACACAAACACCTGGCTCACAGAGTGAAAAGGCGTGTTATCTGACTCTGGAGCGAATTCCGAGCTATGAAGACGTAAAGGGAGAAGGGAGGAGAAGGTCACTATGTAGTAAAAGACAAACATATCTGACGCATGCAATCAAGCAGGGTCCGTAAATTAATTTTCAGCTCTAAAAATTGACTATCTCCTGGGGAAATTCTATTATCGAAAAACAAGATATATTCCAATTAGGAGAGAGGTTATATAGAGGGCAGGATAGAAAAGAGAAAAGGAAGAAGACAAAAAAAACCTTTACATATTAGAGCGCTAAAGGTATGAGTGTCACTAAATGGGACAAAGGGGAGGAGGCTTTTAGGAACCTTAATTTGGAATGCCCTTGATTTCTGTCATTTTAAGTTAAAGCCTGCATATTTTAACACAGTGGTGCCTTACAGGATTCCGGCACATTGTGTGTACTGCTACCTGCTGTGGATCTGGACCTTGGATCACTGCTCTGTCTCTCAGCATGACATGAAACACTAAGGGGTACATTTTCAAAGCAATAAGTGGGGATTTCACTGCATGATTCCCACTGAAGTCAATGTAAGATATGTAGCTGAAGCCCTGTGGAATGATTTGAATATTTCCCATATCGCTTCTTAGAATTGCCCAAAACATTTCTGGTATATAACGGGGTACTAGAAGTTTCTAGGGACTGCTATTGGACTTCAAAGCCTTTACCTTGTAAATTTGGGGCTTTGATAGGTTTTAGAAGTAACCAAATATTGCTGCCATCTGTCTTCTGTGGGTGCTGTCATCTGATTAGCTCATTATGAAATCTGCTAATTTTTAGTGAATAGATATCTGTAGAATGCTTCACTGTTTTGCTTAACAAAAACCATACAAACGTTGCACGTTTTGGTACCAGCTTGCCTGTCTGGTTTGTTTTGTAAGATTTTATAGTATTCTGGATCACAGAACGGTACTCAAAATTCTGTGCTAACCTGAGTTTTGCTAAACTTCTGCAAAGAGGCGTTAATATTTTTCAAGCACCCACTCCCTCTTCCCCTGCCTGCCCCCCCCTGCATACTTTTTAGATTTTTAGAACTGAATGATTTTTATTTTTTTTTCCCCTGGAAAATCATATATTCTGAAATAGAATAAATAAATTTTATTTTTCAGAGAAAAAAACTAAAATGCCGTCCGTCAGCTAAGTGAGAAACTGACATCAGCTCTCAGTAAAGGTAAAAATATTGAGCAGATAAGGGCAAAGCAGGAGGCTGAGGGTTTGCACAGGCAGGAAAAATAATTTTAATATATCTCACTGATGCAAAGTTAAGGATGTTAATATGTTCAGACCAAGAGAACTAGAGGATCACTGTCGCGGACTCTGGAAAGAGCTGGTACATGGAGTGAACACTAAAGTAAACCATCATTTTTATACAGATAATAATAAAACTACTACCTGTATTGAATACAGGTAATGTGCTGAGTGATCTGAGCAACTACCTTCCCTAGATTTGAACACAAGAGCAGTGGCAGGAGGGTTGGAACTAGATGATCTTTAAGGTCCCTTCCAACCCGAACCATCCTGTGATTCTGTGTGTCTTTTGGATAGAGCTGGGAAGCCATTCCTAGCAATACAGTACTGCTGTGGGTTGTTCTGAGAAGGAATGCTTTAAGTTGGTTTAATTTCATGCTTTCACTGGTGATCCCGACAGCTAAACACTGGAGAAGTTTCATGACAAATTTGGGTGACGTAGGCAGTATGGAACAAGATTAGAAGCACATCTAGAAAAAAAAATGAGCAAGCAAGTAGAAGTGCAAGGTTTTTAGAAGCCAAAACAAGCAATTGCTCTGTACGCCTTGCGCTGAACATGACAAAGAGAAGGAAGAGTGACTGTGAACCACACATGCGATGTAGCAACAAGACAGGGAAATATAGACATAGGATATAACAGGCATTTGAGCTGGAGAAGTGATTAATGATACCATACAAGTGTACAACACCTGGTAAGCCCTGAAATGCTGTGTATAATTCAGGTCATACTTGTACAAGAAATATGAATGCAAATTGGAACTGATATGGCAAAGTACCAGTAGGTTGGTCAGGAGAAGGGAGACCCTACTTCATAAGAGAAAATTAAAAATGCTCTAAGAACCTGTGTGTCTGTGCTCCAAGCTGCTCTGCAGCCCAGCAGCCGCAACTTAATACAGTGCTGGAAGCAAGCTAATAAGTCCTTCCATGAGGGTGGGTGTATTATTAGGCTGTAGTTGAATACTGTTCAATTAGCTTGATGTGTGAGATCACAAGTTCCCCAAGATCTTGATCTCGATTTGTCTAACACAATGTTTAAAAGATTTGATTATTTTTATAGATATAGTGAAAGGATGAATACCAGAGCTAGCTGAGAAAAAGTTCTTCAGTTTCAGAGCATTCTGGCAAGACGAAAAAAGGTCGCTAACTGCCCCTGGAAAAAAAACTTCAGCTGAAAAATTACAAGAATCTTTCTAATGACTGGTGGGAGTTGTTGAAACAGTTTCCAGTAAAAGTAGTGGAGAAAAACTAACTAATTTTATGATGGAGCTTGACAAGTTTAATAAATGGAGTATCTAATCCCAAATGACCTTGGGATGCCTCTGAAAAAGACACTACAGACACATATACCTGATGAATAAGACAGTCACACGCAGTCACACACAGCTGTGACAAAGCAAAAATATTTTTCTCCAAATTATTTTTTTTTATCTATTACCCTTCCTCTTTGTTAAAAACAAATGAACAAACAAACAAACAGCCCATGAAAAGTAAAAGCCCTTTTAAGTTTTATTTCTTAGATCAAAGTGACTGGTGGAAAGTTTGTGTTCGGCAAATCGGCATTTGAACAATGGAAGATATTCCACCAGAGTGTGTTGACAAGCTCTGGTTTCCTGGCTGTAGCTGTAATGCTAATTCTTACAGCTATTTTGAAATAAATATGCTGAAGGGAGTAATGGGAAAAAGCAGCAGTGTGCAGCAGATGCTAAGTCTACCCTGCAGTCTCTGCAGCAAAGAAAAATCTTGTAAGTAGGGTCAATTCTTACACGTTGCAATTGCAAAACAGTCTGTTACTCTTGTTCAGTGAAGGAAGGAATGATCCCTGATCAAAGCATGGAATAAGGGTCAGATTCAGCAGCAGCAGAAGGCAGACACCTAGTCACTCTTCTATGTGTCTGTCTGGCAGGACCTGTCCCAGTACTCATTCTCTGAGCACGCCTGCTAGATTGGCTCCATTCTTCTGTTAAATGGCTTCACTGATTAGAGCATTCATATGGGAAATGTGGGTTCAATTCTTTTCTCTCTCTGAGCATAAACAAACCTGCATCTTCCAGGGGAAAACTCCAACCATTATGCTAACAGGTATTCGGGAATGATGATCTTGCTCAGTCCTTCTTGTTGAAGCTTTGTATAGAATAATAAACATACATTAGGCCATAGAGGAAAACGATGTGTGAGCAAGACTTCATAGCCAACGGTTAGCAGACTCGCACAAGTCTACGTGCTTCTATACATGTGTGTAGATTTGTAGACACACAGAATCACAGAACGGTTTGGGTTAGAAGGGACCTTAAAGATCATCTAGTTCCAACCCCCCTGCCCTGGGCAGGGACACCTCCCACTAGACCAGGCTGCTCAAAGCCCCATCCAGCCTGGCCTTGAACACTTCCAGGGATGGGGCATCCACAACTTCCCTGGGCAACCTGTTCCAGTGCCTCACCACCCTCACAGTAAAGAATTTCTTCCTGATGTCCAATCTAAATCTACCCTTATTCAGTTTGAAGCCGTTACCAACATACTATGGTAAGTATTTACTGGAGCAGTGTGTAACCCTCAGGTTTCTCTACTTCCCAATAGCTCCCGTTGCCAATAGGGGAGACACCCATGCTAATCCTTGGGGGTTTTTTGCACCCTGTTTCTTTACATTTAGTTCTTACTCGCAACACGCAGAGTGGGATGGATGGGACAGTGAGAGATCCACCGAGCAACACACTTTTCTCTGGCAGATTCATAGAGAATCGCAGGTGCAAACCCTTTTTCACAAAACAGGAATACAAATCCAGATCTTCCACTGGCTAGGTTAAGTCCTCTGGGCATTTATCAATGTAATACAAACAAAGAGTCAGAAGCAGCTTTTCATCCAACATGTGCTGTGAGGTGGGGTGGAAACCGGTTTCAAACTCAAGAAGATTCAGGGCTGCTCAAGGCATGGACCAGGGTTTGACACTTCGGTATCCACTGCAGTTTGAAGAAGCTAGTTTTGATGACCCAGCTTCCTTTGCACTTATATATACTTATATGACCCAAGTTTTATGACCCAATTGTCCTCATCTTAAACAGCCTGCGGTCCAATTGGGGTAGTACATTCTCTTGGTAGCAGGCATTTGGGACTGGGGGTGCTAGAAACAACCAACACTGTGATTTGTTCTGAGTTCAACGTAAATGAGAGCTGTAGATCTAGTCCTGGGCATATATCCCCTTTTGAAAATGTTGTTCTAAGAGACTGAATAATAATTCAGTAGTTATCAGTTAATTACTGAATTGTGAAAAATGGCAGAGCAGATGAAGAAATGCTCACAGGAAACCGATGGATTCCTCTCAACAGCTACATTTGCCTGATAATGCAGTTCAAAATTATTTATTTACGCTCATATTTGCACTGCAGAGTAATAATAAATGTTGTGAAGTATTTTTTTTATAAAGAATCAATCTCACTATGTTTTGTAAAAAGTCAGGAAGTTGCAATAATGTGAGACCTTACAAAATATTGTATCTGCTATTAAACATTTGCTGAGAAATGGTGAAGAAACCATTGTTTTTTATGTCAGTTTTATGGGATATGTGGATAGGTAAAATGCAACTCAGTGAGCTTTTACTGTGTTGCTTACTGATTCCAGGCATATAATTTACAGTATTGGAGGATAGATTTGCATACATTTGTCTTATTACATAAACCAAACAGAGATTTCTTGTAGATATCAAACAAAACTGGTTTGAAATATATTCCTATGGCTGCCAAAAGGGGGTTTGTAATGTGTTGCTAGATTACGCTTGTCAGTGGTACACAGAATTCAAGAAAACCCCAACAAATGCGCAGAAAAGAAATTTGAAGGGGTGCTCTCTTGGTAACAACTACATTTTACTGTTTTGTGAACTTGTTGATAGAAATTTTCTAAGCAGTCGGTTCAAGGAGACCTGCACTGACAACCGTCTCTGACTTGCAGTATGACCAAACACTTTATCAAATCAGGACAGATGGCCCGAGATGTGAACCTGTCAATGGGAAGAAAATGCAGGAGGACAGTGCATCTCTGCTGTAGCAATGCTGCAGGAAGAATATTTGACAATGGGCAGAGTGTCTTTTTCCCCCTCAGCTTTGTAAGGCATAGCTGTAGGCCGTCTCTCCGTGACATATTACCTTCTGGCAAAGAGACAATAACAGGTAAGGTTTCAAAGAGACATTGTGATCTCATTCAGTGAATTTAAAGAAGAGAGGAGAGAAACCCTCGGATTGGAAACAGGAAAAATGAACAGGAGTTTTTAACAGCGATGGTGGGATTTTTTTATGCAGTGAAGTAAGAAGCTGGAGCTACCTACAAATCACACCACTTTAGGAAACATGGGGTTTGTCACAGCCGATCAGACAACTCCTCTAACTTCTGCCTCCAGCTGTGGCCAATACCTGATGCTATCAAGGGGGGGAAAAAAAGCCCCATAATACACTTAAGTCAACTGAATGGAGGAAAACAATCAAACCTGACTGTTACAGCCCGGAGTATGAGGCCAGAATTCCCTTATTTATCTGTGCTGCCAGAGTTATATCAGCTGAGCGCAATATGATATTTTTTGAACATTGAACCCTTCCTGTTGAAGTCAGTGGGAATGTTGAGTGCACATGAACTGCAATGATCATAAAATTAGTCAGACTTATTAAAAATCCACTCACAGCATTTAAAACTCCATGACCATCTGTTGAAATAGATTCCACAGGCCAACTAGAGAAAACTGAATTAAAAAAAACCCCGAAACCAAAACCTAACACCACTACCAACTACCAACAGAAATCCGGTCCTTACTGATTCCAGTTGGACAACTGAAGTTTTTTAGTTTAGTCACAGCTGCAGGAGGTACGAATGGCAACTTGGATGAAAGAGTACAGTGCAGGAGACAGGAGAGATTCTGACGGTCGAAGTTGCAGTTCGAAGAACATTTTTTTCAGCAACAGGTCAGCAGAAATAGCCTCTCAGCCATCCTGCCTCCCACCACTGTCACGTGCTGACGCTCTTAAATGCTCGTGCAAGTGTTTGGGGTTGTTTGTGAGTTACTTATAAGCTAAGTTCCCTCTCCCAGTTCAGAAGTAGCCCCAAAAACACACAGCAGAAGGGAAAGCGTGGGGATGGGATTAAACGGCCTGAGGGGCTGTGAAGTTTTTGTGACCTTGATCTCTGCGAGTAGTTTAAGAATTTAGATCTTTATAGTGCTTTTGAATGGTCAAAGTGTAGCTAAGACTATGCATTTAATTTTGGTCGTTAAGCAAACAACTGTGCGGACAAACAGTAGCATGTGCTGTGCTCCCGCATTGGTCATTACAAAGCCACGCTATGCTGCTTCTGTAGAGTGCAATCAGTCAGCTTCACTATGGGGTGTCAGATGGTATCGCTTGTCTTTCCTCACTGGAAGTGCCAGTCACCTCTTCTGTTAGTATATTAGTTATTCCATTTATTACGTGTAATTATTTGATTACATGTCTTTTGTAAATAAGGTTTTCTATAAAATATAGAACAAAAAGACCTTACCTATGCGGCTGTGAGAGGCTAGCTCTATGGATGTATTATCAGTTGTGTTAGCATCTGGGATACTTTTGTCTCCTGAGGAGATTCCTGTAAAAGAAAAGAAATGTGCTTAACACCTGAAGGCTCCTAAAAAAACCAATGCAAGGGATCACATGCACCAGCAAGGTGAATGGATTATCTTTCTACATAAGAATAATTTTTTCCTCTCCTTACAATAGTCTCTAAGCTCTGACAACACAGAGTACTGGAATTTCCTCTAGAACAACCTACAGGAACTATTACACATTAAAACATGGTAGATTGCATCTTAGAAATTTGTATGCCCCAAAGCTCTGCTTCCTGAGTATGCAAAATCTCTAATTAAAATATTTATCCTTAAAACACCTATATACGCCGGGAAGGCGCAGTTATGGCTGTTATACAGATGGGGAACTGAGATAGGTAAGGTTAGCTCCAAGAAAAGCATTTGTTCTGCCTAGGTAGAAAGTAAGTGCTTGAGTTTGCAAATCCTCCGTATATTCCCGTTTGGTGTGCGAGAAACTGCAGGAAGCGGTGTTTTGACTAATATCTTTATTAACTGGTCTGATTCTTACTCAGACTACTGAAGTTCTGCTATTGACCAAAATAAGGTTGTGTCATCTTGGCTGAGCTGAATATCTCAGCTCAGGTGAGCATCCCCTACCAAGTAAAGCCACTGAGGACCACGGATTAGCAGTTCAGAAGTCCTGTGGAGCCTCTCCATTCAGTATGTGCCAAGAATCACTGAACCATACTGACAATATCGAGTGTAGGAGACAACAGTTGATAATCTATGATTAAAACATCTGGTCAGAATGTTGAGCGAGCTGCCACCGCCCCTTTTATTAAATGTCTCTTTGACTAGATCACTTTCCAGAAGGTGTGAGAGCTGGAGTCGACGTCTTCATCAGCTCAAGAAAATTCAAACCCACATGACATTACAAGATATAATGTAAATATGTCATGGTCATGCACTGTGGGAACTGCAGTTCTCTTACCTTGTGTTCCCAGACTAATCAGAGGTCCGTGGGAAGTCTCTGGTACTGACAGGTTCTGGGGACTCTGCTCACGGTGAGGGTCGTACACTAGAGACATCGGAGATTACCTCAGTTTTAATCTTCACTCCCAACAATCTTCTCTCATTTTTCCAGTGATTATTTCGTGCAAAATGCATAAGCACTCACTAGAATGAATTAAGTGTTCCTCAATCTATTAAATAGTATAGAAAAAAACTGTAAAAAACTGTGATTCTGTTAATGGAAAAAAGCTAAAGATATATGACACCTCTTTATGCCACAGATATTTTCACAGTGCAATAAGGATCATACCAGCATGAACTGGTGAGAAAAATACACTTTTATGCAGGTAGGATGGTGAGAAACTTAGTAATCCGTTTTTCAGAAAGATTTTAAAAAATTATTTGTATTTTTATGATATTTATGTAATAAATATTTATGGAAACTTACCTTATTTGTAGAAATTTCCAGTCTAGGAACGTAACTGTTACTGCAGTCTATGATTGAAAGAAGGAATTTTCAAAGAGCTAAGTAGGATATTATGAAAAATCAAAGTTCTCGCTGTTCCTGCCAGGAATAGAGAGTTAAAGCACAAGACAGATGCATTCTTCTGTGAAGGGGAATGCCTCAGGTGGAAGAATTATCTTTTGTTGCATTCTAAAAGGGGGATAAAATTTTTTTATAAGATTCTCGTTGCAGTCATTTAAAATATGAATAATTCCACTTTAAAATTAATGAAAATTTCCCAATTATATTGTTTTTCCTGTGGGAAATTATGGTTTCAACTAGAGGAATCTTTGAGCATTATTTTTTCTTTATATCAAAAATAATGTTTTTCTTACCATCAAAAAATACTGATCTTTACTATCACAGTGCTTCAATGGAACTCTAGTCCATGTCGCATTTTCTGTCATTCCAAAGTCTGGTCACTGTCTTTTCCCATAACATGTAAGAATATGGAATTGCCATTAAGATGTGTTCACTAAGCAGGGAACTGAGACATTACAGCAAATATTGTCTGAAAGGAAGTTGGACTCTCAATAACAAGCGCTAGAAAGGAAATCTACTGTGAGGGACTGCAGTGGCATTTCTAAAACAAAATATTCTGACCTTAGCCAAAATGGTTCTATTTTTATTATTTAAAAACAAAGCAAACCAAAAAAACCTTTTTGGAGAAGTGTTAACAATGTGTTTTTATTGCATTAACAAAGTCTTAAGAAAGCATTTTTATTTTCACTGAGATTTTCTATGAAAAAATAATTTGACCAACTCTTCACATACTTAAAAACCAATAGAAAGATCAGTGTTCGGGCTCCTTCTAGATCTATGTATATTAATACATTCAATTCAAAATTCCTCTGGCTGAAAAAAGTGATAAGGAATAGGTGAGTGAATATACTGAAGTAATGGAAATAGATATTTCATCTGAAGTAAAATTTAAGCATTGTATGGGATTGTTAAGTAACAAGATAGAAAGGACTGAGGCTTTTTTTCAACTGCAGAAAATGAGCTTTGCAGGTTCCCCGAGGTCAAATTAGCTATTGAATAAAATGTTCTTTATTGAAGTAGGAGAGCAGATTATCGCAAGACTGATATGTCTGCAAATGAGCCACTTTGATGCCACCATTGTTGTGATGTTGTTTGATGCCACCAATGTTGTGATGCTCATGTAAGCTCTTACTTAACCCTACCAGTCCTCTCTGGGAAGGGTCAGCACTGCAGCCAAAGTGTTTATGTAGCACAAGAAGGGTTCCATTATTTACATCCACAACGTAAAGCGTGAAAGAACTTCTTAGCGACAGTCATATTGAACTTCAGCACACAGATTAAACAATGTTGAAAATAAGGCAACAGCTACTGGGAGGGAAAGGGCAAAGTACAAACATTCAAGAACTCTTCCACAGCTGTCATTATCGTCTTTTACTTTTATCGGCTGACAAAGCAAGATGGAAAGATGCCCTGCACTCAACAGCATTTTCTGGAACCCTCAAGAAGATGCCTGTGCTCTCATACAATTATTGACATTTATGCGGGACATGAAGAGAACTTTTATCAAAATGTATCAGGGATGTAGCCCAGGGACTCTGTAAAGAGACAGTAAGCCTACAAAAGCAATTGAAGGAGGTTTTTAGGAGGGCTTGACAGATTGTAGTCTGGTAGCACTACTGTTACTTTCTCAGTGGCAAGCTGGCTTGATATGATTAACAACAAAGGACTGGAACAGCACAAAACCAACACTGAAATATGGCTTAGAAGTCAGTCAGCTTTATGAGGTTTCTTTGTTTTTCGAGGGAAAAAAAGAAAGGAAAAAACTCTCCAGACTTAATTAAATGAAACACCAACTCATAGTTCACTGTTACCTCCATAGGGAGAGCTAGCTAAGATCAACAGCCTAGACTCTACTCCATGTTCAGCAGTATGAACAGGATGGCTTCCATTCCAATAAGGTCTAGCTGCACAAAACTGATGAAAGAAGTCATGCTATCAATGGTTTAGGCCACTTAAGGAAACCTGAAGTATAAGTGTCATGGGAAGCAGCCTAATTTGGCACACAAAACCTTTCTACTAATAGTGGAGGGGTTGTGCAATTAAGAACAGCTTTTGAGTTTGTCAGAGTAGCAATTATAAGAAAAAAATGCTTCATTTATAGACTGGAAAGGTTTTACAGAGAATAACTAAAAAAATCTTAAGTCTGGTGCTGTTTTAATGGAATCAGATTTTAAAGTTAGAATACTTGATATAAGTTGCATGCATCACACAAGTAGTCGACTAAAAATACATGGTACTCCCAGATATGTAAAATGGGAAAAATTACAAGACAGTCTGCATATCCATCTTTTCCATCTGAAGAGTCAGGTCCAAACATGTTCCCAATGAAAGAAACTGAAGTTCTGTCATTAAATTCAATGAGTGTGAATGTAACCCATTTAGGTCTTATAGTGAATCTCTATGTTTCAACAGATATAAATTGACGCTATCCACTGGTTAGAAATCACCTTTTCTCCTGTATAGATTTACTATCTGATGGTGATCAACTTCATATAGATGAAAAACAATGACCTAGAAGCAGAAGAGCTTCACCAGTTTAATGTTTCCTCAGGCTACTTGCAAAAACAACTGAAGTTGAAAACAAATAGAAAACAAGAAATACAAGATCAAGAAACTGATTAAATAGGGCAATATGTTTGTGTTTAAGCAGGCTCAGCAACCTCCTAGGAATAACTAAGCAGATTCTTCCTTTGGGAAAAGTGGAGAAGAATTCAGCCAATTCATGGCAAGAACCACAGGAGAGGGAGAGAGTTGAAATATCTAATGTAAGAGCACTGATAAGGTTTTAAAGGGCCGTAAAAACATCAAGATGCTAAGGTGCTAACGGCATTATTAATAACCCTCAGGTTAAAAATTAATAATTAAGGTAATCATCAAAACAAAGTTCCATGCAATGTGTATAAGGTAGCTTAAAAGCAACTCTTCAGGTACGTGAACAGAACATTTCTAAATACAAACAAGATTCGGGCAGAGTGCTCACATTAGCTAAAACAACCCCTTAATTGGAAGGCCTTAAACTTGCAGCACATAGCCACTGCCTTATATACATATTTGTCTTCGAAAAATATTGCATATACCCACTGAGAGGAGAGTATTCCCTCTGATCTGCATAGAGCAGAACAGGCTGGGAGGTTTGTCAGAATGAACAAGAAGGGACATCGGTAGTCACAGAACAAATTCAGCTGGTGCTGCTGGCCGTGGATTTCTAAAAAAAGGGAAAGAAAGATCGGTGGAGCAAAACGTTAGTACCTTAAATAATTTCCCAGTCTCCGAATCAAATTCATAAAACAGGTTCTCTTACAGAAACCAATCATACCATCAACAACAATGAAATAATTAGACAAGCTCTGACATATACTGGAGGATTTTCTGCTCCCCTTTTGTTGCAACTGTGGTCAGTCAAAAGTAGAGAG
The DNA here is from genome assembly GCF_963924245.1 of Chroicocephalus ridibundus. Lineage (NCBI taxonomy): Eukaryota > Metazoa > Chordata > Aves > Charadriiformes > Laridae > Chroicocephalus > Chroicocephalus ridibundus. Next base: position 150,195,948 of record NC_086284.1, read on the forward strand.
AAGCCAGAGAGAAAAACAGACAGAAAATAAACAAAAATCCACTCTGGAATCAACCTTCTGAAAAATGGAAAAGCACTTCTGAAGGGGAGGTAGACCTTTTGTTTGCATAATGTTAAAGGTGATTTTCAGGGGTTTTTAACTTGAATTTTAGATCAAATTAATGATTTCTCTTATTTCTCATGTAATTAAAGCTTGCTTTTTGGTGCAAATCTTGACAGCTATTTCAATAAAATGTTGACGACAAATGTCATGACAGATTCCACAAAGATTTTGGAAAAGATGGGAATTTTGTATGTAAATATATTCATTTTTTAAAAAGAGTTCAGACATTGTTTTGCAATAAGCACATGCAATTTTTTATTGCTTTTATTTTATTGGAAGAACTTCAGACTGTTTAAAAATTTTGATCTATTTTTGCATTTTTGAAATTCAAGACAGCTGTCAGTTTTCATATAAAAAAAACCCAACCTGCTCTACTGAGAATTTAACAGTATTTTAGAGGACTGTGAAAGAAAGACAACATACAAAATGTTTGCTTAGACACTCCATACTTTCTCCTTTTATCTGCCATGATATTATAAATTTAACTTTTCCAAATTTTGATGCTTTTGTGCTTGATGCTTTGGTTAAAACCTTACCATCTCTGAAACAGCCAAAAATTCTGGTGAAGTCAATGGAAACTTTGCTTCAGTGACCTGAAGAATCAAATTTTTATGATATTACTGAAACAGTTTTGTCATGAGGATAAAAAGAAAACTAACTTTTGATTCTTAAATCTCTGCAAGTCTTACAGGAAAATGCAAATCGATGCAAAATGCAGTGTAAAATTAAAATCAATGGAATTAAAAAGAAATACCATTCTGCACTGGCATACAGTCAGGACACGTAAGAAAGGAATAGTATCTAAGGTGTATTCAAGTCTATGTTAGAGTGGTTATTTGAGAAAATAATTTTCTGTTATAGTGCTGAGTCTCTACTTAGTCTGTCATGTTGCATAACCATTTGTAACACTGCCAAATTAATACAACATACCCCGACTCAGAGTTTGTACGGTTGTACACCCATCTTGTACTTAAAGAAAAAACAAAAATATGAATGCAAAGCAATAATGAAATAAGCCCATTTTTGTCCCCTAAAAACTTTATTAATTAGTAACTGAATTTCTAGCAAACTCATGCATATTACATACTGAGGAACATGGAGCTGGGCTTCATTTCTTTTTTTTTTTTTTTTTTTTAATTTTTGTTTTTAATTTCCAAAAGGCAATATTGTAGTTCTGTGTTTCTTAAAAGAATTATTTCACTTTTTTGTTAATTGTGGAAAAGGGAAGGAAAAACATTTTCCAAATCCCGAACATATTATGCAAATGAAAGTGAGCTTCCTGACTAACTCTCACCTCTACCCAGACATGGTAGGTCTCCACAGACAGTTCTCTGGTGTCCAGACCAACCACAAAGAGAACTTATTATGGCACTGAGACTTTCCCGCCTCTCTTCCAAGCATTCTTCCTGCCACCTGGTTTTGCCTGTTCAACACATGATTGTCATCACAGAGAAAGGGCAATATAAGTTCAAAGCCTCAACATAGCACTGATACACACCTCTCATTATGCCCACTTTTGTCATCTTCCAGCATCGCATGCTATGGACCTCTGAAACAACTTCTGAAGGGCATTGAGGACTTTCCTATGTACATCAAAGAGTCCAAATAATGGAGATACATGGTTGTGTGCTGATAAATCGCGCCAAAGGGAAAATGGGAGGGAGAGACAGATAATAGACAGATAAACCATCTCTACTGATTTGTGAGCACATAAGGAAGACAGTTCTTTACACATGAATGTGATATTTAAGTTAGCCTAACAAAATGAAGTCCCTGATCTGGTAAAGATTTAAGCACATATGTAGCTTGACACACATGGGCAGTCCTTTGGGATACAAGCCTGTTAACATTCAACAAATGAAGCTCTTGCAGAGCACTTCACCGGCAATATATTCAAACCAAATTGAGAAATCTGAAAAAGGAAACAGCTGAGATATGAATATTTAAAACTTTGCTGCAGCAGTGGACATGTGTAATAACTTTTCAAAGAGATTTTCAGAGGATTTTTTTTTAATACTGTACACACAGCACTTGTCCTAAATACATATTTACATGATGGACTGGAAAAGCTCTTTTAGAAACTGTTCTGGTCTTCTGGGTAAATAATATTCCTTTTAAAAAATTATGAATACATATTTAACAGATAAACTAGAATGGCTCTATTAGGCACATCATAAACAATTTTTTTAACTATCTAGTGAATATGTTTACTGCAGCACAGAAAAGGATCCAGATTATTTAACCTTCTGTAATTTATTTTTCAACTGCAGTTCTTTTGCAATTTTAAGCCCCCTCCCCAAACAAAACCAAAAATTTCTCCTCCCTCCTCTCTTCTCAGTACTGCTCGGTCTGAAGCTTAGTAGGGGTAACTGTGAAGGAAAACAAAATTTTTTCTGTCAACGGTATTGTTGAAGTACTGTGTTCCATACCATATATCAAGGATTTTTGGCTCCTAAACATATGAAAATATATGATGTTTAAAAAACTTGTGATCCAAAATTTTCTGTCAATGATATGGGTGCTCTGGAGAGTTAGAAAAAGAGGTTGGAATAGTCTTCGACCCTGCCCCCAAATAGAAAAGATAAAATCCCAACTGATCCCAAGGAACCTAGTTAAGAACTGAACTGATCTGTATGAAGCTCCACAGAACCAAGGCAATATTTGTTAAGCCATGTCTATTCAACAGAAGAAAGACAGTTTTGCCTTTTTCCACTGGGAAAATATCTAAATAAACAATTTGTAAAAATGGTGGCCAAATATTGAACCAACCTTTCTGCCTGATTTATTTACTCAGTTTTGCTCAATGTCTGCACTGTTTGTGTTGTGTAAAAAACATGGCAAGCTGGTACAGATATTCACTTTATCAGTAAACATCTTTCAGCACTATTCTTCCATGACTATTAACTACTTTTAATGCAACTTTACAAATTACCTGTTTAGGTAGAGTTTAAAGCTAAACTCTGTTTACTTAGAACCATATACAGGAATATAGTGTTACACATATCACTGATCTTACCAACATGACATAGAAATAGAAGATATGGAGAAGGAATAAAAAAAAGTTCTTATCTATAGGACAGATTTCCAAAAAGGATTAGAGACAGATATTCATGTGCTCAAGATGTTTAATGGCACCACATTTTAACGGAGTCCCAACTGCATTTAGACACCTACGTGAGAGCTAAGATTTTCAAAATGCTCCTTAACCAAAAGCTCCCATAATGATATTTTATAGCCATATTTTCAAAAGCACTCATCACTCAAAGTGCTTTTGGAAATCTGGCCCCAGTTGTGATCAGTGACCTCTCCTGAAAATCTGTTGAGATCTGGCATGAAGGCATATGGAACATTGCATTTAGTTACGGGAATCTTAATTACCAAAAACATATTGACAAATTAGAGAGAGTTCAGAGAAGAGAAACAAAAATGGCCAAGGGACCGGTGGAATTTACATATGAGGGAAGATAAAAAGAGCAATATATAGGGCTCATCTATGAGATAATTAAGAAAGGATATATGTTAAGACTCTACGAGTGTTCCTAATCTTGTGTGGAGAATGGGGAGGAACAAATTGAATGGGATATGAGGTTATAACTAGAGCTGCAAGTAAAGAAGAAAAAAAATCATCATCTGGATCTTCAAAAGAGCATCCCGGCAGGGAGGTCAGTTAGGCTGTGAAATGTGGTCTGAGGGGACAAAGTCCCATTGCTAGGGTCATGTGAAAGTTTGCCTGTGGGATACAGCTCTGAATGCTCTGGAGAAGCCTGTTCAGATTCTGCTTTCAAGATAGACGGTAATTTGGGGTTGTTGGCCTGACTGAAATTTTCTTTTGAAATAGCTAATGTCAGTCTGATGGGATTAATATAAATTTCTGGAGAAAACAAAAAATTGAGCAAACTTTGGGCCCAATTTATGCCATGTGGCAGGTAGCAGACCACCTACTAAACCTGTACTAAGTCATAATAGAAACACACACTGTCTGGAATTTAGAGAAAAGAAGTGAAAACACTGAAAACCAAAACCAAGTAAGTACACTGGAGGAATTAACTCGTGAGGAAAGTGTACATGTAGAAAAACAGGTGGTGGGCTAGAAACTTGAGGGGACAATATTCTACTGAAGTTCTTCAAACCAAATCAGGACACACTATTTCAGAGACTGCCATGTTCCTAAGGCACATCACATCATTATTTCAAAAAAATAGTAGGACTTCTGGCAGATGTGAGACTTCGTGTTAGTCAATGTAGTTCAATGCCTTGAGATGCAGGAATGAGGTTTGACAGAGTCACGACAGAAAAAACTGTGTTCATTGCCTGCTTCCAATATTATTCTACCAGGTGATAAAGAACTCAGGTATTTACAACGCTCTCTTATTTCCTTTTTTTTCATTCCAGATGGTTATGTATTGCATATAACACTGTTGCTCTTATTATTATCTGTTGAACATTACCATTCAGTGTGGTCATATGAATGCCAAAGATACATGATTTAAGAATACTTACCCAAATATCTTCCTGGACATGACATTATCAAGCATTTAGATTTTTAAAATATTAAGAAACAAACCAATTTGAGAATATGTTTTACAAAGTAAAGAATCATCGAGTCATCATATTTATTAAGCCTCATTCCATTACTTAAAGCATTATAATGTATAATTATTGTTGCTCTGATCTCAAAGGAAATACCCACCAGATTCCAACCACAAATGGTATTTTAGAACGACGGGAATGAAGAAGAATAGCAAATTGTGGCCCATGAGGTCAGGTAGGTCACCAGAACCCTGGCTCAGATGAGGTGGCAAGCATGTGATTTTGCTTACCTGTGTGTAGACATACCCTTGTACAGACAGTGATTAATTAGTCAATATAGCTAGGCTTATAATGTAGACAACCTTGATTGACAGCTGGAGGAAATAAGGCAGGGAGGTGAAGCAAGCTGATGCAGGCTGCAGAGGGAGTAGTATCAGCCCTGTGCTAGTTCCCTTGCCCCACTCCATCTCACACACACAGCTGCTTGTGCCTCATGAGATCATGGTGCATGGCCAACTACAGCAGCTGACGCAAGAGGAAAGTCGAGCTCTAGACGTGGAGTGAGCCACAGTACTTGTCAATGGACAAACTGTAAACATCCCTTTGAAAATACCTTAGGAGGTTTGAATCCTTGGGACCCCAAAGACATCCTTGAGCCACAGAAATCGGAGACAATCCTTCTCCTTGAGAGTCTTGTTTCCCTCATCGCCTCAAGCCTCACTTTGCAAAGAGAAGGGCAAAAAATACACATTTAGAAAAGGAAAAGAAGAATATAATTTCTGCTTCTAATCATTGAAGCACAGGAGCTTCCAGGTGGCCTCCAAAAGGGCAGCTCCCAAGGAGATCTTCTTATATATATCTTATATATATCAGCCTCTCAGACATTAATCCTGCCACAAGCATGGCACAGGGACCCTGCAGCGGAGGGATGCCTGGGGTCACTACTGAGGTTCCGCAAGGAAGCTAGAGATGGGTGTGTGGCACTCACAGCAGTGTGGCAGCACCGGCTTTACTGGTATTCACTGAAAATGACTGGTAGCATCACGTCAGATTCATGTCTGCATTACGCATGGTCCATGTGGGAAAGAAAAGCAGCCCATCTCAAGTAGTCCAAATTCAGGGTCAGATTATTTTAAAAAGTGACTGTTTGCTGAAGGACTCTAGCATCAGCCATTTTGAAAGCATGGCACCCTTTTACCTTCTCTGGATCTAGCTCCAAAAAGGGGCAGTGCTGGCCAGGACTAATGACACAAGAAGCTGAAGAGATCAGACAAAATAAACTGATAAGAGCATTCTGAGGCATTATGTCAGTGAGTTTTTATTCATCTTTTCCTCTTCTACCCTGGCTAATTCTATAATCAATACAAATAATTTTTCCTCAGCAAAGCGTAGTCCAAACCCGTGGAACCAACTGCTGCAGGAGGTCATCGAGTCAGATACTGTAGTAGTTAGATTTAAAAAAGGGCTGAATACATTTTATGTCCAAACAACATCTGTACAGTCATCCAAGCTAAGATAATGGTGATGAAATTTCATGCTTGAGCGTGTAAAATGATTGCTACATCACTCAGAAAGGATTTTTTTTTCTTCCCAGGTAGAGGATTACACAATTGAGAAGATGCATTATAAAGAGGTTTCTGAGCTTGGGTTTGTTTTTTTTTTTTTTTTACCTTTCTCCAAAGAGTGAAAGATCAGCTCGTGGACCTCACAGAATAATAACTTAGCCTTCTACTTCTTCTCTTCTTAAATATAATGAAGCTCCTAAATGAGATGTTTCATTTCAGGGCCTCCAAGTTTCTTTCATTCTCTCCACGCTAACTGATCTCACATGCAGGTAAAATAACAGAAGCAAATCTTAGCAGCTGCCAAGGTTACTAATTCACCCTCCTGACCCCAACAGGTGAGAGATGGTGAGTTTGCATACAATCCTGGAGAGGCCTGCGCCTGCTATTTAGGGCAACAGCTGGCTGCATTTCTCATGCAACTTGCATTTACTGTACATCTGGCTTCGTTTAATTAGAAAACAAAACAAACAAAAAAAATTAAATTGATCTTCCTTCAGTAGTCACCAATCTAATGATCATTTTTACCATTCTTTCCTGTTTTCATCAGCTCAGTTGCATTTCCAGAACTTAATCAAGGAATGAATTATGCAGGGACAGAATATCTATCTAGCTAAAGATTTCTGTGATATCTTGCAGTAGATTTAATTCACTGGGAGTACGTAGGGGAGGAAACTGTGGGGTGGAAAGACTGCCGAAACACTTAAAACCTCATTACCACATATCCCCACTTCACCCTGAGAGCCCCCAGCCTGTCCGTTATTGTCCTGCCTCTACTTTCTGTGGGACTTTGAAAAGAAAAGGTTCAAAGAGCAAGACTTTCATGCTCCCCTTTCCATGTCAAACACTTTCAACTCCTGATTTCAAAGTGCCACTCGCTTGCTGTTCAAAGGCCTGTGGACACGTAGGGGGTGAGATAGGAGTAAAAGGTTGCACTACAAAGCCTGCTGCATTCAGAGCAATACCCAGCTCGGAGATACAAATGGTAATATAAACTCAAGTACCTATCAATAAAACTGCCAATATATGAAAGGAGGGTTGGAAAAATTCTAAATGGCCTTTTTTCTGCCCCCTCTCCCGCACTGGCGTTGTGTTGTTATTGGCTTAGATAAAAGCCTAATTGATAATTTGAAGTGCAGCTTTTCCCTCTGTTGCAGTTATGACCAGGGGACCATGGAAGCGGGAGAGAAACCCAAACCCCAAATAAGTTAGCTAAGAATACCTAAAGAAGCTCCTACCAACATCTGAAAAACCTGCCTTGCTCTCGTTGAGTATTCATCTACCTCCCCTTCTCTCTCTGTATCCTTTTCATCTGCCTGCCCACAAGATTTGGAACACCATTAATTGGTCCTCAGGGAGGCTGACAGGCCTGCGCTTTTATGACTCGATTCTTTGTATTGTACACATGTGGGCATCTCTCAGGAGATAAATAAAGGGAAAACGTGCTGAAAAGGGGGGCAGAATTTGTATAGGACTAAATGCAGAACAAATCACCTCCTCAATTTACTGCTAATATCCTAAATTGCATGAATAAATCCGCCCCCCCTCCCCATCTTCCCTCTTCCCCACATCTGCTTCTCTTAATCTGCTTTTCCTGACCGCTACAGGCTCGTCTTCTGAGGAATTCCACCTCCCATTTGAAATCAAACAGTCTAACTCTTTTTTTTTGCGTCCCCCCCCCCCCCTCCCCCTTGCCAACAAAAGAGTGAGGTGGTCTTATGGGAAGATAAAAAGAATAGTTGATCATAAGAACTAACCTGGAGCCAACACCTTGGTCTTTCGTCCCTTCAGCAGTTTCTAAACCCTAAGCACCTGCAGCTAATTCTCATGGCTTCCAGCCTTGCTCTTGGATTTGCTGGGAGTGAGAGAGTTTTTGGCACAGCTTTCACTGCTCGGGAAAAATAAGCCAAAAACACTCAGAGACAGACCGATGCAACAAGCACACACGTGTGCAAGCACACACAACAGACACTTCAGCGTCCCTATGTGCTTGTGCACGTGCGTGTTTGTGGAGAAAGGCACCTGTGTTCTACAGAGGCGACTGTAATTTTTAAAAATGTCTACTAGCAACCTTTACTGCTAACCAACAACTTGCCAGAATTTCCTCCGAGTTTTTGTATTTACCAATAAAACAGGCATGGGACATTGCTTCCCCAGAGCCGGACATTTGCAAAGGAATTCTGGACCAAGTCCTCCTGGCTTTACTCACAGCCTGTTTGATAGAAAGACAAGGATTTATCCTGCTCTCAGATCTCAAACCGCTGTGAATTTATGAATCAGATTCACAACTGGGAGGTAGCTGCAAGAGTGCCTTTCTGTGCACCTCAGCACATCCTAAAAGTCTGGTCCTTAGTGTCCATGCTTAGAAGCTAAAACAACATAGGCAGAGCAGGACTTGGGAATCAAAATCTAGAATTTTCATTCCATCTTTTCCTCCCCTTTCTCCCTCAGCTTGCCTGTATCCTGTGGTTAAGAAAGTCTGCCAGACGTGGAAGCACATTTGAAACCTCTGACAGAAGAGGAGACTGAAACTACATCTTTCATGTCTGGGAGGAGTGTTCTGACTCCTAAACCTCTGTTTAAAATGTGTCACCTTCTTGTACACTCTAATTTTCAAAGATAGAAGTTATTTCTTTGAAGGAAAGGGCCTAGATAACCACAGTATTGAGTATTGCCAAGAAAGGCATCTAAGGAAAGGTGGAATTCATCACACTCCTGTCCTGAGCTTTCTTCTTTGTTACAGTATGGAGCTCCTTGCTCAACATGCCAATTTCTGCGAATGATGATCCAAGGCAACTAACTTTTCCTTTCATGCAGGGACTACGTATATGCTGTGAATACATTTTGGAGGTTGGACCCTTAATTTGAAATTGATGGAGGCAGAGTGTATTGTAATGAGGTAAATCAGTTTTTGATGCTAAGACTTCAGAGCCTAGTTCCCATTGAAGATCTTAGCTATAGGAAGGGCTTAGCTATATCTCTGACTCAGTTTAGGCATCTGAATAACAGTAACGCATTTTCCAGAAACAATCAATACTGTAAAATTATTAGAGAAAAAGGAAAAATCCCATTTGCATCTTGATTTTTATTTTTTTTTAACCCACAAAGAATGTTTATATTCTTAACTTTTGAATATACACACAGCATTGGAGTACTATGGCTTGTTTTACTTTGAAGAAGAACATGGCACTGAGTAATTTTTTTATATATATTTTTTCTTCCAGAGGATAGCCTGTGAAAGTAAATTTCTGCAAGGAAACTAAAGGAAAGGCCACAGTGAACACTCTACATATGTCAGTTCTTGTTCTTCCAGACTTTTACTGAAGTGTGGCAATTTCTACCTGGCTTTCACACCATACTCAACAGCGGGAATTTCAGTGTGGGTTGTAAAACCTGCTTAAGAGCCTGTGTAATTTACCTCATGTTGATTACCCTGTGTGGAACAGCTAATGGTACACGAGTTAATTAATCTATAGCTGCCTTGCCTGTCTGTGCTAATATAGGTGTCGTGGCTATATCTTTGAAAATCTTGAGATACAATTTTTTTAATCGCTGCCAGTGACTTTGTGCACCTGGCAGAAATAGGTATTTAAATGACAGGCTGAGGTCTGATTTGATTCCAGGGCCTAAAGACGTCTGTAATAGGAAAACTTCCTTGTAGAGAATTAGAGTCCTGCAAAGCAGCCCCTGCTCTCAGCCTGAGAAGAGCCTGCAGCCAGGTAGGGCAGATTTCAGCATGGGAGGAGAGCCAGGAAAGGCAACAAGCTGCAAGATTTTGGTTCTGTATGGCTTGAAAACTGAAGGGTAATGCGAAAGGCCCCACGTGTTAATACAGTTATATGAAATAATTTCCCCTCGTATCCCTGGAAATGAGCCAAGCAACCACTACTTAAGCAAGTCTTCTGTAAAACCAAAGCCACAACTGAAATCTACCTATCTCTGACCGCACCCCAGCTATAAACGCAGTCCAGCCACTGCCAACCACAAACCACCACCGTGAAGAGCAGTGCTCCTCACTGCTGCCATGAGGAGCAAAGCCCTGCCATTCGGGTGGTCACAAACCGCTGGAATGACTTGCGGATCCCAACCTCCTTGTAGCACCCATCAGAGGTGTGCACTGAAGTGGCAGTGGGGAGGAGAGGGGAGAGGAGCTCAGCCCAGGTCTGGTTGATGCGCAGGACCTACCTCACTTTCCTCTTGAGAGCAACCCATGCTAGAGCTGGACCAGGAATGACAAATGCATTTTTCAGCACATGGCAGGAGGGCTGTCTCCTAATGCCAACCAACACTTGTCTGCAGCTCAAGGCTCCATTTTTTGTGTTTGAAAACTGTAGTTCAAGAGACAGCATGAGTGTCAGAGTTTAGGTTTGCATTCCGACTGTGTTTCGTGGCTGTGTGTTGGGGCGGGCAGCAGAGAACCACAGCCATACCCCTTTATCCATGACAAAGAGATCATTTAAATATAGCTGTTTGACACTGGCTTACAGCTTTTCTGGCACCCGCTCCCAAAAATCAGTGTCTGGAGGCTGACCTTCATAAGCTGTGTGCCATGTTACATGAACACAGGGCAGGTGGCACAGCTTTTCCTCGTAATGCTTATGAATACACCGTTGCACTAAAATAGTCACTTTTCAACCCCAGCTGAAAATGCCCTTTTGGGGATTCTCAGCCTATGGATAGTTACATTGAAAATCAATTCTTTTGACATTCAGAGCTTTCTTTTGGAGCGGTTTATTTGCTCTACTAACCATTTTAAACCTCTGTGGCACCTTGTTACTCACTATAACTGCTGTGCTTAGTATCTAGCTCATAAGCATTATTTGATTTCAGTACCCTGTACATTGTATCACCTTTTAAATTAATATAAAATTGCTTCAGCAGTCTCCTTGTTTGTGGTGGTGTTAAACCTCTCGTAGAAACATGAGTGGTGATGGAGGTTGTAGGGCATTAGGGATCCGTGATCCCCATCTCCTCTGGCGTCCTCCCTCTCGCAGCGCAGCTGCTCTCCCCGAGACATCAGGTAGATACCAAAGGCACTTACTTCAACAGTGGTGATGAAGGAGGTACACAGCTCAGTTTACAGGTCCATTTGTGCTGGAATATGCAGGGCGGGCAAGTTATCTATGGGAAAAGTAGAGCAGCAAAATGCTGATTTCAAGAAAGCTTGTTGAATAAGAGTGGTTGTGGAATGTCACGCAGAAGACAAAATACAGGCTGTGGGTTTACTTGCAAGATGTCATCTTATACTAATAGGCCATAGAAAATATAATGGATTACCTCCTTAGGGAAAGCTCCTTGAGCTGAAGTGGTAGTAGCTTATTTTGGAAGAGAAAATAATCTCCGATAACAACTCTATTCTGCAGATGCTATAGCAATGTCAATTTTGGCTGCAAGTTTCTCCATTGCGCCAATTCTGTTATGGGCCAAACAAATCTGTTCTTTTAGTTCAGTGAAATATTTGCTACCAAACTTATTTTCTTTTTTTTTTCTTTTTTTTTTTTTTTTTAAGGAGAATTTTCCGTCTGGTTAAATCTTTCAGTGTTTTTAAAGAAAACAAATGAGAACAAAAGCATTTATACTCAATTTTGTTTCCAGAAAATAAAAAACCCAAACCTACAGATATCAATTTGGAAAATGAAGGTATTCTAAAATTAAAAAAAAAAAAATCTTCTGAAGCAGAAGTTTATTTCAAAAACAAACAAGATTTTTAAAATGTGTTTAATGTTGAAAATTCTCCTTAAATACATGGGATTTCAACTTTTCTGCAGAAGAAGCTGTCCTTCCACAGAACCACAATCCCACTTTAAACTCTAATGTTCATTTCAACTGTGGATTTTCAAGGCCGCTTGTCTGAAACAGTAAAAATATGGGTAGTTTTTCTAGAGTTGATCCTAAATTGCTACAACGGGCAGTCATAGATGCTAAGAAATAATGCATCAGATAGCAGCTATCTAAAGACACCCTGGACAGACTATTTTTTCTTTCAGGTGGAGTACCACCAGCAAGAGAAAAATTGAAACACCTGTTTTGGAAGATATGTTTTATATATATCAGTTTATATATATGTTTTATATCAGTTACTGATATAGTTAATGCTTTTTTTCTTGCCAAACTGCCCCAATCATTTCAAATAATAGATAAGTATCCATAGAACAATAAACTATTTAAAAAAATTTCTAGTTTATTTTTAAATGTCTTCCTGTGACCTTCTTCCCTATTGCCCTCACTACCCTACATTTTGGCTGAAGTCTCTTTAAGATGTGGAAGTTACATCAGCAATTTCACCTACTCTGAAATCACCTCATTCTGCCCTGATTTATACCCCATGAAATCCTATTGCCCTCGGGGGGTTTCTGCACAGTGTGAGGCTGGGCAGAGTTTGATCCAGAATGTTAAATACTGGAGCATCAAAGTTATAGGTTTATTGCAATTATTATTGGTCCCCATTGGTTATTTACTTATGCTGTGTCTCAGCTACAGTTAAATTCTATGCTACGAGGTACACGGGGAGAAATAAAAGCACAAATAGCAGGTGAGTGGATTGATCTGGAATGGGTTTGAACCTATTTTTATGCTCCAGGACACTGCAGAAGTGGAGAGATTTTTCAAGGCTCCCCACAAAGTGGTTTAAGATTTGGGATTTTAATTTGTGATACACAAGGGGGCTCAACTTTCTCAGTCTTAGAGGCTAGGGTAGACACTGGTACCCCCACAGGTCTCCCCTCTGTGCCTCACTCACTGATGAAGCTCTCCAGAGGGACCAGCACTTCCTCAGTCACTTGAGAACCTTCACCAAATCAACACCAATAGTTTTGACTCCTTCACCACCCCTGGTAATGTGCTTCTGAAGTCTAAGAGGCAAATGTTGGTCACATTTCAGTTAAGTGTGTCAGGAGAAGGGCTCCATCCTAAATCACCAAACTTTTGACTCAAGGTTTTCATATCTAATCACAAATTTAATAATCTGGTATTATATATAACTAGCCTCTCATTACAGATTCCCTCAATTGTGCTCCAGAAGTTAAGATAGAATCAAGAAACTAAAATCTTACCTAATTATGTACTATTTCCACCCTTAGAATTTTTTTGTAGTATGTGAGCCCAATATTACTACAATTTCTACAGGAATTCTCCATCCTATGACTCAAATATGTTCATACCAGCAATGTACATCACTTCTGAACCCAGGTGCCTAACTGAACTTCTAAAATCAAATGTTCACATATCAAAGAGATATTTTGTAAAGATAGACTAAAATAAAAAAAAATTAAAAAAAATAAAAGATAATATAAATAAAACCAATCCCTCGCCCCCCAGACAACTGTCCCTAAAGCCCCCAGGAGATTTTATGGTTCAAGCTTTATGGGTAGGCATATATCTTACATCAAATGGCTGCCCACTGTGTTCCCTTCTACACTTTCTGGTTGGAGACTTAAGCCTTCAACACAATAAAACAAGCCTTCATTTTTTTTTTATTAAATAACTGCAGCTAAGAAGTACTCCAAATTAAATCTCTTTTTTCTTTATGAAAAATCAGCTTTTTCAGTAGTTAAAGAAAGAAATGCATTTTACAATCAGTTCCATAGCAATGAGTTTTCGGGGAAGGAAATTTCTAATTAATTGAGTGTGAGAAGGTCCCAGTTATACCACTTTATGCATGGCTTCTCAGTTTGGCCCACACTATCTTGAATTTATGATTACCAAAAAATGACTTTCTAATTTAGAAGTCAGATTTACTTGTCATAATAAATAGCAAACAGAATGACACAGAAAATATTTGTCCGGATAGTTATTACCAACCGGCTTCTCAAGACTCTGTTACTGGTCGACAAAATAGTCTTCTCTTCTTTTTTATTGCACTCACTAATCAGGATCTAGTCTGCCTCACAACAGTCAGCTGCCATTGTAACAAGTTACGAGAAAATTATAATGCTTCCTAAGCATTTCCACAGAAACAAATTTCATGTGTGTGGGGGTGGACGGTAGGAGGAGAATAACCTTGGGAAAACCACAATTATAAACAGCTGCAGCATGCATTAAATGTAATTATGATTGATTCCTATAAATAATTCTTTGTGTAAATTTCCACTTAAGCTGGATTTGCTGTTCGGGTGCAATGGACATTTCTGCATTAAGTGATTATCTCTTTTTATTATTATTAAAAATACAGATTCTTTTCACTTGGGAGAGGAGATGGGGAAAGAAGACTTATTGTACCAGCATGAACTGCTGAAAATCTGGATTCTCACAATTAATGGTTTACCAGCCTGGACATGATGAAATTGCGCCTGAACTACAAAGGATTAAAACGAAAAAGGGCGTACCGTCCAAAGGTACGGTCAGCAAAACCTCATAGTATTATTTCAACAAGTTAATAAACATATAATGAGAGATAGCATCTGATCAACCACTATGGAAGAGCTGACTACATTAATAGGGTTTGACATTTGTTCTGTTTAATGGAGAAGGTGCTGAGCACCTAGGTTTCTACTATGCTAATTGTTTGGTCATTTGAAAAAGAAATCAATACAATACAGCCCTCACAGGAGAAAATCTTGACTGAGTCTTTACACTTCCTACAGCAAAAATACCACTAAATCATGGTCGTTAATTCATTTGACTAATTCAACACTTCAAATTTCATTAATTCTCATTTAAGGTTTTCCAAGTGTCTATTACACGAATGTATAGCAGTGGTAAGGACAGGAAAGATCATATAATATGACTGGGAGAAGGAAGAAGGTTTCCCTTGGAAGCTTTATGTATCACATTCCTGATCCCACTGAAATTAATTACAGCTAGCCATTTACTTCAGTGAGATAAGACAAGAGCTGTGTATAGGCCTTGGCACATCAATGTGTTCTTGGTTCTCATTGTATGTGTGGGGGCTGCTAAGAGCTGCTCAGCACTTTGAAAAAAAAGATCTTAAACCAACTGTATTACTACAGCTGCAACACTGACGTGCTGCGTATGACCCTCCAGCAAAACAGGAGGCTCTAGCCTCATAGTCAGTTAGATATTTCATCAAGCTCTTAATCCCATTATAACCACTTCTCTTTTAAAGATCATAGAAGCCAATGGCACACGCAAAAAATTAAGCAACTACATAACTAATACAATGATCCAAGGCTATGTTTCTGCTCCATGTATCTCCTCATCAAGGTAGGTTTTAATTTAAACTTTTTTTCCAGCTGGGATATATCATTAATTTTTTGAACAGAACATATGGACACTGCAAAGAATATCAACATTTGGAAAACAAAATCGGAAATACAGGAACCTGCTTTACTCATAGGTATCTCGAAAAGTGTTCATGTTTTAATCTTTTTCACATCCTTGACATCCTTCATCATGCTTTTTTCCTGTACATCTGCAAAGTATTTTATTAGCTAACCAAGCGCTCTCTGTATGCAGTAGGGATGGGGTAACCATGCTATAGGGGAATATCTTCCAGTTTAAAAACGTCACTTGCGTAGTTTGTCCAAATTTGCAGTTAGTGTCACAGGCAGAGCTGAATTCAGAGGTGTGCTCTGCCTTTGCTTTAACACAGAGCAATGTTTCCTTAAAAAAAGGCTGCCTAGAATGCCTTCAAAGCAGAGCTGAAATACTGCACAGGTTTTTTTTTAGAATTAGATCTATGGATGTTTTTTCCATTTCCACCTCCTCTGCATGGCTGTGCGATTAGCTTAATTTAAAATAAAACCTTGCTTTCTTTCCCCGTATAATTTTGGTGGAACTACAAATGAGCCAGTTTGCACCTGACATGAGTTAGGTTATTTTTACAGACTTTTGTTGGAATTGTTGGTAGTTCAGAAGCTTTAAGCTCTGCATGGAAGAAAAAAGCATTATTTGCTCCAAAGTTATAGTAAATTAATATGAAAAGCTCTGCTGCTGTTCAGGTTGCATTTAGTACATAACATAGAGAAATATTGTTAAGGCTCCACAGAATACTGATGATTTGCTTGTATGCTTTTCAAACAGAAAAATAAAGCTAACACATGTTTAACCCCCTCAGGCTAATTTTTTTAAGTCATGCCTCTAAAACTGCATCACAATATTTTGTGAATACAGTTTTGTACACTTGACCTCCATTTAGGTATAGAAATCAGGTGCAATACAACAGATAGAGACTCAGAAGCTCTATTTATCCTTTTGACCATAAAGACATTCCTTTATTATTCTTTTCCCTTCTGACTGGATTTGAAGAGCTTTTTTTTAAAGCCTCCATCATCCTTTTTAAATAAATATGCAAAAAAACTCTAAAAAAACAACCAACAGGGGTTGTATATTTTCTGCAAATAACATCTTTACATCAATCAAGCAAATATATATTAGCAAGAAGGAAACACATTAAGACTCATTTTCCTTTTTCCTGTGCCAGGTTGCTTCTTTTGTACTATATATCAGAATGAAAGTAATTCACCTCTCAAAACAAAATATTAAAGAACAAAATATGACTGTGATGCACTTCTGCAGAGTACAGTCAAATTTCCATAAAATGTCTGCAGGGTTTTGCACATTAAAATTTCTCTTACTAAAAATGTTTATGGAAATAGGTCATTATGCACATTACTAATAGAGAGCAATTTGTTGCTTTTAAAGGAGCTTTTATACTAATAGTTGTGAATAAACACATTTATCAGACATCCTAAATATAAACAATATATATAGTGCTCCTCACATACGCAGTAGACGTGGATTAAAGAAGTTGCTCATTTGGGGCCCAGTTGTGCTAGCATGGAGCCCAGAGGAATTTTTTGAACTGTTTTTATTACGTTGACAGGAGATGAATGGTGTCTCGGCTGTGGAAATGGGCTAATGGATGGTACCACCAAACTCAATGCCTTGAGTCCTGCCTGCTTCCGCACAGCTTGGCCAGAGCCGGAAAGGTTCTTCCCCGTGTTTAGTGAAAGTGAGAGCAAGAGTAGGGATGTCCAAGTAGACCTGTTCTCTGCAGCCAGAGCTGCAGAGTCCAGTCCGGCAAGCCCAGCCCCTGAAAAGCATCCTCAATCTGTGGAAAGCAGCCTTGTATGGTGCAAACCAGATTTTTACATCAATGGTAGCAGACTGTGCTCCTATGATTTCAGAACTGGGTTTGAAACAATACATATCCCATTATCAGTGCTTAGAAACAATAAAAAAACCCAAAACAACTCTTGTAATTTTACTTGACTTCTGCGGAACAAAAAAGATACAGTCAGATAATTACACTGTGTAGGTTATAATAGTACAGGATGCATCAAGATACCAACTTAAAACTGCTAAACTCACTGAGGAACATCTTACAATATACTTACACAGTAGCCAGCATCAATTCTCTTAAAAATCCCACTTAAACAACAGATTAGATCACCTAGAACGAGCAAATGGAATGAGCTGTTTTAGGAAGATATGTTGATTCTTGTGGTCCCTTGCTTGGTTGTCAGTAAAAGTGAAGAAAATGTAAAACATCTACCCAATTATTTCAGTTAATATACAAGCATTAGGCATTCAAATTCCTAATTAAGAGACAACATGCCCTGTCAGGCATCTGCATGGGCTATTGAACATTGCCTAGATTGTTCCGTAATTATCCTGGCTTAATAGCTCTAAAAATGTAAGCAATGTGCATCCATCGAGGAAATGCACTGCTTATCACATGAGGAGGAACAGCACAGAGAACATGCTCTGCTACCATGTATTTGTGCTGCAGGTTTTCAGTGGTATATAGTTTAATTAACAGCGGGCAGCCTCGGTTTAGTAGCTGGCTTCTGTTGGCAAGGAGGAAATCTAACTCACGTATCAAAACATATTTCCTTGACCAGATTTAAATATATAATACTCAACCGCTGGAAGTGCTCCATTTCAGACTCCAGTGTCAGGCACCAAAAGATGAGGCAGCATGGACAAAAATATATATTCGTACCGATTTCAGCATGCTATTCTTCAAGCCTCATTTGTCAAAACCCTCCATCTCTCATCCCCTCCTTATCAAAATAAAAAAAAAAAATTCAGAATCCTCTAGGGCAGTCATGTTGTCAAGGAAACAGATTTTTGCCATCTTCTATGATTTGCATTGTCAGTAAATTTGCTCCAATTTCCTTCTTTTCAAGCCTGATGCCTGTGTTGAAGAACTGACCAACGTTGCCTTGAATGCTGCAGCCAAAGCATCAAGATGTCTATTCTTTCAGACTCTCTGTCAAGTCTGGGCAAATCATGGATGCACTCTCTGATGAAAAGTCTGCAAGGAACACAATGAAATATTTCAGTTGTTTGAAATGGATTTCTTCTGCCCTTTAACCAATAGGTTTTGTTTTGAAAAATAATGCTGGATCTTTTAAGGACTTCATGTCCCTTTCTCTCTCTCTCCTTTTTCTCTTTTCTTTTAATAGAGTAAAAGGGAAAAAGCAAAAACAAAAAAAAAAAGTCATTTAGAAAAGACAGTAGAAATGCGAAGAAATTTGTAGAATAGCTGAAAATCTGCAAACAAAATATATATTTTCAGCATTTTTTTCTAGCTAAAACACTGATTCTAAATTAAAAATTGAACTGCCTCCGGTCAACTTAACTGGTCAGACACCTATACATACATATTGTATGGGATGCAGCTTCTTCAAATCTGTTTACTTCCACTGGACACAAAACTATAACGTGTAAATTTGGCGCCGTCAGGATGCTTCATGCAACAGAGTGAGGGAACTACCCCTCAACATTTCTCTTGAGACTACCAGGAAGAGTTGAAGCACTTCTCCGGTTTCCCTGTAGACTGGCATCATATAAATAAATAACATGAATAAATGTATCTTCTTACCTAGGATAGATCCAGCAGAGTTGAGTTAATTCAACTGGTTTCAGATGGATTTTTTTTTCTTTCTTTCTCATCTCATGGTAGGTATAATTGGGATAGAACCTAATTGTGAACTTCCATCTCTTTAAAGAGTTTTGCCATAGCATCTCATGCGTATTTTCCTAACACCTGGTGTGAAAAAATTTTTCTTCTCTGTTCTTCTGAAGAGGAACAAATATGATTTTAAAAATATTTGCTCTTTCCTGTCCCTGTCTGTATATAACTAGAATTCTGTAGGCCATATCAGAATATAGGAGGCCTCAGCTGTGTATTTACTAGTCTGGAATTTGACATCATAATGTATATTAAATATACACGCTTTTTTCTTCACGGAATATGTAAACTTTTTATTAGTTAAATAGGAAAGTAATTATCCATCTGCAGGTGCCAAAGGAATGTCAATTCAAACGATATAATTGATAAGATATATTTTGGCTGAACTGTTCTTGTCAAAAGAGACAGGTTTTTTTCAAATTCATAATTATCTATATAATATTATTTAATGTTTTAATGAAATGCAACAAAGAACTTGAAATAAATTAAAATTATCTATTTAAAGACTACTTTGAGATCTCAAATCTTTTTTCTTTGCTTTCCCCTTCTGGTACAAAATCTTAAACTACAACTTTCTTTTTTTGGCTCAAATCAGAAAAAAAAAAGAAGTCAGTTTTCAACAGAACTAAAATTCTTGTTCCTTATGAGACCACAACATAATTAAGGCACTTAACAGTATAAGTGTTTATAATATTAGGCTGTTAATTCTGTCGATAGAGCTAAGCTCCATAATGAAACACACTTTCAAAAGTGTGTTTTTCAAAAGTGAAACACACTTTCAAAAGTGTTTAGGAAGAAGTTCTTCACAATGACGGTGGTGAGGCACTGGCCCAGGTTGCCCAGAGAGGTGGTGGAGGCCCCATCCCTGGAGACATTCAAGGCTAGGCTTGATGAGGCTCTGAGCAACCTGATCTAGTTGAAGATGTCCCTGCTTACTGCAGGGGGGTTGGACTAGATGACCTTTAAAGGTCCCTTCCAACCCAACAGACTCTATGATTCTATGATTCTAAAAGTATTGCAGTGAGTTAGGAAGTTCTGTGCATTTCTTGCACTTGAAAATCCCACCCAGCCTGTGTAAATGGTTTAAAAGTAAATTGGAATAAATCTATGTTTGTTTTTTTTTTCCTCTCTGTAAAATAGCATTAGTGGGAACACTACAACAATTTGGATCCCTCTCACTTCTGCACCCTAAGGATCCGGGGAGGGATGAGACAGCATGCTGAGACACAGACCTAGGCTTTCTTCAGGGAAGTCTCAGGACCTTCACCATTTGAGCTGCCAGACAAGTGGACTGCACTCTTAATTGCTCATTAATATTGAGGACAGTGTTAATTACTCCCATGGTAAAAATCTCATGGTACTTTGAAGCCTTCTTTTTGCCATTTTTTTCTTTTCAGGTTTGTGATGGAGAGGCCGCCTCTCACCCTTCGGAGAGTACACCAGGAACTGCTAGAGCATGACAGGGATACCTGCTTGAAAGCTTTGCATGGGTTTTCTCCATAGGCATATATGAGGGAGGAGGGGAGGTAAAACTGGGAACTGTGTGCAGCAAATGATGTTTTGTATGTATACCTTTGGCTGTAGAAGTGAACAACTCCAAACTTAAAGGCCAAAGACAGCCAAGGTGCTCAGTCTTTGCTGTTGTGTAGACAACAGGTCTACACACTTACTCCCCTGTCTAAACACATACATTTAATTTGGGTTGCTTTTTGCAAGCCACTACGTTGTTTGCCTTCTCAGGCCCCAACCTCTGCAAAAAACATTTCTTCTGGATTCCTAAAGTGTAAATTCTCAAAATCACTCAGAGGAGACAGCTCCCAAGAGACAGCTAGAAACAGCTGCTTCCTGCAGCTGGAAAATTTTTGAGTGCCAGTCCAGACCTTGATCTAGTGAAGCACTTCTGTTCATGAATAGCCAATTGATTTCCATAGGAAAGTTTATGTGTTTGTGTGCCTCACTGAATTGGGTCCTATAGTAAATATTATGATAGCAGTCTCTTATTGTAGGTAGATACAGGCCTTGTGTCCTTCAAAGACTTATACATATGAGTAATACAACTCATATGGCGTTCATAGTGTCAAGGTTGTTGTCTGTTCCTGTGACACGGGATTCATCAAATTTGGGTAAGTATTTCTTCCTATGACTTTCTTTCAGGCTGTTCCTTTTTTTCCCCCCCCCCCCCCCCTGAGAGAGATTATTTACAAATAAAAAGTCAAGAAATACATATGGTATATTGGTAAGTTTGAAATGACAGTTAAGAACATTGCTTAAATGAGGGTCCACTGAGAGCAGCTAAATTTATTTTAAAAATGAAGAATTGTGGGGATATGTAAGCACTAGGTTTGAGCCCATTGTTCCTTCAGACAAAATATGTACTGTCAGGCAAAGAGAGTAAGTTTTGGTGGGTTTTGTTGTTGCTGCTGTTGTTGTTTTACCAGATCATTCGAAGTCTTATCTGCTCAGTAAAATGCAGTCATATAAAGATCCCATGGGAAGCTCAAAACTTTTCCAAAATCCAGAAAAAGGGAACAGTAAAATAGTTATTAACAGGCAAGGGAACTCATTATATTTTGTATTAAAAAGTTTGTAAACTAGGTTCCACTAAAAGAATGTTTACTTGCACTGCTGTTTGGAAGTGCAGAGTCTATCTTCGTAAGTATTCACAGTTCCTGACTCATTGTTTATAAATTCAGGTGCTCTTAAGACAAGGGGTATTTTTTACAGTAATTAATTCTGTTATGAAATGAAGACATATAAATCAATTTATTAGAGTTCATCTGCATATATAGCTGTGAAAAAGACCTCAGGAAAAAAGGTACAAGGCTGCTGTAATTTCTACTTTGGGAATGAATATATAAAATATCTTCAGGCACCAAAAATTTAGATGGCTTACCAGAAAACATTAATAACTTTCCCAGCACAAAGGGCAAGACACCCCACCCCACCATTAGACTGTATCGATACAGCATACTTCCCAAAATGTCTCTACTTCTGGTAAGCATTAAGTCTACATTTAGATTTCTTCAAAATAATGGAAAAAAGTATGAAGCAGGCTACTTTTTTCAAGGGATGCAGGTGTTAGCCAATAAAATAGGACTCCAGGTGCACCTTCATATCTTCTTCATGTCTCCATACTTTCTGCCTCCTGTTCTACACTAAAAAAAGCAAATTGCTTAAATGTTTTGCTAAGACTTACTCACCTCTTAGATGTTTCAATGAATTTAGTTGACATGGCTCCTTCATCATCAAATGTATTTTCATACGCCTACAGCTTGTTGATTACAACTCATTTCTAATACTTGACTCCCCTGAAAAAAAGCACTGTATCAGTGTGTCTTTCACAAGCCAGGTACTGGTAAAAATTGAGCTACTTTCCTGATGAGCCCTATCAAGCCCATTTTTGGGGGTGACGTAAAGTAACATATTTCTGCTTCTTTCAGGCAAAGATATTTTATATCCTGTGTCCTGGTTTCAGATGAGAAAGAGTTAATTTTCTTTCTAGTGGTTGCCGTGTTCTGGGTTTGGCGTGAGAATGATGCTAGTAATGCAAATTGTTTTATTTGTTGCCAGGTGCTGTTTTACATTCGTCAAAGACTGTTTCAGCTTCCCATAGAAGCTAAGAAGGAGCACAGACAGAAGAAAGTGGCCAACAGAATATTCCATGCTCAGTACACAAATGGGGGTTGCCCGGGGGACAGGTATCTGCAACTGCTGCTTGGGATGGGCTGGGCAACCAATTCATCAGATGATGAGAGTGGTTGGTGTTGTATCCCTTTATTTTGTATATTCTTTTATCATCATTATTATTATTATTGTTGTTGTTGTTGTTATTTTCCTTTTCCATTTTTGTTCTATCGAATTGTCTTTATCTCAACCCACAAGTGTTTTTTTTTTCTTTTCCTCTCCTTTTCTCCCTCTTCTCCCTACCCTATTGGCAGGGTGGGGCGAGTGAGTATCATGGTGTTTCTGGCTAATCTGAATTTATCCAGTATTTCTAGCCACAGGGAAATGTTTCGAATGAAACACATACATTGACTGGTAGTGGAACTACTTTTAGAGGAGAACCTGGTACAGGAATTCACTCCTTCAACCTCTCCACGTGGGTTGGGCTGTTTAAACATGTTTCTCACATTGTTCTCCCTTGCTGATGGCAGTAAATAACATTGTCCAGGTATGTTCTGCCCTCAGTCGAAAAAGATCAAGACTAGAAGAAGAGAAGGGGACCTAGGAAGAAAACCTGATAGTTACTGTCTGCAGCTTCATTTCAGGCCTTAGGTGCATGATTGCCTCTAAGAGTGACAACCACACCGCTAAATTATTTATCCCTTGTATATAGTTGAAAAGGGTTTTGTCTCAGAGAGCTGAAATAAAAAAAAATCGTTGTATTTCCATTGTAGTCTCCTTCGTTTCCCTTATCGTATACAGGTGAGATGTGTTGAAGTTGCCACTTAAATCTACAAGTGCACTTTTTTCATATTCTGTGGCTCATTCATACCTCAATATGTTCATGCCCAGTTACCCAAGCCAACTTCATTGTAGCTCTCAAATGATTTTTTCACTATTTAATTATGAAATGCAACAAACTTCAAATTAGGTATTTTCTATGTAAAAAATTAAAGTGAGGGGCTACAAATTTTTAATCCTATCACTCATTTCTGTCTGGTATCTGCCGATTTTGTTTATTGCACACAACTGAGGGGGATGGAAAGTAGGGTAAAAATAAGAAAAAGAGGTATAATTCCCCGTCCTCCCAAATACTTCCTTGTACAAGTCTTTCTGCCTTTGTACTCTACCTGAAAAACATGGTTGACAACATCATTTTCTTCCTCCTGCGTTCAGTCTATCTAGTATAAATATTAAACTCTACTGTCAGGACTATAAATTCTTGCACATTAGAACAAGGGGCCTGGACCAAAGCTAGTTTTTCTCTGCTACAGTAAAGAAAAATAATAAGTGGACAGTTATTTCAGTATGGTCAGTCTCATTCTAATCTCCTCAGGTACAGGGTAACTCTAAGTGTGTATATTTAAATACAGATGTACATATATGTTACATTTATATAAAAATAAATATAAATTAAATAATGATAAAGATTGAAATGATGCAAAAAGAGCCCAAGCCACGAGTTCCTAAAAATGTGATCTCAATTGTAATAATCTTATAAACAAAGGCACGCCATTAAAGACCTCCCACTGTGCAAACACTATGTCAGATCCTGGACATGAAACAATGAGAAGATATCATCCCCATAAATCTTTTTCTACTGTACTACAATCTTGTGTAGCTGTGAGCCTCTGCCTTATTTTATTCAACTGAAAAATAGAGTTAGGATATCATCGATTATTTTCTGGAAATACTCAAGGGCAAGGAGGTCTATTTCGTGTGTTTAAGTATGTCCTGGTTTCAGCTGGGAAAGAGTTAATTTTCTTTCTAGTGATTGCTGTGAAAGGAATATCAATAATACCTATTGTTTTCAGTTGTTGCTAAGTGTCATTTACAATATTCAAGGACTTTTTCAGCTTCCCATAGAAGCATAGACAGAAAGATGGAATGGCCAATGGAGTATTCCGCACCATAGACGCCATGCTCAGTATATAAATGGGGGTTTGGCCAGAGGGCAGGAATCTGTGATCATTGCATGGGATGGCGACAATTTACTGGGAGGTGAGAGTGACCCATGTCATTATTGTTACTGTTATTATTATCATTGTTATTTTTCCTTTTCTGCTATTGTTTCTATTAAACTCTCTTTATTTCAACCCATGAGGATTTTTTCTCCCTTTCCCCTCTTTTTTATTTTTTTTTCCTTTTTCCTCCTGCCCTTCTTGGGGGGGGAAAGTGAGGAGTGAGCGTGTGGCTGCATGGTTCTAGTTGCTGGCTGGGGTTACACCACGTCAAAGTATGCTTATAGCCTTTCACTCATGTTGTTGTTGTTGAAATGTTCTTAGCTGAGCAGGTGAAAACAACCATTTTTTTCTTGGTCTAAAAAAGAACGTGAATGAATCATACTTTTAGTGTCAGTAATTTGAAAACAGCAGAAAAAACAGATGGGCAGCACTTCTGATGGTGTATGAAATTTTAGTGGCAAAGAAACTTCTGTTACATCTGTTCTATGTAATATGAGATCATACGTATATACAGGCGGGCCAAAGTATCCGTGTCTGCCCAATAAAGCTGCTATTAATCTGTGACTGAAACATACCTGGTAGCAGAACAGAACTATTTATGAAATTTTCCTTGTTTGACAAACAAGACATCTCAGAGCACCTTGAATAACTTTTTTTTTTTAATTTTTTAAAAAAGTGTGAGACTTTGGGCTCCTCATAATCAAGTCCCCAGTGAGACCCCGGTGCAACTACACCTCTTGTGCTCCCCCAGAGTCATGAGTCGCTTTAGGCCCTGGGCAAAGGTTGGTCTGAGAGAAGTTCACACTGCATTATGGAAAATCCTCCAAGGAACTTGGCCTTTGGAAAAAAGTGGAAGGCTGAGCCACTACTCCTTTGAGTGTTTGCAGAGAAATGCTGTTTAATGATTTATTGAACAACTTCAAAATAAAACAATTTAACCTATTTCAGCAAAACAAAGTCACTTGTGTACTTGTTATACCAGATGTATGTAGTCCAGCAGATTTTCCTGAATGTAGGTATTGGGGGACTGAGATGCAACCCCACGCAAGGAGGATTAGCAAACACAGGACTGCCCAGTCCGCTGATACATCTTCCATACTCTGTATTTAGCTACGATCTTGCTCTGTCCTGCATTATAGCATGTATGAATGAGATGGAGGAAAGATGTGCTTATCTCAAGTTCCTCCCTATGAAAGGGACCTGCAATTAATACTTAGACAGAGAACAGAAGCAAGGCAGGTGCAGAGTGATGCTTTTCCTCCCAGATTAGTGAACGCTGCAATGCAACTATAGTTACAAGCCAGGGACTGTTTCCTTGTGGCTCTATAATAGTTTCAGCTGAACTTCTCTTTCATCAGTTTCTCAGACTTTATTTTGAAGCCATTTACATTTTTGAATGCCGCATCATCATGAGGCAAATAAAGTAAATCACAGTATAGCTATGATTTGTATGGAAAACCACTTCCTGCAGTGTTAAATCTCTTTGTTGCCTCTATATGTAAAGGTCCACTGGAAACAAGTATCTTTTATGCCATGCAGGTATGATTAACTCCTTTTGCAAAGCAAGAATAGAGTAGGGAAGGGGCAACATAGGCAAAAATGCTTGCTGTATTTCTAATGGAAGTGTAAATTCTGTGGGAACCCATAAAACAAACATTCGTGTAAGAGTTCTTTTATGTTTTTAAGGAAGGCTTCAGATGGAGACTCACGTTTGCATAAACAAACAGAGGCATTCAAAGAGGTCAGTTATGGGAATGACAGAGAAAGACAGTTTTTAGCAATCTGACAGAGGAAAGTGCCATCATGCAGAGTGGTAAATAAGTTTGCAAAAGAAATGCTACGACTGTCTCTCGGCCTTCAAACCATTCCTAGTGTGTCTGCAGAAATTCCAGTAGCACAAATGACAAGTATCGTGTGCCTAGGAATGAAGAGCAGAATATTAAAGCCTGCATTTTTTGAAGAGAACATCACTTAAAATGTGTCTCTCGTATAGCTTGCTGTTTACTTGTATACCTGTGCAAGGTAGACCACATAATGGAGGCAACATGTGGAAGGCATGTGAGGTAAATCCAGGATGCCTGTGAGTTTTAGGAAGTCACATGGGTCTTAGTGGGACTTCTGAAGCCATAATATTGGTGTTCAGCCTGCGAATCGCCCTGGCTCGGGCAACTACGTTACCTAGAAAATGCTTGTTGCCTTTCCCCTACCCTGCTGTGGACCACAGCATTCCCCTGGGGATCTGTCAACTCAGTGGTGTTCACCAGAGCTGAAGGCAGGCTCCAGCCCAGCTCTGGATGACTGCTGTGGCCTGTGACTGCCCAGACGTGGCTCTGGGCCAGCCCCCAATAAAACATGAACCTCGAGTGGGTGGAAACCGCTCTTAATTCCAAGCCCAAGATGCTCCAGGGGAGATCGAAATTAAGCAAAACACATCTGCCCATCCCTCATTATTGTTGTTGTTATTGTTATTATAACCTTTCATTACACTAATCCACATTTTTGTTCCACATTGTGAGTAAGCGAGAGGCTGGAAATAGTCATTAAAATGCGATAATGTTTAAAATTCTAGCACATTAACACTGACATTTTGCCTTCTAAACAATCTCAGGTAATGAAGGTCAATACAAGCAAACAGTCTGTCTACGGCCCTTCGTTAGAGGCTTTCTGTGCTTGGACTTCACAGCAGGGGACTGTCAGGCAGAGTGTTTTCCTCTGTGCGGCTTCTCTCCGAGTGCTTGCTGCAGCTGGCTTCAGCATATGGTAGAATATGAAGATATTTTCTGGGGTCCACTGCCTCAATCACTGTTTAATGATTAATTACTGCAGGCTGGTGTCAGGGTGAGACATTCAAGGCTTCAGGCAAAAGTCTTAACTATAGAAAATGACAGCAGGCGGGATTTTGCCAAAAAGAGTAACTTTGCACTGCTAGTTCTAATGATTTGCACTGCCTTTTGATCCATTTGTAAACAGCAAGATGGTAAAAGACTGAAACTCTCAGGGCAATAAATGCCAACAATAACATGAAATTGTTCCCAGAGAGAGTCTTAGGATGTTTGGTCATGTTGAGAAAATGCTATAACTAGATCTCTTGGAACAAAGTGGGGACTTCTGGGCTATCTTCCCTCAGACCATCTCCGAGCAGAAATGAACGCAGCCTCCAATCGCCAGGATGAGGAAGATAAACACTCTCAGAGACAGGGAGGCTGAGGCCCACAGGGGCTGTGAGGCCGAAGGAACCTGGAAGCCCCGACTCCGTCGTGGCTGATGTTCTGGTGGTCACACTGCTTTCGAGGCCAGATCTGTGGGTACCTGCGGGTACGCAGTCCCTCACCAGGCACAGGGGTGCAGCATCCCTACCAGCACTGCCATCTGGGGCTATGTTAAGGGGGGTGGGTTGTAGTCCTATGGTCCACAGGGGTATTAGTGGAGATAGAAAGCTACCTTTGCCTTACCCTGTGGTTCTGCACTGCGCGCAGCTCTTGTCGGAGAAGAGACTGTGGCCCCTTGAGCCTTAACCTTGTGATCACCAGCCCCCCCCTCCAGTTACATCAGCCTCAAATTGACGTAATGAGGACATAAGAGATCAAAGCTGTTTAAAGGCTTTTGTTCAGTTTTCAGAAATGCATCTTAAAAACTGTTAATTTGCTTGCATTACGGTGTGTATAAAACTATCCATGAGATACAATTGTCTCCCAACAAAGATAAGAGTTGTATGTGTGCCTTAAAAAAGCCTAGGTTAATTTTCTTCAGATTGCCCTTCATCAGAAATGCAAAATGAGTGTAAATGGTACAATTCGCATTTAGTATCATGTTACAACTGCTTTGTGCTTGTGCCAGTGATTCTGTGGAGCAACAGAGAATTAGATCTTTCATCTCAAGTGCCTTTGTCTTTGATAAAAATATGAAAAACACTTACTTTGAAGATGGAGCGTTTCACAGCATATAGCTTGGGATTCCATCTTCCTTGTGCAGTTCCATTACTGAAGCCAAAATCTCACCATCTGCTTTCAAGTGAATGGAGAGCTGGTTAACACCGGAAATACTTTTGGTGAGTTGATGAAAATGTTTTTCTTTCCTGGGGAAAAACTATATCCAGTATTGTTGTCTGTTGGAACACAAAAAAGTTTATACATGAGAAGAAAAAAAAATCACTTTAATTTCTTCTGCAAACACATTAGATAATTTCTAATGAAGTAAAAAAGAAAATACTGTAAAATGAATTTGTTATAGGAGAAGTTATTTTTTGAGGAAACAAAACTGGCTCAGTCTACGTGAATTTACAGCCTTATAAAGGTATTTTGTTTCCATGAATTAAATAAATTTTTCACAGCGCATAATCAAATTTTTTTTCCCCTCCAGGTTCAATATTACAAAGTATGGAAAAGACTCAGTTGTCTACTAATAAAAACCTCATTTTAGCTGCGTACAATCTTTAGTCCTTTTATTGTTATAGGAAGAGAATGATGCTAAGTGAGAAGCAGCAGAGAATTAATGTGCAGGTTACTCAGCTTGTACAAGTTGCAATAAAATGCAACATTATTTGTCAGTTTTTAATGTGGTATTTACTGGTGATGGGTGAACCACAAAAGGTTGAGAGACTGTTTGAATAATCACCAGAAGCATAGATGCTTACTTAAACTTTGTCTGAATGTCTAAACTCTGCAGAGTTGGGACTAACAGTGCAGCTGTCTGGGTAAAAAAGAGTGATGGGATAAAATGCCACAGTTTGGAAATAAGACGCTTTGTTCTTCCATCTGGACTGGAAATACTGTAAAAACAGCACTACTTCTTCTCTCTTGTTTCTTCTGATAAAGAGCACTAGAGAAGACAGATGAATAAAGTTACTCAGCCTCTTAAAATCTCAAGAAAAGCCATGAACTTTTAGCTAATTTTAAAAAGTTAATCTAAACCAGTCTACACATATCTAATCTTAACAGTAAAAGTAATATGATTTGTTGATAAATTAAACAAATGAAGCTTATAGAAACCAGATGCTTTTTTATTTTTTTTTAATCATCGCCAAAAGAAAACTTGTTTTGCAGATCAAAAATTTCAATCCAAAATAATTGTTGTGATCTTAAATACATAAAAATAATTTAAGGGAACAAATCCTAGGTGCAACTTCAAGGCCCATCAGACACAAAGGCACAAGCTGTGGCTTAGGGCGTTCCTGAGCTGCAGATTGTGGCCCATTGAAAGAGTATTTTAATGAGATATCTGTGTGTTTGTTTCACTGAGAAACATCAGAAGCTTTGCTATCACGCAGTACCATCACCCTTATGATGAGTTGAGCCAGGACGTGATCAACAACCCCACTTGACATGAGATGCCTTACAGGACCTTTTCATCTGCTCTCTAGACGGGCAAAGTGTGTCCACTAGCTAGCCAAACAAGCTGGTCAGAGTGGGGTGAGTCACCTCAGAACCAGATGTCAAAGAGAAAATAAGGCATTTCCTTTAGTAAAAAAGCTGTAGTATCTAAGGACAGGGTTAGATTTTCCGGGGAGGAGGTGAGGTGGGTGGGGTGGATAAGGTAGCCTGTGGCCCCCAGGGTAACACACTGCTGTGAATTCTTTCACAGACTATTCATTTTGCCCACAACCAACGTGGACCTGCTGACTGTGGCAGTGACAGGAGAATAAAACTTTATGTAAATAACTTTCAAGATGAATCTCTCATTATTAATGCAGACAGTTCTAAAGGCAAAAGCAAACAGTATTTGGCAGCAGGAACTTTTAATGAGAATGTCATTAAGGAATTCAGTCTACAGACCACAAAGTGATGCACAGCAGACCCAGCTGACTTTTCTGCATCTCTTTTCTTTACTATCTATTAAACATAAAGAAGATATTTTGGGTGAACTAAGCAGGTGTCCCCAGGTGAGATCTACTTGCAGCAAATCACAGATTTGCCAGAAGGTTAGTATCATCTTCTGGTAAATTGTCATCATGGGTGGATGATTTCTTGGATAGCATCTTTACTCATGTTCTGTGAAACTGCAGAAGACACAGGGAAGACCCATATGGAGTTAAAATCCACCATAAAGAGAATGGGAGGAGTTTGACTAGAAAGTACAGCCCAGATGGAGTTTTGGTACCGAACTGAAAGGCCAGTGCATTCAGGCTTAGCAAGCTTGTTTTCATGTTGCAAAATATATAGGTTATCAGCCTAGCCAGGAGCAAAATCCGTGTCCTTGCTATCTAACATTTGTAACTCCGCCTGCTACCACCTGGAAGTTCCTAATACATCAAAAGAAGGACACAAATCAAAACAGAGATGAACAATGAGTATACAAAAAAGTATCCCAAACTGAAACTGCTGTTATTTGGGGTAGGCAGAGCTCATGATTAGCATCATCAGATGCTATTCAGATTTATGTCAGGCCAGCCTTAAATCTTCAAGCAAAAATTAAAGGGAATCTCAAACATTAATCATCCACATTAAAGAAAAGAAAAAAGATTAATGTGCTGTTGCAATTGTATTCTTGTCATTGCCTCGTGTTTTATCTCTTCCACTCCGGAAATCATCAAATACCATTTTAGATGACCTAGGAGTGCTTCTTGTTACCTATCCACCATTTCATAAGAGTTCAGGACTCTCAAAGGTGTCATGTCACATCTAGTAGCACTGTGACAATGTCCTAAATCCACTAGGTTGTCTGCTAGGTTTCCAGGTGACTGGATATATTTAGAAGGAAAAGGGCAAGAGTGTGATTTTTCTGAGATTAAGACTCCCCAGTAGCCTACAAATGGTAGAAATTCCTAAAAGATTTAGGTGAACACTAGATTTTTGGATGCCATCTTATAAAAGGATGTATGCAAGATCTCTGATCTCGTTTAGTTGAGCTGGCATATTTATATCCCAAATTTTATGAGGCTTGAGCTTTCAGAGTAGTGGTGTTATGATGAGTTAACGCCACTGCTTAGATTGTTCACCAGCCAAATAGCAAAATTTCTTAATGTCATTTTATGGGACTTATAAGACATTAAACTAAATATGATTGCTGCTCCATAAAACAGAACAGTTCTCCATATACTGTATGTATGCAAATACAATATCCCATCTCAGCCTCCAGTGCCCATAGTAAGTTATCCTTAGAGTTTAGACTGAATAACTATTATTGGTTTACATGCTCCTATATCTTTGCATTTCACATAACTAATAATGAGAGAAGCTTTTGAAAAAATAAGAATTATGCCTTATGTGTCTGACCATACAGCTGAGAGCTTTTCTCTTTCTGCAGGAGTGGTACATTTTTCCAATTGAAGAACATTTTCAAAATGCAAAAGAGATGGATTTTCAAAACCAGGCAGATGGGATATTCAATGAACGGCAAAAGTTTCTTGAAAAAGCCACTGTCACATGAGGCCAAACATTCACATGGATCAACGGACAAACTAACCAAGGTATCTAGAATCAATAGATCATACTAATAAAAAGACTATCAGGTGGAAGTTTAAATATACTTATGGTTTAAACAATCCCTTTCTACTAGGTATGAAAAGAATGTTTTTTATCATAATTACCTAGCCTAGAAATTTAACATGAAAGCATATTGTCTCCTCTTGCAAAGGAAATTTTGATCTATGTGGACCCCAGGTCTGTTTCTGCAAATACTTTCTTCCTAATCATACAATGTGGGGACAACCTTAATGCAGGGCCATTACTATAGTCCTATGCTTGATGTTAGATTTTTAACATAAAACAATTGCTATTGTTTTCTAATAAATTCTGTTTTGAAGTGCACTAAATCTGGAATACTCACCAAATAATGCCTGAGCTGAATATTATGAGTCTGAGGGTAGAAAAATGCATGATTTTTTTAAAAGTTGGGAGTTTGAATGAAAGAGGAAATGAATCATCAATTTATGAAATCACCAGCATATGAAAATCACCAATTAATGAATGCATAAGTTAGATAAATTCTGAAAAAAATCATGTGTGCAAGTAAAAGCAATAATTTATACAGCTACTGATCTTGGCAGCATTACAGAGGTAACATTTTTACAAGGTTAAGCTGTCTTTGAACTTTTCTATAATATATTAGGTGCAAACAGACATTTCTTCTGTATCAAGCATACATGTCTTTCTGTTCCTTTACTTAAAATATATCTGAAATTATGACAACTGTAAGAAAAAAAAGATCTTCTCCATTGTATTTTACTTCTCCACATCACATAAAAAATATCTGAAGATATTAAACCAACTGAGTATTGTTCCACGTCCTCAGTCTTTTTTAGATTATTTCTCTGAAATAAAATGGTCTTAGACTAGTGGTACTGTTTAGTGGTCATATGCAACTGAAGGACTGTCTTGGAAGCAAAAGAGTAATTAATTCAGATCACAGTATACGAAAATTGAGACTTAGCAAGACTTCTTACATTAGCCCCATAGGCTTGTAGAAGTGATATTGAACTGGCAAGACACAGAAAATGTATTTGAGCATTAAAAAACTAAATGTTGTTGATTGCCTTCCTTGGGTAGCTTCAGAGATGTTTATAGAAGATAATAGAATCATAGATTCATAGAATTGTTTGGGTTGGAAGAGACCTTAAAAGGCCATCTATTGCATCCCCTGCAATAAGCAGGAACATCTTCAACAAGATCAGATTGCTCAGAGCCCTGTCCAACCTAAACTTGAATGTTTCCAGGTATGAGGCATCTGCCACCCCTCTGGGCAACATGTTCCAGTGTTTCATCACCCTCACTGTAAAAAACGTCTTCCTTATATCTAGTCTACATCTACCCTTTTTTAGTTTAAAACCATTACCCCTTGCCCTATTGCAACAGGCCCTGCTAAAAAATTTTTTCCCATCTTTCCTGTAGGCCCCCTTTAAGTACTGAATGGCTCCTATAAGGTCTCCCTGGAGCCTTCTCTTCTGCAGGCTGAATAATCCTTACTCTCAGCCTGTCCTTACAGGAGATGTGATCCATCCCTCTGATCATTTTTGTGGCCCTCCTGTGGACCCTCTCCAACAGGTCCATGTCTTTCTTGGGCTGAGGGCTCCAGGGCTGGACACAGTACCCCAGGAGGGGTCTCACGAGAGCAGAGTAGAGGGGGAGAATCACCTCTCTTGACCTGCTGGCCGTGCTTCTTTTGATACAGCCCAGGATATGATTGGCCTTCTGAGCCGTGAGCACATATTGTCAGCTCACGTTTCACTTTTCATCCAACAGTACCCCTTGGCAGGACTGCTCTCAATCCCTTCATCCCTCAGCCTGTACTGATACTGAGGGTTACCCCCGCCCAAGTGTAGGACCCTGCACTTAGGGCCACTTCTCAAGCCTGTCTAGGCTTGATGACATCCCATCCCTCAGGCGTGTCAACTGCACCACTCAGCTTGGTTTTGTATGCAAACTTGATGAAGGTGCACTCAATCCCACTGTCTATGTAATTGATGAAGATATTGAAGAGTACTAGTCCCAATACAGACCCCTGAGGGACACCACTTTTTGTTCATCTCCATCTAGACGTTGAGCCATTGACTCTCTGTCCCTCTGAATGCAAACATCCAACCAATTCTTCATCCACTGAACAGTCCACCCATCAAATCCATATCTCTCCAATTTAGAAAGATGTTGCAGGTCAAAGGCCTTGCAGAAGTCCAGATAGACGGTATCTGTAGCTCTTCCCTTGTCCACTGATGTCACTCCATCGTAGAAGGCCACGAGGCTTGTCAGGGAGGACTTGCCCTTGGTGAAGCCATGCTCGCTATCTCGAATCGCCCCCCTGTCCTCCGTGTGCCTCCATAATGCCTAGCAATACTATAATAAGAGAAACAAAAAAGAAGAAACAGAGCAGAAGAGGGAGCCCTGACAATAGGACAGAGGTTTGTGTGTTTTTTTATTTGTTTGGTTTTGTGCAGAGGCTTCAGTTTCAAATTCATCTTGGGTGTGTCATTATGTAGATTTATTTTATGAATGCTGCTTGGTACCCTAAGTGAAATGGGCTGAAGCACTGAGTATTCTTTCTGGATGTAATGAATCTCTGTCTATATCAACAGCCTTTGAAATGATTGGCAAGGCAACTTTCTGGATAACCCTGTGAGAAAGAAGACAATTTGCTATATATGTGTCATCTCTTTTATATTGACTTACTGCAACTGTATAGCTGTTCTTTCAGAGAGACTCTAATTTTGTTTTTTCATTAATCTGAAAACAGAATCACACATGCTGGAGAACTGTGTATGGAAAGCTGTAGAGATGCACAAGTAAAACTGCCATTAAACTTAGAGAAGACTGTCCTTATATATGAAAATTAGGCAAATCTGAGCATAGGGGTCAGAAAATTCATTCTGTGTCTTCTTTATGCATTAGTATAAAAGTTCAAGTCTTTGATTCAGCACTTTTCAGTGTTAGTGCCTGATATTGCTGCAAGGAAATTAATAGGGCTATCTCAATGACTTCAGTAGGAATGGGCTAGGTCCCTAAACTCAGTCCCTAAAGCTCTGCTGAAACATAAATGTCACTGTTTTGAGGGAATACTCAATATATTTTGTTCTCTGAGGTACATCAGTCTCTGAAGCTGCTTCAATGGAAGTTGATGGAAACTCAGGAGAAGTTAGTTGATACTTCCTGAATATCTTCAAGGAGCAAAACCGAACGATATTTAACCTTCCCCCACTTCTGTCATGTTGCCTTTTGGCTAGTTTCTGTGAAATATATGCTATGCTTACTGCACAGCTGTCTGAAATCAATGGTTTAACTGAGTGTAAGAGATTGGGATCAGGTGCTTCACAAGCAACTGTCCCTATGTTGGAAATTTCAATGTGCGAGGTTACGCTATTTTTGGGTCCATGCGGTCCCTTTTAGGGAGATTCCCAAAGGACTGCAGCATTACAGCTCCAATTGTAGTACATAGAAGAATCCAGATTTCCATTATTTCTTAATCTTAACAGTACTCATTAAGCTCACTTACTTTACAGGTCCTAAAAGCCCGGCAGAAATAAGGGTATTTAAGTGTAAATCACGTAAAGAGATGCTGAGCCCTCAAAGCAACGTTGTAATATATCTGTGCCGCTGATACATGACCAAATGATAAACAATCTATGCTAAGGACAATAGATGTGAATATTAATTATTTGCTTCAAATACTGGTTTCACATAAACAGCGTTCTAGTGTCTTGTATTTTGGGGGTCTGACTGATCTGCTCTACAAAACGTTTTCGTTTTTTCCCTTTTTTTATAAACTATTTGTCACACCTCTGTTCTAAAATAAGAGTAAATGTTTTGCTTTATAATCTTACTTTTTTAACTAAATAAAAGTTGCTACATAAAGTTTTAATATCATTTTAAAATATGTCCTTGTAGAAGTTGCCATAAATGTCGACATTTTCAGCAGCATGAATTTATGATGACACTGAATTTTTACAGCACTATAAAAGTCCATAGTCATGATGACATCTACAGCTGCCTTTTCGCTAAAATATAAGAAACTATATTAAGACACATAGTTCAATATTTCCAGGGATTTTTAGGAAGAAACTATATACACTTATGAGTGCTCACCGTAGTCTCAAGGCGGAATAGAGGTAACAGCCTATGATTATTTAGCTGCTAAGTCTTTTTATATTTTAATGGAAATCAGCAGAGGGTTCTTTTCTTCCTCTTTGTTTTCTTACACTGATCAGGGCAAAAATGGCACTAATAGACCTTGAATATCAGCTTGAATTGAAGAATTATTCTGCCAGGCAAAGGTTACCTAACAACCTGCTTCCTCCACTCCCACCCCCCGTGTATTCTGCATCTTCTCAGGAGAATGGACTATTTATGGGTAAGGGCATGGACTCTACTGAAGGTCCAGCTTCACAGAGGACAAAACCACAACTCCATACATTGGAGTCTCAACTATTGGACACTGGAATACTGCATCTCAGCAACATATTAAGATACTTTAGAATACAAAGCCTCTCCCTATGCCTCGGTCCTGAGGGAAAGGAAAACTACTTTCATGGAATGGAAGCAATACACCACACTCCTAACAAACCTTTGACTTGGGCTACTGACAGACCGACACTCTCAGGTTATGATTACTATGTTGCGAACCCACCCTTAAGTTTAGATCTAGCCAGAGCATCTGGTTGTCGTTTTGCAAACCAATAAAAAGTACCTCAGAGACACTAGAAATCTTCATATCTTTTGTAGTTAAAAGGGAAAGGCTGCACTTCCGCATGGGATGCCAGCAAATGCGCGCTTCATTAGGAAATGAAATCCATGAAAAATTCCTACAACTTGGGATGATGAACATGATTCACACTGCATGGCAGCAACGAAAACCTCTACAGTAACATTAGTGTACCGGAGGAGGTGCTTGTATGTATGTTCAAGTCCCAACCTATGGTGAGTTTTGCTTAAGGAAAGTCTTTAAGATTTCCCTCAGTGATATGAATACTTCATTTAAATGAAATATTTCAAAGACTTGAATATTTCGACATTCAGGTTGCCGGTAAATGAAATATGCCACTGGATATTTCGTGATTGTCACAATAGTAAAAGTATGGACCCAACTCTTCCATCAATGCACACTCAATGCTTCCATTGAATTAAATATGAGTTACATGTACATAGGGACCGAGGCAGCCTGTTTTAATTAGTGTGGAAATGTCAAGTCCCTGTATACAATGCAAGCCTAAAAACAACAAGACAGTTAACCCTTTCATTGCTATTGAGCACTGTATGCAAGCCAAGTCAGAAAACCTCAGAGGAATCAAACAAGAATAAAATGGCCCAGCATTTTTACTGGAAAGTTACTAGGAAAACAAGTGTCCAAAAAAAATCCTATCAAAGGTTTAAGCAAACAAAAGGAGAGCCTTTTAAAACTGGCCTGAGTTTAGCTCATCAAGGCCATTGTTAAGCAAGTGGTCAATATCAGCGAGAAACTGTTAGTATTCATTGATCCGGAAAAACCAAACCACTTAGGGCAGTCCATTTCTATGTGAAAAAAAGAAATTACTAAGCAATCCCATTGGCTTCAATGTCCAAACATTTTATTGAAAACTGAAGCTATGTATCATGCAGAAGTACTTTGTTGAATTGAAGCCTGTTTTTTTTAACCATACACTTAAAAGACAAAATTTAAGGTCTCAATTTTTGAAACAAATGGATCCATAAGAAAAATTGTCTCCATCTTACAATGCTACTACCCTACACTGTTATTAGGTGCCCAGTCTAGAAATACTTGAATTATTTTTTTAAAGGGGCGCTAACTCATACTTTGTTAACACCATAGCTATAGCAGTAGGAACCCCTATGCAGGTTGTCCCCTGTGTGAGTCTCGTTTTTCTGGAGACACTCACTATTTTAAAGCTGCACCACTTCCACAGCTGTCAGTAATCTTAGCACAAGTTCCTCTTGACTGAAGCTTCTCAGCTTCAGACACATTTAAGAGTGTCAAGGAAAATTCTAAGAGTATGGCTCCAGCCTAGCTAAAAGAGGAGCTTTTCAGAAAGCTTCTCTAGCATGCAGGAACACTCTCCTGTTAGTAGGTAACGGAAATTACTGCCATGTTTTTGAAACAAAAACAAAAACAAAACCAAAAAACCCCAACTCCTTAAATGCAAGCTTTTCAGGGAAAAGAATCTGGTTTCCCCTGGTGACTACAGCCTAGCACATCTTCTGGCCCAAAGCAGTAATGACACTACAGGAATGGCAAGAATGCTACAGAAGATCAGAGGCAGGATATGGTAATATCTGAAACACAATCACAGCACCAGCAGCCAACCTTTCCACTTGGACGTTCAGCCTCACATACATACCCTGCCTTTCTGCAGAGAAACTCCAGAACAGCTCCAACATATTTAGAGCCTTGTGCCACTCTGCAACCAGAAGACTTGATCATTAGTAAAGGAATAATTGGACGACTACATGGTCTCCGAGGAATTGTGTATCTTACATAGGGCTAGCAGTATATACACACATTTGCAGCTAGCATTTATATCTAAAGAATTTTAAATTACGGCACTCTATTGGCAAAAATAGACACAATAAAAGTGTATGATGTAGAGATCATACATACTGTTATTTTTGTCTTAAATCAAACAACTGGCTTCAGATAGCATAATTAAAATTGCAAACCTTTTAATCACAGCGCAAGTTAGTAAGATATGGACAGACATAATTACATAGCAAAAATTGTCTAGGCTCTGCTAACTCCAATATTAAGATATTTCATGGGAAATGGCAAAAAACAATGTCACATTATTTCTCCAATTCATTAATAAGCATGTTTTTTGCACACTATTCTTCATGGTGTATTAACTTATGACAGGGGTCAGGGCTACATTAAATTATAGGGTAAATTATTATAGTTAACAGTGCTATTTGACAGCTTCTTAGGTATCTGCTGCTCTTAAACTTGTTCTGCGTAGAATTATTTTTTTAACAGCACAATAAGAAAAGTCTTATATAATAATACATTTTACCTTGATTCCCACCTTTTTGTTACACTTCCCCACACAGATCAAGTGGTGACCAAAGATAACTGTAAGAAAAGAATTAATCATAATAGATCAGCTCAAATTTAGCACTTACAGACACTGAAGGTTTATAGTACAAAGCATGAGTTTGTCCTTCCTTCCACTACTTTCAGGTAGCATCTGACCTCAGTTTCTCCAAATTCAGGGTAGTCTGAATATAATAAGAAACTGGTCCACAGTCTTGAACTGCAATGTCTTATATAAAAATTTAAAAAGGGATCAATTTTTTTCTTGCAAGAAAGCGTGCTGCATTATTCAAGGAAAAGTGAGATCCATCAGTGGGTACCAAATATGTTTGTGTGTTCCGTAACAAGGTTTTGCTGTTACATGTTTATGTTTACGTCGTTATCTATAGCTTTACACTCATTATGACCTCTTTTGCATCCCCACCCCTGCAACCAGTACTCCCTCTCCTCCTCTTCCTCACTGCGTTTTTTTTACTGCAATCATGGAGATATGTGCACAGAGCTGGATGGAGAGACAGCCCTTTGCTATGCACCACACTTGTAACCACCTCCCTGAAATTCTGTCCTTCCCTTCTCGCCTGTGCATTTAGGTTGAGTCCTAAAGTCACTTGTTCCCACCATATCTCTGTCTTTAGGATTCTGTTTGACTACTGAAACCGCCTGCCTTTCATGCCTCTGTATACAGGACATGTTCTTGGAATAAACTGTCTAACTCACATCCCTCTTTAAGCCAAATCTTAATGTTATTGTAGCCATTATGGCTATATTGAAGACCCATCTATGATTTCTTTCTGGTTTAAATTTTATTTGTTGCTGATTACCTCAACTCATGGGGTGTTTTTTTGATGGTAGCTAAATTTGTATAGGCCTTACACGTGCACAGAAGACCATCAGTCTCAACCGGTGCCTTTGGTAGTTACTACTGCTCAAAATTTAAGAATTATTAATATTCATAGCAAAGACAAGTATAACTGTGGAATCCATGGGTTTCTGTAAAAAAACTAAGTATTATTTTTTTTATGTTGGTGTAGCAAGGAGAACCTGGATAGACACAAATCAGACATACAAAAATGCTTTTGAGCCGTGGTAGCTCTCAGAGTGACTCAGATGGCCTTGGACTAGAGCTAAAGTTCCTACCTTTTATATGTATCAGAGATTTCTACCTGCTCAGTAGAAATAAAGATGTTGAACACATAATGCAGAAAGAGATTAATGTAGTCTAGCAGGAGATGAATAGATGGCTCCAATAGCCAGATGAAATATAATCTTGTGACTAGGTTTAAATATTTTTAAATCATGTAGATTTAAATAACCACTTCTAAACTACTTCTGTAGTATAAAAGGGGCAGCACCATTTTTGACTTAGCCTTACGTAGCCCTAATACCTGTAGTCCCCGGATATTAGAAACAAGAATATAAGAAAGTGCAACACAGTTAGGGAAGAATCACATTACAACTTTGTATGTTAAAAAAACTTTGGAAAAATGGCATTTTAACAAGTGATGAACCTATTCAAAAAGACCCTGAAGTCAAGAATGAGGAAATTAAAATCCTTGGACTTACCATGAGACTTACTTAAGCATAATATAGTAGCCACTGAAGGCACGAATACCTGTAAACAAACAAACAAACAAAAAAAAACAAAAAAAAAACCAAGACGGGAAAATTTCCAGTACAGTTAACTAATGAAGTTCAGAAGGTCATTGGAGCCATGTGGGCACCCTTCAGGCAGTGGAAACTGAGGCCATGGCTCTTCCAGTAAGTGTATCTTTCTTTCTTAAGTACTTTTCATACACTATACTTTTTTTTCTTTTTATTCAGTAATCGTACTAGGTTTTATGAATGCAGTTGAATTTTTTTCTCTGTTGAAATACACTCCAGTGTCAGAAACACAATGCTTGAAAAAACACAGGTGCGGCATGGATAAATATTTTGCAAATATTCTATTCCATTGCACAAATGTGCCTCAAACTAAATTTGACAATGAAGCAGTTTAACCTCAATGGCCCATCCAATCTTGACCTTTCTATGAATCTCTCCAACATTCCCAAAACCAAGATGAAATTAAATATGGATAAGTGCAAACTTTTCCTTACACAAATACGAAATGAGGGATGACTCATAAAGTATCGATAGAGAAGTGTATTACAAACAAAACATGTCAACTACTTGCAGCAACAGAAGGATAAATCTCATTCTAAATGGTGTCAGCAGGAACACTTTACGTAAGAGACAGGGAACCACTATACTGTTCTTTTTACAGTATTGTTGCCAGCTGGCTACCATACTTTAACAAAGATATGAGTTAGCTGCTCAACAAAAAGCAGATAGGTTTAAGAAACTACTTTTTTGCCTGTGTATGTAAAAGCGAAGGTTAAGGTAGGACACTATAATGACTATGCAGATGAAGATTATCCATTGTTTATTTTCCTACTGGTGGGAGACACAGAAAAAATGGGTACTGGCCAGACTTAACTTCTTATTTAGATGATAGCAGATACATGGCAATTCTTTCCCAGAAAATTCAGCTGGTTGATTCATCAATGCCAAAGACACCTTTCCAGATCTACAGCTGACAAAGATTGCCTGGTTTATAGGGAAACTGAAGATCAGGAATCCAGGGCATTGAATTCCCTGCAGAGCCATCAAAGGGAGGAAGTGGGAATACTATAGAAACAAGCCACCTGCAAAGGGCGATGTCTGTATGTGAAGTAAAGCAGCTCTCAAGCATGGGTGCCCTATCCAACACCAGCTATGATTACTGTCCTGTGAATAGTCTTGTCTCTGAAAACATGTCATTTTGTTATTTTCTGTTCCTAGGAGATCAGGGAATGGGGTGTGGGGTGAGTTCTATGTGACAATCTGTAATGCAGATTCCCACAAACTGTACTTTGCATCTGCTAAAAGTTCAGCAAATAAGGCACTTTTTGAGATAGAGGTTTCTGCATAATCTCTGATTTTGATTGCCAATTCCAACAGCATCACGAAGGTTACAGCCTGGTTTCCAAATCATTATTCAGGGTTACTTTGCAAGGGCACTGGTGTCTAGACCCTCTTTGCTGGACAAATAGATTTGAGGAAAAATTGGTAATCGCGTATTGAAGTGCACATGAAAATCCAACAATTAGCAGTACAATGAAAACTTACTGCTCTACAATAGTAACACAGCATTAGTTATGAAGCCAGCAAGGGTCCTATCATGCCTGCACTAGAAATTATGCAAGTCCCCAGTATGTGGGTGGCACTTACCTGTTCCAAAATCAATGCTTGTGCGATGTGAAGGAAGTTGTCCTGGAGATGCATTTGCTTAAAGGCAGTGGAGGTCTGTAAAGCTAAAATCTGTGTTCAGATTTTGAAAAATCTTAAGTTCAGAAATCAGACTTTGTTTCACACTTGTCTTTCTTTAATCTTAATTGAAACAATGCTGTTGACTGGAAAAAAAAGAAAACTGTGGGAGTAAGAAAAGGTAAATTTATTCTGGCTCGAGAGAGGAGCTGTGTGTTTGCAAAATTACTGTAAGCTATTTCAAGTATCAATGGAGAAACCTTGTAATACCTTGACATAGTTACAAGGCTTAAGGCCCTTTCAGGTCACGACAGAGCTTGTCGTTTCTGGAAGCCAAAGATTTCTCGCTGTGGTGTTAAGCCTGGCCTACACAAAGTTGCATCGGTTTAATTAAAAGTGTATTTTTAAATCAATTTAGCAAGCCCATGCAAACCCTATGTGGGCACTTTTAATTTTATTTCAGACTTGCATTAATTTATCTTAAGTGAATTCCTTCCTGACTTAGGCTAAATCAATATAAGCCAGGGCAAAATCAATTTAGGAGTGTCCAAACAAGTGTTCACATTGGTTTAACAAAATTGATTTATAAAGTGATTCAAATTAAATTGGTGTAACTTTTGTGTGAAGCCAAGCTTGGCTTAGCTAATTTCCTCAAACTGGGCTTTTTACAAAACCAACCAAAGTGAAAATTATAGAATTTCTTTTGGAACCAAGCTTACTTGCTTTGCAGAATTAACAATCTTCAAAAAGTTTATGGCATTTGAATAGAAGGAAATTCTGAAATAGGTCAGAAGTGCAATTACCAGTTTGATTATCAGAAATTTATCTTATTTATTTATTTGTGTATGTATAAGTTCAGAGACATGCAAACAGAATTTTCGAAATACTAAGGAGATGCAATGTTTCCTGGACGCTCATCTCTAAAACTACTGTTTCACTGGTTATACCCAAGAACACGAAAACTTCCCTCAAACTCTATTTTGCCTCGGGAAATTGTTTAGCAAACTGGACATGTTTGAGATACAGTGGGAGAGAATCAGTCGGTATACCTTTGAAAATACTAGCCTAGTGGTTGTGAATTAAAAAAAAAACAAACAACACAACAACAGAACAACCCATAAAAAACAGAGTTCTAATAAAGAAATTTTGAGGAAGGGATTCTAAAAGTGCTGGAGGTGTGCAAAAGAATCAGTATTTGAAGTATTTCCAAAGAATGAAAAGCTTTCTTTCCTCATACAAAGCACTTCATCAAACTAGCGTGAAGCTTCTTTGTAAGTTTCTTGTGTCAGGGCACGTATTACAAATATTGCCAATTAAAAATTTTGCATTAGTCAACTAGATATAAGTAAAAAACACGTAAATTTTAGAGGAAGTCGTTGCCTTATTTCACTCACCTTCTGGAAACTCAGCACATTTCTTCATGTTCCTGGTGATTTCTACTAGCACCCTACTAAAGTTTTTAACGTTCACAGACCACAATTAGCTCCCCAAAATTAAATTCATATCTATTACATTCAAAAATTTCCAACCAACCTTGATTTCTCTCTATGCAGTGTTTCTTATTGACAAGTTGAATACTATTTGAAGTTTTTGTGGAAAAGTGTTTCTAAATTAAGCTTCTACAAGAAAAAATGTAAGGCTACCAGCAAAAGGCAACAGTTTTTCAAAATCCCAGTACTCCAAACAGCAGCCCATCTACCAATGAGCTGTCCTTACAATTCTCTAATGTTCCTTGCTTTAAGAAGGAGCAAGAATATTTTCAGAAAGACAAAAATAAAAAAGATTGTTAATAAAATCAGTGGCAGAGGGGTCAAGTTACAGCGTCTAATTTTAAGTGTGAGAAATGTTAATTACAGACTCAGTAGTACAGCTTCAAACAAAACCACCACAGTCTCTGTTAAGTGTCAATCAGACACAGATGAGAAGCATTTCTGATGCATGCTACATTCATCCTTGCAAAAGCTCAAAACAGTGGAATTATGTCACCAAAAAGATCCATTAAAAAAGCACCAAAACCCAGTCTTTAGACCGTAATATACTATTAAGAATATTTTCCATAGCACAAGTTTTATATTTATAATACACTTTTAATTCAAAGCAGGGGCAGTGAAATAAAAAGAAAAACAAAAAAAAGGGCATTACTGTGGGTCCGTAAATCCCCTCTGGGATGGAAGTGCTATGAATCGTCATCATATATACCCCCAGAGCCGCATTTCCACTTGTTCACACACTAATCCTATGGCCTGTGGGAAATGGCCTTGTCTAAGATCTGAATACTGTTTGCAGTGCTATCCTGAAGGTTTGGACTATGCTTTGCTTTCTG
Source organism: Chroicocephalus ridibundus (assembly GCF_963924245.1). Lineage (NCBI taxonomy): Eukaryota > Metazoa > Chordata > Aves > Charadriiformes > Laridae > Chroicocephalus > Chroicocephalus ridibundus. Next base: position 150,240,696 of record NC_086284.1, read on the forward strand.
CTCAAGTAATTGCAGGTTGTCAGCAGAAATTCAATTTGTGCTGATACTTCAAATACAGAGGTCACACTGGGAAACACATCGCTGTTGTGTTTTTTAACCAGCTGTATAAATGGGAATGAGAGAGAACTACTGCTATTTCAAAGGCAAAGGTTGCTCAGGCCAGGCACCATTTTAGAGCAAGGCTGTTCACTGACTACTCATCTTCTCCTCCTTCTCCTCAGGGTTTCCTAAGGTACTTCTGGCTCCACTGATAATGCCAGAATGCAAGAAAGTGGTCCTTGGGACTAACAATGAAGATAAAAAATGATGTGCTAACTTACGCTTCCACCTTACATGTGTTGAAGACTGCTGAGCCTGCCCCTGTGTCCCTGTTCACTGATTTGCACAAGGGACACAGCAATGGCCTGGTACCCTGTTATGCCACAGTGTCCAAAGTCTCTGCAAAGATCAGGCAGCAACTGAATTTTTCCCTTTTAGATTTTCATGACAACCAAGAACCATGGTTTTGGTGTTCTTGAACATGGCCCCACCAGCTCACCTTCTCCCCCCAGAGAAGAACTAGAAGGTCAGGCTTAACTGACACAGCGACAGATGGTGTCAAGCACTGCTTTTCCAAAGGAAAGAGACATGACCTACAAAGGCATGAGGGCAGGGTAGTAGAAGAAAAGAAAGAGAGAGAAAAGAAAGCGTGAAACTCTGAAACTAGGCTGTTACATCTGAGTAACAACATTGTATGAGAAAGAGCATCACAGGAGAGGTCAAGAAACCCTGTCTCTGAACAAACTGTAAATATTCCTGTAGAATATGCATATTTTTAAGGCTTCTGGTGAAAAAAGCAAACTTTGGAGGAAAGTATTTTGTGAAATCTGTGTTATTTTAACATCGAACTAGGCTTTCCAAATGTAGTTCATAACACCTTTCTCATGGCTGCACGTTTCTATATGGCCTATCCCTGCAGCATCTGGAGCATCGCTAAACTTCCACTTCCATGAGAGCTACTCATTTGCTTACAGGAAAAAAAAAAAAGTAGTTATATTTTACTGTAAAAAGTCAGATCCCATGTCAGAAATCAAGGTACTTCACAATTTGCATGAAATACCTGAATCTTGATATGTCTCATGTACTGAACATAGCAATGCTTTTGTTCTTTGTATCATTACCTTTTTCACACTGCTAAGCACCCTTTCCATTTGCAAAGGTAGCAGTAATTTTGTTCTCAGAGTTGTCTGCCTGCTACCAGAGGATGCATACAAACTGTACTTTTTTAAAGAGGCTATCCTTTGCTCACGCTGGTTTTAGTGTAAATTAAGTCATTTTGAGTAAAGGTACACAAGTGTCAAATTACTTATTTTTGTACTTCTTCAATTAGTTTCTTTCTTGCTTTCTTGCTGTTGTAATTACATTATTTACCTATTATTCCTAGAATGTATTGTTGTCTCATTAATATTGCTCAGTTTTATCACTGACATTCCTTGAACCTTTTTGCTAATCAGGAATATCAAGCACTAGTATCACATCTACTCATGGTACCTGTCAAAATGATACAGGGAAAAACATTTTTCTGCCCTGATAGATTTACAGACATGATAGATCCTTAGCAAAATAGATGACGAGAACCATCAAAACGAGTGGAAGACAGAAAAATCCAGATGAGTAACCAGCACAGCAGAGGTGGTTGGTCATAAAGAAATGAAAACCCTGAGGATTAAAATTGGCCACTGGCAACTCTTCCTCTTGCACAGTAATTGAGAGTAAATTTGGTGGAACACATAAGAAACTTACACAAACCCCTGGTGTCTGGTGGGAGCTTTAGGTCTGGTCCAAACAAAAAGCAGCAAAGCTGTGGAAAAGCTGCCTTTGCAACACCATGTTGCACAGGGCAGGTTTTCTTTCTTACCTTTTAACCTGTCTCCAGAAGGGTCTGGCCTCTTGAGTACCTTTCTTCCATGTTTTGCAGCTTACACGGATCAAAAATATGTAACAAGATCTGGGTTGGATAGGGCCCTCGGAGTTACCCGGTGTCAATGCAGTCGTTTGGATGATTATTTACATTTTCTTTTCTCTCTGTTGAAAGCACTGTTGTGGCGCACAGGAATCAACAATAATCTTCCTTCCATAATTCTGTAAGCTATTTTGCTCAGCCTGCTTGCCAAAACACTCACTCATGAATATGCAATGAGGTAGAAGAAATATTTCTTTAAGTTTTAAGCCCCTTGGGCCTTTAATCTTGAAGCCTTTTAAATCCAGGATATGATTTTTTGTGCGTATGCATGTATATGTGCTGAAGTGTGTGTATTGGTATCACTTCTCTTAACTTGTGTGCATACTTGATTGCTGGAGGGCTTTCATTCTCATTTAGATATATCATGTGCTCACGCACACGTACAGTAAGGACAGTTTTTGCCTATTTTTGATAGTGTGGAGGAGACTGATTATCCAAAATATTTCCTACTGCAGCTATAGGGAATAAATATTGATGCATTTTGTAGTAGGGCAAAAAAAGGTAAATGAAACTTTTCAAGGGTACTTGCCATACAATGACCACAAAAATTATCTTAAGTGTCCAGTTTCGGTAGCAACAAATAGCTACAACGAGACGATAGCAAGTTTTGGTATAGGACTCCCTGTGAGATGACTTACGCAGCTATCAACTGGAAAATGCATGTGTCAACAAAAACGTTTTCATGACAGTCTGGACACTTTTTTAACTTGGGAGAGGCCCCCTTTCCGTTTATATCCTTTGGAGGGCCACTTAACTTCTTGGGCTATGGGGTGATGAAGAGGAGAATGTTTCAGTGTTTGCTGTGTGCAATAAGGAGAACGCTACACTTCCTGTTGAACCTATATGCAAAACTAAACTGTTAATTCAATTTAGCCTGCCAGCCTCACCTCCACAAAGTCACTTTTTCTCCAGCCTACCTGGAGAAGTTTCCTGCCTAAGAGCTAGAGCACTCCTCCAAGGGTTGGGATACTAATGTTCAAGACCTTTTTTCAAAACTGGCAAGAGTGAGTCCCTCAATCTACATGCATCTCCTCTATCAGACAATATCATTTTATTGAACCAAGCTTACGAGCATATCTGTATCTTCCAGTTATAAGCAGCATCAAAATGGCAAACTCAAACTAATTTGGGAATGTCTAAATGTCCAGTTTTGTGCTTACTGAAAATTGACATTGAAACATTGAAGAAGAATGGAAGCCAGTGATTCAGCTCTTTGATTCAGATTTCCAAGTAACTTTTGGTGCCACAAAATCACATTTTTGAACAAATAAACAACCCTACAAAACTAAGTTATTACTTCTTACCAAGAATTACTCACCAGTCATATAAACACAGCGCCAAGAGAGAGTTCTTGCCCAAAAGACTTAACAATCTAATGCCCCACGGAGCTCTGCTCTGTCTGGAGAATATACCATAAAAAATAATAATGAACTGGTAGTGCAAGTACTATACTCTGAAAGTGGCCCACATATTTATTGTAGCGATTAAAACTTCAGCTCTTGTGCTGCTTTCTACCACTTCCTTGCTTAAATTTCTGGCTCTCCAGATTCTGCTTACTGATTCCCACAAACAAGGCATGCACTAAAGCCTTATGAATTCCTCCCAAAAAGGAATTCCAGAGACATGCAGTCAAGCATACCCTGTTTTTAGAGGAGCATGGAAATGAGAGACAGACAGTTGGGTGGTTAATTCTGAAAATGATATGAGATTTGACCACATTTGGGGAAAAATGCAACTTTTCCACCAGAGGTAGGGCTGAGGAAGTTACAGAGTAGATGCAGAATATGTCCAGTGTGCCCTGAGGGCATCTGAAGTGGGGAAAGCAGAAAACAAATTGTCCATAACCATGAATGATCTCTGTGGGTTCTGGCTCAGAATCATACACTTTCAAAATTAAGTAGAGTGAGGAAGGTTCTTTTTCTCCATTTATGTTTTTAATTTATGTGTGTATGTGTGTATGAGTGCTTCTAAGCACTAAAAAAAGGGGGTTAGGGGAGAAAAATCTAGAAACGGAGAAAGGAAAAGAAAGAGATGTATCTGTCTGATGCTGTTAGATTAAATTAGACTATAATGATTACTGTGTGCCTTCACAAAAGACATTTTGTAACATTTAAGATTTCTGCTAATTGAACGAGGTACATTACCATGCAAAAGAATGTTAGTGAAGGTTGAAAAGGACAAACCAACTATTCTCGTACATCACCATAATTATGCAGCCCCATGTTCGAACAATTACATTTATGTAGACCCACTGTTAAAATCAATGTTACTTGTACAGCTAGTCCTTAATCAATGGAATCAGTCAATTTACCATGGTCACATCCTTCTTCTTAATTAAGACAGTGATATCTCTGGAGCGCAGGGTCTCAAAGAGATAAATAAGTACAGAGGTTGGGAAATGTCAAAGAGGTGACTCCCCGATTTTACTCTCAACGAACTTGGGAGGAAATAAGACAGTTCCCTCAGTTCAGGGAAGCAGCACAATCTTCTAAAGAGATGGCTTAGCATTCATTAAGAAAAGAGCAGGTAGCAGTGTCTGACAGAAATAGCACTAATGAGCAAAGAGCGCTTTCAACATGCATATCCTTCATAGTCATAGTCTGAATTATGAAGGTTGTGCCACCTAAGCCAATTTTAATTAGAGTGAGCATGGACCTCTTTGGACAGTTAGCCTTTCTTTCCAAAATCCATTTCAATATGGTGTCATTTTGTTGTCATAATCAAAATGGCAAAGTGATGGAATAACCTACTTAAAATGTCTGCAGTGTTAAAGCAGATATGGCAAACATCCTCTAATGACACATGTAATAAGGGTATTACCTAGAGGACTTTGACAGTGCGTTCTGTGTTGTCAGCGTAGTTGGAATAATGATAGAGGTCTTCTCTGGAATAGGACATAGGTCTTTAAAGACCAGGTCTAAACTTCCTGTTCTACAGGTAAGCTATTAAACACCCACATGCTGAAAGAAAAGAGAAAAATGCAGATCTACTGAGCCGCCAAAGGCAGACGTGGTCATAACTCCGGAGTTTTTTTCTCTCTGCAAAATATACTTGTACTATCAAACTAACATTATTCAGTCCTTCTATAGTAAAACACTCATTGAAAACTCTATGTAAAGTGAATCAAACCTGGAAGTCTTTTTGTATTTGTTTGTTTATAAAGGAATGACTTTACCAGTCATTTCTGACGCTACATCATTATGGTATTTACAGAATAAGAATAAGAATAAGAATAAGAATAAGAATAAGAATAAGAATAAGAATAAGAATAAGAATAAGAATAGAATATTTTCTGTTGGAAGGGACCTACAATGATCATTTAGTCCAACTGCCTGGTCTCTTCGGGGTTGACCAAAAGCTAAAGCATGTTATTAAGGCCAATGTCCAAATAGCTCTTAAACATTGACAGGACTTCTCATCCTGAAGGGCTTTAGGTATTCCACGTCCAAGAGCCAAGGTATTGAAGGTATTTATGGGCACAAAAGCCACCTAACTGGATTTTCTCTCTCTTTAACATCAGTTACAATCCATGACTGAATTCTTTAAATATGAATGAATCATTTGGAATCCCAGTGTGTCCCTATCTATTTTACCGGGTACTTCTGGGAAAGATTTAAAAAATCTGTCCACAAACCTTTAAATAACTTAAAAAAAAATGGGATCCAGCAGTCTAAATCCATGTCCAGGTGACATAGTGCTGGACTGTGAAAAAGCACTTGTAGTAAGCTCCAAGCAATGATTCCATAAACCTAAGCAGCAGAAGACCAAATAAAATGTCATCATGATGCTACTTTAACTGCTTACAATACCCAAACTAGTACCTGTGTCTGGACACACAGAGCATATTTGACACAAAAAGTGGAGTCTGGGGCAACACTTTTGGTTTTGTTTCTTTTCAAAAGGCAGTAAACCAAAAGTGAAAAACAACTCAGTATCCAAAAACATCCCCAACTAAATTTGAAAAGAAAAGCAAAAATTTGGCGTTTTTCTTGAGGCTGTCAATTTGGTTGAAGGGATCAAAAAAAACAATTTTAGACAAAAATCCTGAAAAAAATATTGTTCTTTAAAATGTCATCTGAAATTCATTTACTGAAACCCTGAAAAGAAAATCAGTTTCTGAAACATGACCTTTTCCTCAAAAAAAAGATTAAATCTTGAATTTGACTTACTGTTCCCGCAGCTAATAAGAACGAAAATAAAACTGAACATACAGTAAGCTACAAAAAAAGTATATTAAAGCAAAAATAAAGCTCTGCTGCAGAGACATACAATGAAGTTGAAAAATTTCCTTGTTTGTGGACAGTTCCTATAGACCAATCCATAGCACGAGGGATTGTTTCATTTCCTATGAAAACTGAAATATATTGAAGTATGATTCAGTGGGTTAAGACAATGGTGGAAAGGAGCCACTCCCTTAGATTCAATCTCTATTCTGCCCTACACTCCTTGTATTGTGTCGGCACTGTAGCAGTCTCTGTATTTCACAGCTGAAAATTAGAATATTTTCTATCCTTTTAGGTGTATTATTAAATTTAATAAATTAATGTCTTAAGTGTGCTTTGAGATTTTCAAGGCAAAGTAGAGAAAGTTGGTGTTGTTAAAAACCATTATCATCTTAAGACTAAGGCAAGAAAACATCCCTGATTTTGACTACGTATAGAATCATGCATATAAATTCAGTTTGAAGTTCGCTGCAGCAAAAGCAGTAAGAAAAAAATTCACACCACTGTACAAGGATAAATAATCTGACTTGCTATAGAAGAATTCTTCTTCTCCTTCCCTCGCTCTCCATGTTAGGGTTTGAAACTAATTCCTCTAGATGTATTTACTTCTGCATTTGGGGTATTCCGGTGAAAGCCAAAACTATAAACTTGAAATGGAGGTGATTTAATATTTTGGGAAAATTACAATAAAAAAATGGAATGATTTTCACAGTGCTTTCTGTAAAGAAACAGAATTAAGAGGAAAAAGCCAAGAAAGCTGCAGGGATTAAAGAAGATATTTTATAAATTTGAAAGCAGCTGTTCAGCCATATGTGCTTACCTTTTCATTTTTTCTCAGCTAGCACTCTTACCCTGGATCTCTACCAACCTGGCTTGTTTTTAATCCGGCGGTATCATTTCCTGAATAACCAATACCCTCCCGATCTTCACAGTGGAATCATCAGTAAGGAGGCTTTGCTGTGGTAGGATGAAACACACAAATTCTTCATTTTCTTTAATTTATTTTAAATCCTGCAGATTCCAGTATGTTGCAGTATTTCAAGATCATTCCTTGAGCAACTTGGCCATGAACCTCACAGCCTATGGCCATCTAACGATACGGCCATACGTCTGTTTAATAGCACAGACTACTATGCCATCCATTCAGTAAAGAATATAAACGTGTGATTAACTTTTATCATATGTTTATAACTTTGCTGAAAAGGGGCAGTATAAAGTAAATGTTTACCTACTTTGTTGATCTGAGGCTTGCAACGTTACCTGCACAGGTTTAAATATGTTGTCCCTATAAAAATAGGCACTTGCCTCATCACAGACAGAACTATGAATAAACTAACCTGAAATGAGAGCCAAATATTCTGAAATGCTCATGAAATTCCCATTCAGCTCTCAATATCACCTTTTGGAAAAGCTTTCTGTGTGCTATCATTCTGCAGAAACTATCTTAGAAGCTGCTAATTTATGTGTTATGCTGTCAGGTGTGTGTTTTGTTATGTTAAGAAGATTTTTCTTATATACTAATTTAATTTATTTTATAGTGAACTTTGGAAAGACTGCTCGTGCTTTTGTCCTTCTGGGTACTTATTAATGGAAAATGTGACAAATGGTAGAACTACAGCAAAGATAGCATATTTAGAAAAGGAAAATGAATCACTGCACATTCAACAATGGATCATATCAAAACTGTTCTTAGCCTTGCACACTTTACATTCAATGGTCAATCTTTGAACAAACTAGTGTCTGAGATATAGGCTCCCCAACTCATTCATCACAGCATAACTCTATCTTCTGCATTTCAAGAAAATTACAGAAAATAAAACTGCAATAAAACCGAAAAGCTGGAAAAAGAGATGACACCCATGACAACATTAAAAACAGAATACTGAAGGCATGCAGCCATCCATTCAGCTTACAATTAATGCGACTCAAGATAGATGTCTGCTTTTTTCTAATGTAATATCCATGAGGTAACCCATAAGAAGCAGTACAAGTTTGCTACCGTCACAGGACACAAATAATAGAGACCAGTTTCAAGTAGGGATAGAAAAACTAGTCAGAGAAAAATCAGAAATATATTAAATATTTTTATATGAAGACAGATGTTGAGCCACATCATAGTGCAGCTCTTGATTCAAGTACGGTTGCAGCATACAACACAAAGACCAAAATCATGTATGTGGCTCTTTTCCCTACATTGAATTACTCAAAAACTTGTGGTTCAGACACTGAAGCGACTGGAACCAGATCATGTTCTGATTTTGCAGTTTAATGCCACCTTTAATGAACTCTACTTCACACGAAGTAACTTATTTGAAAAAAGTTACTTTTCTTCTTATTTTTGAACTTCACTGCTTTCTGCATATCCTGATTCCAGCCTTGCCAGAAACATTAATGCCAATATATTATGCCAGATTTGAGTTTTCCAGCCAAGTTTCATCCTCAGGAGGGTCATGTTATTTACTGAAGTTCACTTAATCATCCATATTTTGAAATACTGAAGCAGCCTCATAGTTGAATTTAGCCACTCTTAATTTGAATTTATCAAAATATTTCAAAAGCTTCTCAGAAATCAAATTGCATGTAAAAATATTCTCTCCTTTATACATTCTTTTATGGAGTATGAGAGATCTTGTGTTCTTCTTGTCTGTGTATGCAACCAAACAATGCTAATCAGAAAGGCTTCCATACATCTACAATCCAGCTCCCGCAAGACACCTCTAAAGAACCTCTAACAGGCATAAGACTCATAGAAAATGAACATAATTCCACTGTAATGTACCACAAAAAGGTGATTGGAGAGTTCAAAAGCACTGAGAGAATAGTGTGAAGTCTGAAGTTATTCATGGGGCATCAGCCCTTTGGCCAGGGACACTTTCTTCCACACCTTAGCAGTATGCTGAAATAGTAAAAAGAACCACTCAGTATCACCTTTGAAAAGTTCTGGTACTCCAATAAATATGTCATACAAAAAAGCAAAATTTAAAATATGGCTTTTAGCTTTAGCTTGGGAAAAAAGAAACTGCTGTTTTGATAGCAGTCCTTTAAGTCTTGTTACTTAAAGGGAGTTCCTTGCCATGTTTCATTACAGAGTTATAACTCTACTGAAACAATTTCAAGAGAATGTCAAACATCAGAAAATAGTTGTGTAGTGAAGAAAGAAAGGCTAGTGTAATACAGTTAAGAATGGGTTTTGTCCTCTTCCCCCTCCCATTTTCTTTCCATCACACAGAACACTGAATATGTATTGGCATAGTCTGGGCACCATCTAGAATAAAATAGAATTTATTTAGATATATGGCCTTTTGTATTCAAGGTATCTCAAAGCATTTTATGGAGCAATGACTTAGATAATGGAGTGACTGTGTTGGAAAACTTGACTCTCATTATACGGTCAGCAATAGATCACACATAGTCAGATATCAGAACTTTGAGAAAAAGTAGAAATGTTGGCGAAAATATGGGACATGCACCTTAAAAAAAGAAAGCCATAAAGGAGTGAAAAAAGATAGTTATCTATTACCCAGAGGGCAAGATGTAGCATCATTTGATAGCTCACAGTTAGTATCATAATTGCTTGTATAATGGAGCCTTCCTGTGATGTTTAATGTCATATACTATTCTTCTTCAAAAAATGTTGCATGTCTTAGTCACAAATCTGTTTGCATGATCACATGTAGTTAGCAAATGATAGTGGAGGCAACTGTTTTTCAAGCTTCATATAAAATACAATTTCACCTTTGGAGACTAATTATCCTAGAATAATAAGTCTAATATTCTAGTCACCCTTATAAGAATCTGCACGTGTAGACTCAACCGAGTCAATGGGATGGTTGACATTAATATTGCTCCTTCATAAGGATAAGTGTTTGTGTTAGTGTTGTAAATAATACTAAGACCTGTCCAAGTTGTGAAAAAGCATCTTTGCCAAAAGGCTGGCCAACCTGGTAAGGAGAGCATTAAATTAGGAATGATTTTGGTGGGGAGTTGACAACTCATAATCAAGTGAGGAAATGGTGGACTTCCTCATGAAAAGGGTGCAGGGTGATATGGTTATGGGAGACCTTGTAATCAGCAAAACAGGGCTGAAAGAAGTGCCTAAAGAAATGCTGATAGGACAGCATTATGGGATTTTTTTTCTGGGGAATCAGTATGACTGGCTGCATCTCTGAGGTGCCTGTGTACTGACACATGAATCACAGAGCACAAACAGGAGGAATTAGAGCTCTGCATGCAGATGCAGGGCTCTGATCCCCTTGGGAGCACAGAGATATGTTGGAATGATGAGCCACCTGAGAGCTTACCAGTCAGCATTAGAGGGCAGACCGAGTCATGATAATCTGCTACAGATCACATGATCAAGAAAAAGAAGCAAGAGAGGCCTTTCTCAGACAAATGGAAGAAGCCTCTCATCTGGAGGCCCTGGTCTTCATAAAGAATTTGAACCATCTTGGCATCCACTGGAAGGGCAACATGACAAGGCACAAGCAATTCAAGAGGTTTCTGGAGTCCATTGATAATAAATTCTAGACACAGGTGACTGAGGAACCAAGAAAGGTAGATGCTGCTGAAACTCATACTTTAAAACAACAATGAACTGGTCAGTGATGTGAAGATCAAGGACATCCTGGGTTGCAGGCTCTATGAGATGGTGGAGTTCCGGACCATGAAAGGAGGAAGGGGAAAGCAAAACAGAGGATCATAACTCTGGACTTCAGGAGGGTAAACTTTGCCCTGTTCAGGGACCTGATTGAAAGAATCCTTTGTGATATGGTCATGGAGCTAACAGAGGTCCAGGAGAGCTGGTTGATTTAGAAGGATCACCTTCTGCAAGTTCAAGAAATGTCCATCCCATTGTGCAGGAAAAGATGCGTATAAATACGTGGCGGGGCAGGGTGAGTAAAGAAGATGGAGCCATAGTCTTCTCCATAGTACCCAATGACAGGCCAAGAGTCAATGGGCACAAACTGAACTATAGTAAAGTCAATTTAAACATAAGAAAAACCATGGGGTTCATTGGACACTGAAAGAGGTTGCCCACAGAGGCTGGAGACTCTCCATCTCTGGAGATATACAAAACTCAACCGAACACAGTCTGGAGCTAACTACTCTAGCTGACTGTGCTTTGAAGAGGGGGGCTGGACTCCAGAAGTGCCTTCCAACCTCAGCCATTCTGTGATATTGTAATACCTTAAAAACTAAAAGGGCTTACATTTATAAGATAATGCATATCAACACTTCAATGACACATCACTGAGCTGGTTGATTAAAACTGAATGGTTTTAACACGTATGCCTACACATACACTCTATCTAGAATAAATATAACGTCCAAAGGTGTAAATTAACTTCCTACAATACAAAATGGTGACCAAGGGCTGGGTCAGTCTTATTTTCAAACCCATGGAAGGTGACTGAGAAGATAATGTCTTGATTCGTCTCAAAGGAATGAACAGATAATAGCCTCATTTCTCCCTGAAAAAGAAAAAGTAGGATCTATGTTACACTTTCACAAATTTCATCAGTTTTAAAGCTCTGTTTACCTCCTCTCTAATCCTGCATACCTGGGGAATGACAGTGCGATGATGATTCAGAGAACAGGACCCCAGCTCAAGTCACATAGATCCACCGTTTAAAGATAGATTTTCCCTGGGGTCTGTGATGAATTTCTACAGGATGAAAAGGGGTTTAATGCATATCTGCCATATTTGTCCCTTTGCTCCTCTAAGCTTTTAAGCCCCCATTCCAATGGGGCTGCGTCAAATAAAGTGCACTCTCCAAAGTCTCATGTAGAGAAGCACCGAATCCCTATTTCTTGCTTTCTGCAGAGAAAACATAGAAAACCTATGTGGACCCTCCACATACAGATCTGTGGGGCACTGCTGCCCTGCCCACAAATGAGAAAAGATCAAATGAAGAGTAATTCATATTTATAAGGAATCAATTCCAGCAAGAAATTGAACCAAGAAGCTTTGGGCTCAAAGTAGTGTGGCTTCCTGCTGAGATAAGAAGAAACGACTTTGTCTGTCTCTAACCAACTAACTAGGTGTCACGTGTGATGTTCTTGCTTTAATGCCTGCCTTACATATGGTGCCTGATAACTGCATGGATAAGGGGATAGAAATACATGTCACAAAACACTATCAGCATGTGAGGGGGATATGCATAAATGAAAGGATGTGAATGGCTCTTTTCTAGGCCAACAGGCTTTCTGTCGTTTCTTCATTATGTCTGAGAGTAATCTTCAGACATGCAAGTCTTCCCTTGAAGAATATATTAGCAAAAGAAGGGTGTAAAAGGTTCTGTGTCATTAAGAGGACTTGACTTTAAGAGCATTTTATGCTGCTTGGTAAAAAGTAAATAAATAATTTGCTGATTACAAAATTAATATTCTACTATACAGCCCAGAGGGGGATAGCGCAAAATGCAATGATTTGTGCATTGGTAAAAAGATCTGATCGGCAGTTTGTCATTTGTATTGTTCCTCATATAGTCATAGGATTAGTAAAATGGGAAAAGGTTACCTACCTAATGTCCATTTACTCAATAACTCCCTGTAGTAGAACTCTAAACTGCAAAGAATGCTTATGCCAGGGAGAGCTGGGTCATCTTTGATCATAGAACATCAACAGTTTGTGGTTAGGTTGTCAGGAAATAAGCGACTATTTCTTAAAGAGCTTTTGATTACCTAGAATTAAAGACAAACAACAAACAAACAAACAAGCCCCCACAACCTAAAAAAAAAACAAGCCAAACAAAAAACCCCCCCCTCTTCTAACATGGGAGTTTTTGGACTACGTTGCTGTTGACATGATACTCAGGGCATGTCTATGTTGTAGTTATCCAGGGTCAAATTACCAACCACAGTTTGCACAGGGATGCCTGTGCCAAACAGTTAGTCCAGTCACTGAGAAGAGCCTTCCTGTAGATATGGGCTAGAAAACCCATTCAAGAACACGGTATCATTTATCCATATGACACTGTGCTCTATACTTTTACCAGGATAAACAAACAAGCAAACAAATGAAAGCCTTACCCATCCTTACATGAAGAGCAGGGAGACACTAATTAACTTGAGCATTCACCTCACCAATTCTTAGCACAAAAAGTTTTAAGATACATATGAATAGGGTCATTACACTACCATAATACTGTACAAAAGCAGTGGATGTCTTGAGGCTCATCAAACCTCAAGACTCCTCTTTCAAGATAAACTATTAAAAAATAGCTAAGACAAACCACCAATAAGTCATGGTGCCAACAGTAACCAACCTGCCGAACACCCTGACTTTAACTTAGACTTTACAGATATTACACCGAGGGGCTTTCTTTTCTCCTTTCTTCTAAAGGCTTAGCTCTGACCCTTCATTGGAAGTAATTAGGATCGTAGATTTGAGCCGATGATGGGACATAATCACAAATTGCTTCACATGATTGCAGGGATTTTGTTTGTGTTCCAAAAAAAATATCTTTGCTTTGTAGGAAGCACTGACTTCAACAGGAACAGGAGTGATCCTTGGTTTCCTCGTGTACCTATACCATGTACTATCCATAAATATTTGATAAGATGCAGTATCATAGAGAGGAGACTTCGAACAGTGAAAAGGGAAAATGGTGATATTGACACATCACTCGTGGTAACTTCTTAGGAAGGGTTACTGACCCATCGTGGTGTTGCTGAGAATATCCCACCATCGACAATGTGTGCTCGTGAAGCAGGGAGAGAAAGAGAGAGAGAAAGGAATGAAAAACAGGAACTAGCTGATGAGTCAGTTCTTTGGCAGGGTCTCTTGATGTCTGCCAAGTACTTAGTCAAAGAAGCAAGCAGAAGGAAATCATTTTCTTCCTGCTCATGACTTGAGTCATATCCCACTCAGTCAGCCATTTCAAAGGAGGATCTGCTGCAGCGAGAGAAACACATTGCAACTGGCAGCCACACTTGATCTTTGGGGTGCTTAAAAATCAATAGTTTTGTAAAAAACACCCAGGGAGATTTTGAAAGAACTGGATTAGGCCAAGCAGCAACAAATAAATAACAGCTTTAAAAATGTATTTGGCAAGGAAGCCAAGGAAGAGCATCAGGAGAAAGTATTGTAGGAAACAGAAATGCAGGAGCGGTTGAGAAAAGGCAAAGGAAAGAAATCCACAAGGGAGGCAAACTCAAAAATATTAGACAAACTAAAAATAAAAAAGCAGAAAAGAAAGAGTGAAACTGCAGTAATAAATTCAATAATGGGGCCCTACCCTGAAATTCTTCCTCTGTTATGGCTCCTCATACATGCAAAGAGTCCCACTGCATTCAGTAATAGCCTTTGTACAGGGTTATCAATGAAGTGGTATGAACGGATCATTAGGAGCTTTTAGAGGGGAGATCAGCAGTTTTTACGTATTGCAGTAGAGAAGGGGGAAAGAGAGGAAGATCCAAAGGGAGGTGGCACTATCAGAGACATGGGTTATGAGGAAAGTCTTGCCACATCTTCTGAAGTTATATAATTGGGTTAAGAACATCTTTCTCAAAGCCATTGACTGAGTTTCAAGATCGACAAGAATGTCAAAGAGATTTTTAATTGTGCAGTTGAGTATAAGAAACCATACCTTAAAGAGGTCACAGAGAAAGTAAGCAACACAACAATACCCAATTTTATATTTTTTATTGAAGTTATGTTACATACTTTTTTATGTATGTTCAATGAGTTATCCAGGGTCTCCTTTCCTACCCATGTCGGTGTGATTTGTGCTCTGATGCAGTGTGGTGTTGCGGACTGAGGAGGCAGTGGTGAAAGAACATGTGGGACATCTGTAAATGGGCAGTAAATGAGCAGTCAACAGGACAACTCATGTGAGATCACATTGGCTCCAAGATGACGCCAGGGGAATACACCTGGAGCTAACAATCTCTCTCCCTGTGGTAAGTAGGTATCAGTCTTGTTCAATTCACAAGGCATCCCTTGAGTTCGCTGGCCTACAGGTTTCCCTGAGCCTTAAGACATTTACCAAGGCTTACTGTGAAAACTGAATTGCCTTCATTTCTTGACTCCTTTCATTCCATTTGTGTTGTCATGAGTGGTCTCATCCTGCTTTCCTGCAGTTCTGTCATCATTTTTCAGCATGATCTATTTTCATCTGTTCCTTTACTGTTGTCTAGGTTAACATCTTCCTTGTTCTATGGCTCTGTGAAGTTATTCTCAATTTTACAGAAAATTACACAAAGCAACATCTTCCCTCTTGAAAATTTCAAAATGACACAATGACAAAGCTTAAAAAAATCAATGTAGAGATTTGTCAAAACTGCAAATAAATTGATTTCACAAATCAGCATTCTGAATCAGGAAATGGTTCAGCCATAAATGCCAACCAGCTCTACCTATCACTTCTCTCAGGAGTAAACCAGGATCTAGTGGTGACTGCACAATCCATCTCTAAAACTAACATCCTGACAAGCCATTGTATTTCTAAGCACCAATGTTATGGACGAACGACTAGCATGCGCTTGGTAAATTTAGCCCAATGCTGAAAAGTGTTAATATAACCACTTCTATATCAGACTTGTCACCGCCTTTTTTATTTTTTCTCCTCCCCTAAGACTTTCTGTACATTTTCAGTAAAAAGAATTTGATATCATCTAAAATTGACACATTAGCTTGGTGTCCAAAGAATGCTGTGATTTGGACCTCTCTTTCGTTACGTAATTCTGTATGGTCAGTTCCATGTAAACGTAGACAATTTTGGATTGCTAAAAGCTGTCACATTCAGGAGGAGAGGAAAAAATCCACCTTTCCTATCAAATTACTTACGGTTGCCATGTTACTTATGGTTATGACTGTGCTATGCCAATTATTAGAATATTAACATATTTACATGCCATTTACTACTCAAATGCTAATAAAACAAAACCAGAAAATTAAAGAATGGGAAAATATCTCATTTTAATTTTTTTAATCTTTGATATTGATATTTTTGGTAAATACAGCAAATGCTTCTAATTATATTTTAACAAGCAGTTACGAAGAGGTATGCCTCCTATTGGATCCTAAATGACTAAAAATGACCTACTTTAATTTTATTCATTATCTCTAACTGTTATTAGAACCTGTATTTGACATATGTGGATATTATTTGATCTTTTCAAACCACATTCATTCTCATTAAGAAAGCCCCAAGACATTTTCTTTCAGAATATTTTTCAAATATTCTGAGATTTTGCTTGTTATGTGAAATGTGACAGCACTTTCAAGTTCTTTATTATAGTTTTTTTCCATGGCAAGAACCAATTATCCCTTCCCAGTACTAGTGTCTAGTTTTGAACTCAATATTTAAGCAATTAGTATCTGTATCTGTAAATTAATACATCTATATTGCTAATGTAGTTTTAATCATACAAAATGAGTAAGAACAGCCTTTTTCACTGTTGCTAAATGTAAAGAAATGTTTATTTAAAGTTAAAATGAAATTGAACTAGGAGAGGACAAGCAATGGATATAATTTTTTATGGCACTTCAGCTTTTCTTTTTCTGAAGAAGACCACTTAAAGGAACATTGCCTTTTTTTTCCAGAGTTGTCTGTTTTACACAAATTAAACTTATTTTCATATTTTTAACTCAGTAATTGCTGACTATATAGACATCTTCATGACAGCCTCAAATCTTTTCAAGTATTTGAACTTTTAATACAAAAAAAAAAGCATTTTAAGATAGGAATATGCTGAGTGCTATGCTGAAAATGTTTCAAGTCAGAAATTATATTTAGCCATAATTAAGTATCAGGGCTATGAGTTATTATGAATACACAGTGATTGATATAGATTTTACTGTTTGTTATAAAGCTCCCTTTTTGGGAAGTATCTGTGATATTTCACTAGATCAGAGAAATGAATCTGGCTACGTACAGATGCATCAGATT
The DNA here is from genome assembly GCF_963924245.1 of Chroicocephalus ridibundus. Classification (NCBI taxonomy): domain Eukaryota; kingdom Metazoa; phylum Chordata; class Aves; order Charadriiformes; family Laridae; genus Chroicocephalus; species Chroicocephalus ridibundus. The sequence continues at coordinate 150,257,816 of NC_086284.1, forward strand.
TCAAAATGCATTTCATCAGTAATCTACACAAAATAGCTCTTCTGGCAAATGAAAACTAATTTCTTCGTTTTGTTTTCTTATCTTGCCTGCAGAAAATGAGTAATAACAAAACTGTACTACACAGATTTGAGTTCATTATTACCTTCTTATGTTAATCACCAATTAACGGTTTCTTTCTCTCATGAATAAAAATTCTATAAATATTTTAGGTCCACTTGCTGATATGCTGATGGATGGGTTTATCTGACCTGCAGATGGCTGTTGTTACATCCTATTCATAGTGATCATTTTGGAATGTCTACCCAGAAATATTAGAGAGGAAAATAGAAAAGTTGAGAATGAAAAGAAGAATTACTAAAATTGCATTGAGTCTGCTATTCAGTTCAAATTTTGTGTAATGCACTATTGTATTTCTTTTCCTGACGTGCAGAGATTATTCTTATACTACACTTAGCCAGGTGAACAAGCTGATGAGAAAAAAAAATTCAGACTTGGCTTAACACTTGACTATTGCAGCTAAAATTGCCTTAACTCATCTTTGTTAGATTAGATGGGAAAAGATAAATGTGAAAATTAATTCAGGGAAAAGTTTTCCTAAAAGTTTCAAATACTTAAACAAGAGATCATTGAAAAAAGACAGTAGACCTGAATACTAGAACAATTTAGTAAAGTTCAGCTCTATATCCAACCATCATAGCTAGCCACTGTCTCCAACATTGTGAGCCAAACACCCATATCTCAGTTTATAATCCAATAAAGTTCAGAAGGTAGGTTCATAGTTAACCTGCTGGTTCACTCACCCTCCTGAAGAAACCCCAGGCAGTCTGTAACTGGCCAACAAGGAAATGCAATCAGAAAAGGGAATTTCAGGCTGGCCCAGTACAAAAGAAGGCCCATCCTGCCCATACTGAAACGCTCACGACACTGTGCGAATACTGTGGTTAAAGACGATGTACAAAAAAGTGGAAAAGCGGAGCAGTTATGCCAATTCATGGCCGGTCTCTGCTCTCTAGGGGCCAGACACTGCTTGCATAATTCATAAGCTCTGCTGGCTCAGTGATCAAATCACACCAGCCCTCAAATCAAGTAACCAAACTGGGATTTGTCAGAGGTATGCCTGCCCCTTCACCAGCCTTTCCCCATGCACTCTGGTACCAAATGAAGCAAGGCATAGAGGGGACAGAGCAACATCTGTGCTTTGAATTCATAAGTTTTCTTGTTGACTCAGAGATGTGACTGCCCAGCTCCTGCTGTCATTAAAACAGACATTAGCAAGGTTTTCTCTTAAACCTGTTGCAAATAATAGTTTTTAACATGAGAAAACAAGATCTTTTTTTCCTAATCTTGTTCTTGGAAACAGTTGATCTATTTTAGCCTATTCAGCCTGAGGCAGGCATTCAACCCAGAAAATTTCCACCAACATTTCTGAAGTCTGAAAAAGTTACAAATAGCTGAAAAAGAGGTCCTATACTACAAAGCGTTAGTTAAGCAGTTAGAGGCATAGCTTGTTCCACCTAAGCTGTTCTGCTTAGATCATTCATGTGTGGACAGAAAGGTAAACATTTTGGAGCCTTCATTGTAAAGGAAGTTGCATAAAACTGATACAAGTAGTTCAAGCCAAAATTAGTCTTGGAGTTTAGCACTTAACACAATGAAGAAACAAACAAAAAAACCCCCGTGCTTAGACCCAAGCCGTCCTACAGTCACATCTAAAGGGTCAGAAGGATCTGATCTATGCTCAGCTCACGGAGCAAGTCCACAACCCACGTGCTCTGTGCCTGTAAGCAAGACACTTGAAGAGTGGTTGGCTGGCCAGAGAAGATGACATAGCCAGGTAGGAAGGGTTAGCAACCTACAGGTGCACTGTTTTCAAAAGCAAGCAAAAGATAAATGAGTAATTCTGCCCAAATAATTTATTTTCTGTTCTCAGCATAATGGTCTTTTTCTACAACAGGTAGTTTTTTGTCACCCTTTGTCATAGAGACAGATATTCCTGGTAGAGGAATCTGTGTTTTTTTGTTTGTGTTTTATTTGTGTTTTATTTTTTACAGTACAAATCTTTAGTGTAGGATTATCAGACTTCAATACATAGTATTCCTGATGGAAAGAAAAATTTACACATTTTTTAGATATGTCACAGCAAGTGTGTCATTATTTTTATTGCTGTCCTCATTTTTATCCTTTATGCTTAAAAAGCTCTTACAGCTCTTCTGACACCCTCAGATCAGCAGAGTGAGGGTATGCAGTATAGGTATGTCCAGAAAAGTGAAGAAGACCAGCACGGAAAATCATAAGGTTGGACCAAATGTCACTTGTCTTGGAGGGTATTAATGCAGGTCTTCTGGGTCCATTATTTTGAAAATTCTGTTAACTGGTTCCTCACTCGTGTATAAAAGAAGAAGGAAGATCCGACACCTGCTTATTTTACACAGTAGTAATCTGCTGTAATCTGTAGCGATCCTCTATTTACACCTATCTTCTCTCTCATCACAGTGCATGATGATAAGGCCATGTAGTGACCCATGCTGGGGGAAAGCTTGGTTTTACCCCAGATTAGTTCCACAGCCTGGATCGCTCCGCTGCATTGTGAATCCATATGCCTGGGAAAGAAAGAGGGGCTGGGGCATTTCCAAGCAACCAGGTTAGCTGAGTTTCAATTACTTATGGAGAGAAACTGCTTTCTGGTCAGGAATAGCTTGTTCTGAGCTTGCAAACAAGAGATACCTGGTAGATACAGCTTCCTTTTTCTCCCTGCTAAGAACATGTTTTATTAGTTTTATTCATTGTAAGCTATGCCTGCACTTATTGTAGTGTTTTTGTTTAGGTGTATATGAACCATCAAGTAAAGCATGTAAAGATTAAGTGTTAATTTAAATTATCCTCAATGGCAATTCAGAGGTGAGTGCAGGCCACAGAGAAATTGGGTAAGTCTTTTGGTTAGTCCATAACAAGCTCCATGCTACCATGACTACCCTATTAACTATAAAACTGATATGAGCTGTGAAAGTACTGTTAACATCCTTTGTCAATCCCTGAACTTCTTCTAATGCTAGATATTCTTATTTGCCCTTATTTTTCATTCAAAGGATATTTTCACAATCCTTATTGGTGACAAAGTGGATTTTTTCCACTGGAAAAATTCTGGATAACTTTAAGACTTTTAATATTTTTATGTTCTGTTACTTACCCTGTCTCAGTGAGCATAAAGATGATTTCAAGGGTGAAGTGTGAAATCTATTACCTCTTCTTAAATAAGTAGAATGCAAAACTGTGTTAGGGAAACAGAAGCAAAAATAAAAAAGGAATATCCTTGATTTTTTTCTATGAAAAAGTTAACTACAATTTTTCTTTAAAATTTCATTATGGTGGATCAATCCTTTATTTTGTAAATTGGAAGCATTTCACTCTTCCTCTAACTGTAGATTTAGACAATAGGAAGTCTGATTTTTCCATCACTTATGTAAAAAGTTGATAATTATAGCTATACTGAGAAAGCACCTTCAAGGCAGAAGGCCTACAGTTTACTTTAAAGAGCTTAGTCTTCACTGAAAATTCTTTTTTTCCGCCTGATGCCTTGTACCCATATCATATTTGTTTCACACAGGCTCTGTAACATTTTCTTTCAGAGACTACAAATACAAATATCATCAATAGAAATATGATTGTTCAGGTAGTTCTGGATATGCTCAATGGAGCAGTGATCTCACTGGGTAGGTAAGCTGACATATTTGGCATATACTGGAGCCTTACCATTGCATCTGCTTTAAATCGTGTACGTAATTAGTTACAGCAATATAATTCGGAAGTAAGGAAGACATTGATCACTGTGACCAATCTGGGAAGAGAGAAAGCTTGCTTATTATTTTATTGCTACCATTACAACCAGGGTATAGATACAAATTAACTGAATGAGATTATGAGGACACTTGATGTTTTGACATCACAGGTACCTGTTCATGCTTTACGCCATTTGCTTGGCTTCAGATGGGAATATAAACTCTTCAGCCAGAAGTTCATACCGTGTTGGCTACTCTTCCAGAAAATAAGCTATGCTTCCAGACATTACTAAGAAATAGCTACCTGTCCACAGAGTCTCAACTCAATATTCAACAGATTGAGAAAAGCGTGATCTACCCCCACAGAACTACAGAAAAGTGGAAGTAGAGGAGACAGAGGGGCAAAGAAGAATTACCTGCTGCAAATCCCAGACTCGTGTTTGCACTCTACACTGCACGTGCTGTTACAAAGGCATGAGAAACGTGTTGTGGTTGAGATCGTGATTCATGCTCCAGCAAGTCTGAGCAAAGTGGCCATTAGAGTCTTCTTTTGGCGCTAGTGGACTTGGCCTCTGCGTTGGAGTTGGTTGCAAAGCTTCCAGAGTCTCCCATAGCAGGTGTCACGTGCTTTCAGAAAGCTCAGGTACCATTTTCTCAATGACTCTGTCCTGCTATTAATGAGAACTGCCCGTGTCGGTGCAGAAGAGGCTGGAAAGCTAATCTGTGTTGAAAGGTTCTGGGCTGATATGAGTGAGTATGAAAGTAAAATATACGTTTCTTAAGGAATACAGCCACCCTGAATAATACTGAGAATTCTTTATCTCCTATTCAAATCATAATGACCATATTTTTAAGAATTACATCAATTTTTAACCATCATTCATCTCTACCTTATTTTAATTAAAATGTTCTCTGCCTAGTCCATATACATGCAAAAATGTAGTTTGCAGTTTGACAGGATATTATTGAACAGTATGTGAATTGGTTTAAAAGTAACCAGATTTGAAGCATCCATCAGTCAGTAACAGTGCACTCATAGGTCACTGAAGCTGTCAATTGCAATCAACTCTGTAATTAAATACATCACCAATATAGATTTTGTGTAAGAATGTCACTTGTTCTTCAGATGTCTGCTACTAGGACAAATCGCACTTCAGTATCTTTGAATGTGCCTTCTAAATACAGTTTTTTAAAACAGCATAACATCTCCATCCATCTCAATCCAATTTGCTGAATAGAAATTTGTTTAACTAATACATAGTCTAAACACTGAATTAAAAAACAATATGTGTGCTTCCCTTTCTGTTTAAATGAACGCTGTAACACTATAGTAGATATTTTATTGTTTCTCTTTAAACTCTTCTGATGGTATTTGTTACAGAAAATCAAAAAGAGAAAAAATGTTCACATCACCTGTAATTAAAATTACTTTGCTTCATGTTCAAAAATAAAACAGGATCTTCAGACATAAGGAAATAAATAATTAATTCTAATTTTGCTATGGACAGAAATACCAGGCATTTTTAAATTAAAAAAAGGGGAAAAAAAAAGAAAAACCCATTTAGTGCTTTTGAGTGTCAGATTCTTCTATTATACTTGCCACTAGATTGGAAAAGTCTGAAACAAAGCTGAATTACCAAATATATATTGCCTGCCATTTGATTTAATCTTCAAATAAGCTCCAGGAAGCAGGTCCCTGGACAGTTAATCTTTAGTTTTGTAGCCCATGCACATTTTCAATAAGGTTACCAGGGAATTAGGCCCAGTAGGGAGGGGAAAGGCATATTGTCTTATTCTAAAGACAACTGTCGAGATCCTGCTAGCAAATTATAACTCCCTTAATATAAAAAAAAACTTTATTAACGGAGTCCCTGCTGCAATGAAACAGTAGTCACTCGGAAGGGTTTTTTCCCTGGAATTAAAGTTACAAACTGGAAATATCGTAGGTATAGTGTATTTTAAGGTGCAATTCTGCAGCCTAGAAGGTGCTAAGGGTGCTATGACTGGGGATTCTGAGGGGAATGCTAATGGATTGCGAGGGCCAGAGATTTACCACATGCAACAGTTAGGTTATGGAAGGCTGGTTTACTTAGCTCTTTAAGCAGCAGTGTACAGTTAACTGCATTTGTGGGAAACTGGCACCCTTAATCTTTGCACCTTGAGCCAAGAGGAAGCTCTAGAAAAACTGAAATACATAAATAAAAACTGGGATGTATTTCCCGTGTCATGCAATTCCCAAGGTACGAATCAAATCCTGTAGCGATGGAAACACTTTAGAACTCTTTAGAATATTTAGGTCTACATTCCCAACTCAAAAGCATATGATACAGGCAAATTTTAAAACAAATATATTTTTCAAAGACAGGGAACACAAGACACCACAGTAAAAATACAGCTAAATGTATACATCCCAATGTATATGTCCTATGAGAGAAATGTACATGTTTAATAGAATAGCAGAAAGATAATAAATAAAGAAGGGAAAAGGGATGGAATAAATATACTCTTACCAACGGTAGTTTCAGGAAAATCTAGAGAAAGGCTGATAAGACTATTTTTAAAGAAGGATTGGAGTGTAGAAGAGACTAGAAGGGGATTGCATCAGAGTGGAAGTTCAATAGGTAATTTGCAGGAGTAATTTTGGTATTGGTTCTTCAAACAACTGAAGAAACCTTAATATCAAATTAAGGTTAGGGTAAACATGTGTCTCATTTAAATGCAGCAATAGCTTATAGTCTATTTGCATTTTCTAAATTGGCAAGGTAAAGAAACAAAAAATAATCCCAAGCCTACACCAAGAAATATAAAAAACGTGCTTAAAACTCATGGCAAATTCAGGGAAATAGAAGAAACAGAAATTTGTGGATGAAGGAAAGCTTCGTTTAATTCATAAATCAACATAAACAGTTGCTGTTAACTAAATATTCTCGCTATTGCACAGTTGGCAATGTTTTGGCTCTGCTTGCTATCTGCAGTCTCCTTTTATCTGTGAACTTGCTGATTATACTTTTTACAATCCCATCAAAAATACCATCATGCTCCTTCCAGTGCAATGAAATTATTCTTCCCAGTTTAAAATGACTGCTCTCTTACATCAGGATAGCTAGGACAATGCCTCCTTTCTCATCCTCACTGACCCGCTACCTGCCTTTGAGGCAGTGAACAACACTCTTCTTGAAACTGGTCTCTTTTGGCCTCAGTGACCCTCTTCTTTTGTGCTTTTCTTCCTACTTTTCTAACCATTCCTACAGTCTACTCCAAGGTAAACCCTCCTTATCCTCTTCCAGTATGCTACTGAGTGGCCTTTGTCCTCTGTCCACTTTTCTTTTCCCTGTTTTTTGTTTCTGGGTAATCTCATAAGCAAACAAAAGCTCAGTAAAATGTGACACTGACCTCTAATCAATACCTGAGACAAGTCTCCATCTTCTTATGGACGTTGAAGTGCATCTCTTCCTCTTTCTTCCATGCTCAGGCTACTAAGGTTGTGCAAGAAAGGAGGAAGATGTGTATTTCAAAACTTAGAAAGAATGAAGATAGACCTCCAAGACTACCTTATTATCATCTGCAAAGCTACCTCCTTATTCATCTTCATAATCTTAAAACTCACTTGTGTGATGCCAACACAACCTAATAAATGCTAGGTCCCAGCTATGCTGAGGCTGTTGCTGTCTCCTTCTTGCTGTCTCCTGTTCTTGAATTCAACCATTGTATATTTTAAAAAAAAATAAATGTTTATATTGCAAATTCCCTAGGGAAGGAACCATTTTTATGTTTGTACAGAGATCAGTAAAGTGAAATCCCACATTTTGACTACACCATACAGGGACTATGATGACAGAGAATGTTGATAATGCACACAACTCAAGCGTCTGTACCATAAAAGAATTTGTGCTTCCAGTGGAAAGATGGATGAAACTGGAAGAACAAACAGTATTGACCCTGGGAATGTGCTAGTGTCTCTGAAATGCATCTTTGTTTTTCCTTAGAAAAGACATGTGTCTTCAAGATCCGACACTTCGTAAAAAGTAGCATTGCAATTATAAGGGCAATACTAAGAAATTAGTTAGCTCCTCCTCCAAGGACTAGATTGGCCTGGGCCAAGTGGACATATTACCTAAGTCCACCTTCCCATGGTCTCAAAGACATAATTTTATCTATACTCAGACCCGTTAGAGTATATCATTCTCTCTTAGTGCCCCAGAGCAAAACGTGCAGGATTCAGACCATAGTAAATAGATTACTGGAGAGAGGAATTGAAAAATCCGTTTGACCAAATCATGAGAACTTAATCACTCTACAACCCAACCAGAGAAATTTGAATAGTATTTCAGGCACATTAACCTCAAGTAGCTGATTTGAGCATTTATTTTTTTTTTGTGGTCATCAGTAGCAGGTGATAACTCAATTGCAATTTCTTGTGAATTACATTACACAGTTCAATATATTTCCAAGGAATCCTTCTATCCGGACTATAACTCAACATCTACATATGGGTTTAAAAAAGGTAGCAGAGAAATATGAAGACATCAAAATTATCCCTGGAGCTTTGTTTATTTTCAAGGACCAGAAAGATTTTACAGGGACTCATCAAGGGTCACTAGTAGATAAGGGACACTTACAGAATGACAGGCCTGTAACAAGTGAAGCCATGCTTAATAACCAGTATAGGCTGTATGTGGGGATAACAATGATGCAAATGACCCTGCTGTTATCTTATGTAAATACTGAATAGAAAACCTGCCACTGCTTTTGGTGAAAGAAGCGCTGCTGTACTTGGTAACACTGTACTTTTACTCGTAAACATTTTTTATTTCTATGGTGTCATGAAAGTAACACAATAATGGTACTACGAGAGCACCTCCACAGACCCTGGCAATGCTTCATGATTATAAAAAAATCAAAAAGAAATTTTATCACTGACAGGTACCAAAGAGTGGGATGTTGCCTTGGATGGGTGTCTGAATATAGGGAGGGAGATTTGGGCAAAAGCAGAATTAGGAGATTCTTTAAAGTTTGGTTAAAAGCCAGGAATTTCCATTTTGCAGCATATATCACAATTTTTTATATCTATTTTCCTTCTGAATCAATAACAACATACTGGTGAGCCAAAGAGCGATGAATCTCATACAATCACTGACTTTTAGCAAGGGTATCCATGTATTTGTCTCAGAGAGCACCAAGAGTGAGATATTTCTGAAGGTAAGCTTTCAGCATCTGCTGGATGGGACCCCACGTGTTTCGACTCTGGCTCACATTCCTCTTCATATTATGCCTCATACAGTCAGAACAAGAGCATTTCTTCATTTATTTCATTCCACTTAAGTAAAAATTTATGAGGGAAATTAATTTTGTGTTAGGGGTATGCTCTGCTTCTATAAAATTAAAATCCTTTAATCTAATCTTGACTTTTTAAATCATAGATGATGGTTAACAATCCAAAATCTAATACATCTTGACACAAAACATTGCTTCAAATCCAAAAGTTTCAATGGTCCATTCCAAAACTAAGATGCTTTTTTCCCCATGATATCTCTACAAATTTGCTATATTCCCACAGAACATTTCAATGTTGATGACATAACATTTTTGATCAGATCTGCTTCATGGTAAAGTAAAGTACTATTCTATTTTCCCTCACGAAGAAAGTGGCAGTTTACACCCTGGAGAGTCAATGAGTTCCCCCAAACATGTTCAACTTCTGAGCATTGCAAAAAGCCTTCTTAATGAATTGTTCTAGATAATTTATCCCCCGTAAGGTAACAAATTTTCCTTGAGAATGTCATTTTAAATATTATAGTGCTTAGCCATTCTTTTCCAATCTTACACTGCGATAAATAAAATGGGCAATGAAATTTACTATGACTCTCAAAGGTGAAATTCAGTCTTAGATTGGCAACCATAATAAATATCCATGATTCTTAGATCTGGTTAACTGACCAGACAAACAAGAAAGTTCTGGGGTATCAAGCCACTATAGTAAGGATGACTAGAGTAGATGTGGTGCTGTGAGACCATACACCACAGCTTTATAATACATGATAAGGAACATTCACTTTTTACTAAGATGGACATGGCTCAAAATAAAATCTCCAGGGGAAAAAAAAAAGTTCAGGAAAAAAATAAATGCTGACGTGACCGTGAAGGTAGACAACTTACAGTACATACCATGGAAGCAATTTTTCTTTTCCTCTCCCCACCAGAAGTGAATGGCCAGTATTTCAAGGGCCAAGGATGCCAAATGACACAGAGAATGCTGTTCTTGTCCCCAGTGGTAATGTCTCCCCTGTGGACATTTCCTTTCAGGAAATTTTGACTTCCCTGACACCTTCTGAAAGGGAAGTCTTTTATTTCAGTAATCCCTAAATATAAATTCCTCTTAGCCAAATTTGAACTTTGTGGAAGGAATAAAATTTCTCTTGTGAATGTACTTGGAAGCAACTTAACAAATCAGAATTAATCTTCTGAAGATAAGTGCTACTACCCTTCCATTCATTCTTGCAGGGTGGCCATAAAAGGAAGTCACTGAGCTGCACAGCTTATCATCTGTTTCATCAACATACAGAAAGGAAGAGATGTAGACAAGAGGATGGGGAACAGGGAAGACTGAGATATGTGAACAGTTATTCCTGCCTCAGGTGTTCTTCACAAACTCATGCCCTGGCCTCCAGGAGATACTCTGCCAAAGAACAGAGCTGGAAGACAGGACATATTGGTGAATAGAGCTGGCATGGACCTGGTTTCTAGCAGATCTCCTGAGACCTATAAGGGCTTGTAGTGTTACTGTTATTTCACTTTCCCAACAGGAAACAAATACCTCCCTTAAATAGTATGACATCAGAAGGAAAATGATGTAAAATCCAAGATTTTCTCAAACACAAGGAGTTCAACCCAAAAAAATTTTATGAAAAAGAGAGGAAAAGATAAAAACAATACAGAAGTAAGGAATCTGTTACAAAATTCATTTTTTTAAATATTTATTGGCCATATTAGAGAAAAAAAAAGATTAAGAATTATAAAATAAAGTCAGTGTGACCTTACTGTGACATTTTCAGAAGACCCAATTTGATTTAGGTATTAAAATCCCATTTTTTTAACAGAATCTCAGCACTGGACTCAGGTAGACCCTTTTAAAATATCTTTGCTTCATTTTTTAACAGCATGAGGATAAATGAGAAACTTATGGAAAGGAGGACAAATGTGAAATAGAATTTTTTAGACGTGGCAGGAATCAGAGGATTCACAGACATTCAAGAAAGCATTCAAGAAAAGTTGGGGTGTTTTTCTCAAAAATGGCTATATTCTTTGTTCTGCGGGGCCCTATTTTAACTTCTCAACCAAGGCTACTTGTAAATATACTGTAGGTTTCAGTGGTGGGTTTCTTTAAGTACTCAGAACTTGCTGGAGAGAGAGAGAGAGAGAGAGAGAGAGAGAGAGAAATACTCTCATGTTCTTTCATATGGTGGTGTCTTGGACTGTCACCTGATCTGGAACAGAAGACTTCATTTAACTCCTGAATGTAGAGGTCTTACCAGGATTAAAAAAGTAGGAACTTCACGTATGACACTGGAGTTAAACAAGGAACTAGTTGAGGTAAGAGATGGTTTGTCATTTGCTGCAGAATCGTAATAGGCAAAAAGCATTTATACATAATATAACTCACAATATTAGTACATGCTTAGTTCTGCTCTGAGCAGTCATGAGCTTGTTTTTTCCATGGTTCCAGCTGACTTGAAGCCATTTACTGACTGTATTTGGTGTAATGTATTCTGTGTCTCAGCAAAGCATATTAGCTCGGCTCGATGCTATACTAATATGTCTACACACCTCTTGGCTTGTGTTCAGGCTGCTTGGAGCACAGGGAAACAGAGCTCACACCTGGCTGAAAAATGTTAGGTACACATATATTGTAATAGGTATAATAGAGGTATAATAAAAGAGGGATAAACAAAATTATATTGAGAATTACATCTTCTGGTTTTTCATCCCTTTGGTACAGGACAAGAAATACTCTAAAAAAAAAAAAAAAGCCCAAAGCATTAAAGTTGATTTTGCTTATGATTTGAAGAATATCCATTATATAGATTATTAAATTAATGACAATCTGACCTTGAAAACACCTCTATCTGCTGAAAGAGCAACACTCCATCACCTGTTTTGATTCATTAATGTATCATTTAACTTGGTATGACACATGTTCAGCAGTTATAATTACATTATGGCCTCCCCATTACATCAGCTCTGCTCCAAGTTTCTGTCACCACAAGTCCAATTTTCAACACAGAGCAATCCAGTGCACTCTTTCCTTATTAGTGTCATCTTTAATGTAGCACAGAGTCTGAACCATTACTTGGCACTGAGAGTTTAACAGCAATTAACCCCTGCTCTATCCCCAGGGAGAAGTACATCAGCAACTTGCCAAAACACTGTAAACAAGCTGGCCAAGATCAATGCAAAACCATGCTGGCTGCAGAGCACCTACTGTATTAATTTAGGATTGATATAGAAAAAGAGAAAATAGTCTGCATGAAATTGACCTAAAAGGATGGCCCACACAGGTTACAAGATTTTCTTAAAGCTGAAAAGGGAAGATTCTAAATCCCTAGTCTGCTGGCTTACAAACACACATTCTTTTCTATCTTGGGTCTTATACTGTGCTGATCACTGTAGGACTGCCAGTTATTACAGACAATAAAAATTTATTACCTGCTAACCGGTTAAAAAGGAGACAAGATTAATTGTTCTTAGGTGAGGACTTAAATACATTTCAAGCGTTATCAGGAAAGAAAGTAGCATAAAGGGTGAAAATGCCAATTTCTCATTTATTTCTGGTTATTGAACAGGACAATGCACACCGAAGGTTACGGTTCTTCCCCCACGGAAGCGAAACAGGGCAAACCAAGAACTGCAGAAGTCCCTGCAGGTCCCTCTCACCAGCTTCCCCTGGGGTGGGATGACGTCCTCAGCCATACTCTAGCGAGGTCACACAAAGCAACCAAGACTGTGCCTGCAGAACAGGCTTGCCATGGGGTATGATGGGTGCCTTTGAGAGCTGCCACCCCTCACGGATATCTGTGCCACTGTGCCTGCACTGCTTTTGTCAGCAATCAGGTAGGCAGAAGGAATAACTTCTTTGTGCTATGTGACTACACAAAACAACAAGGCAGATACTTTAGTTAGGACATATAGGTAAAAAATTTTGGAGACAATACAGCAAAAATGCACCCCACTCAGCCATATTTTATGCAAGTTTACCTCGCCCAGGGTGGGATATTCCTTTCTACCGAGGGATGTTTTCTGTTTCATTGACATCACAATTTTCCTCTGTAAAATTTTGATTTTTCCACAAGCCAATGTTCAACTAGAGAAAAAAAAACACAAACCAGCCAAAAACCCCAACTATGTTTCCAAGTGGAAATTTGTCAACAAAGTCTTCCTGTTTAGAAAATGTAAAGACCTGTCAGTATAATTCATTTAACTGTAGATTTCCAAAATCAGGTTGTTTTAAGAAAGATAAGTAAAATTCTTCATTTCATCTCAGATAAAATTCATCTCAGTATCCTGAATAAATCATACAGTATAATTATAAATCCTAATGAAAAACTTAGAGAATGTAAGAGTAAGTTTACCAGTACTCCCAGTGGGTTTTAGATCATGGCTTTTAATGCTCCTGGCTAGTAGAAATTGCAACAGACTCCAGAGTGGTATCTGGGAGTCTGGTCCTAGAGGAGGTGGGTTGTACTGCAGGACATCTCTCCTGGTTGTAATCAGCTGTGGTTGGGTTCTAAAAATTTTCATGGTTGGAAGGTTTCCTGGGGAGAGAAGATGGAGAGAGAAGGAGGAGTGTGGCAATTGCAAGTGAAATAACGTCTTTAAATCAAAAAGGATCTGTGATTACAATTATTTGAAATATTTGCATCATGGAACAGACTTGTTTCATCAGCTAAAGGAAAAACTACATAGTAGGAAGTACAGCCCTTCAAACTTTTTTTCAGTACTTTTCACTTGTTGACCTTCCATGCTAGGAGTAATAAAAAAACCTGAGGTTTAAGCATGAACATTTTAAAGTCAGTTGGTTAAAAAGACAAGTTTTACAGTTAGAAAAAAGCACCTGTAGCGCACAAGAAATAGTACGTAAATTATTTGGACAAAGAGTGAAAGAAGACTCACATTTGAAATTTTCTAAACACTGTGTATTTGTCCATTTCCATAAACTGATAAATGGAGGGTTTCAAAATAGATACTGTTGACATAATTATAGAAAGGTATGCAGAGGATTTACATGTAAAATACCTAATACCTAAAATGTCTACTAAGTCTTAGGAACTCCAAAGCATGCTAGTTTAATATTGCTTTGCCATTGAACTGTTAAAGGAGTAGTGATAGCATAGAACCTTTCTTTTTATACTTCACAGATTTGGACTGAAAATTTCAAATATACACATCTAAAAATATGTACTTAAATCTGCTTTTTCTCTGATTCCACTGGTGATTGTCAATACTTTCACTTTTGAAAAATCAGGCTGTAATTTAACCCTTCATTTCTGAACGTTCTGAACACTCACTCTTAAGACAGTTGCTTAACAATTTTAGTATATGATCATTTAAAAAAATCATATACAGGATTCCCACTCAAATATCCATGTTTTTACATTCTGCTAGTTTAATATTTCAAGTCAAAATGTAGCTAACTTTTCCTTAGTTACTATTCAAAAAGAATGCAAGAAAGGAAAAAATACAGTACTACTAGGTAAGTGGTGGGAATTTGAGTAGAAAAGCTAGAACGGACTTCATCTTCAACGTGCTGATTCAGATACAAAAATTCATAATTGTCAAGGCTCAAGGGCTGGGGTTTTTTCAGTTCATTTGCAGGAAGGAGAACACCTGAAATTTAGAATCTAGAACCAAATTCATTTTGTGTCTGAGTGTGACTGCTAGACAAAGCAGATCCAGCTCAGTGGAAAGAATTCTCAACTTTTATAAAGGTAACAGTATTTGCCTTTCTAGTTAAGTTAGGAAATTGTGATGGCAGGAGGAAGATTGAATAGAAAAGAGTGTGAATAAAATGAAAATTATGAAAAACAAAACAAAAAAATAATAAAAAAGGCAGTTTATAATGCAGAAGAGTTCTTCCAGATTGCAAGGCTTTGACATAGTTTCCTGTGATGATTAACTTACAATCAAGAAAGATCTGAAAGACGATGGAGAAGAAATGATGACCAGGAATAATATGTGGAAAGTAAATTAAGTATCAATATGACCTTACCTTAGGAATGGAAAATTAGGTGCAGAACCAGCTGGTTACAGTGATTCAACGGCCTGCTGTCTTCCACACATAGATCATGGGGTTACATTATGCTCTTTATTGCCTGTCTTACATCTTCATTGGCAGCAAAAGTATTTTCATCACAGTGTCATTGTTGTGTAAAAATAGGCTTGGTTGGTAGTTTTTTCCTGGGATCTTTTGTTTTACTGTGGTGTAAGTATAGGTGAAGTTAATGCTGAACTGGAACTAGGAGAGTAAAGCACAGCACAGCAGCTGTGCAGCAAATTTTGCAGCAAATATTCTTAGCACCTTATATCCACTTCAAATTTCACAGCAAGAGTTTATTAGCAGCTGTCTAAAAATGTAAAAAAAAAAATAATCAGCAAAGACAATTTTTTTTCTGGAAATATGAGGATATTCTATTTTGGTCTGTTCTCTGAAATATGTTGTAGTACGAGGCACATTCTATCCCTTGTGTTATTCTCACACCCAAATAAATTTAATATAATAGAAGGAAAAAAACAAAACTATTAAGTCCTAGTTTTAAAAAAAAATCAATAATTTCTTTGTCAATAAATTAAAACTCTGTCTAGCCCCTTTAGCCAACTATCTCCAAGTCAAGAGTCACAGATGTTAAGAGCTGTTATGATGCCAAGTTAATTTCCTGAAAATGAGTGCCTGAGGTTGGATGAAGAAGAATCTTACCAGCGTTCAACATGACTGATAAAAAAGAAAAACAGAGCTTCGGCAAGATAGAAGAAAAGGAGATAGTAGTGGAAAGAAGGAAAATTGCTAATTTTTTTTTCTCTCAATAATAGTTCAGCTGATCATAAAGATATTCCTACAGATACTCCTGAAAAAATGGTGCCTTAGCATGCTATTTCTTTTTTCCACCTGACCTAAGAATACCTACATTTGCTCCTTTTCCTGTGCTCTGTGCAGGGTTGACATTTCCAGAAGACATCACAGAACTCCCACACTGCACCACAGTTCTTGTTTCCAGAGGAGATCTATCTGTAATATATACAGATAATCAATCTGCCCCAGAGGATAGAATGGGAATGAGTTAGGAGAACAGCAAATCCCTAGGGACACCACCACAACAAAACAAAGAATATTGAACCTGCTAAACACTGACTGCGTCTGGCCTGTTGAATGAACTGGGATATTTTATTCAGGTCCAACAAGCCACAAACTAAATAATTTGGATTTCCTGACATAAACTAAAATAATATCTGCAGAAATAAGTTTTTTTCTACAGAAAACTTCTCTTTAAAGGGACATCATTTTATGAAAGAAAATTCCCAATCAGTTCTGTCACTGGCCTTCTTCAAATCTCCTTGGTCTGAAAACTATATTAGGAAAGCTTCTTGAATATTTGGCTTTCTTATTTTTTGCAATGCTTCCAGTCCAGATGCTTGCCTGGTCACAACTGGAGGGTAAATCCTATAATGACTAAAACCAAAACCAGTATCAACAAAGCTATCACATTTTTGATCATTCCACCTGTAATAAAAATGGAAATTTAATGGAATGAATGTTATAGAACTAACTTCGGAAAGAGAGTAGCCCTAGAACTTTTCAAGTCATCTTTTAACTTGTCTTTTAGTGTAGAAAGCTGGTCTGGGTATTTGCACAGTCTCTCTAGTACTTCAGGTATTTCCAAATACAAGGACCACTCCAAAAACACACTAAGGCTGGAGGCAGGACAATCAGGGTTGTCAAGCAACAAACATCAAGACCCAAAGACACCACAGAACCAGCTAGCATGAGCTTTTGCATAACATCAGTGATACTAATTCATCCAGCCACCCTTACAGTGCAACTAATTTCTTCTGCTTGGCTGAAAGCTGTATTGCACAACACCACCTTGGTCCATTCTTTTCCTTGCTGTTTTAATTTCCGTGACAAGATGATTGTTTATATAGCTTATATGAATACATGTAGGTTTACCTTCCCGCCAACGGTCTTGTACTGCTTGTTTCTCTTATTTCAGTGTTTCTCCAAGAAGGAGTTTACATACTGTAATCAAATCTTCTTTGATCTTCTGTTTAAAGAGCTAGTACTGCATTTTTAACATCTTGCTGCGAAGCACTCTTCCCAGCCCTTGCATAGTTACAGTAGCTCTTCTCCATACTCTCTCCATCTGTTTAATATCCAAGTAAGATATAGGGCTTGATTCTCTGGGACTTGTTTAGTCATTCACAACTCTGAAAAAGGATTATAAAAGAGAATCAGTAATGTGTTAAGCCAGCCAGGTAGCGGTGTAAATGACAACATCTGAAGGCCCGGGCGTATAGCATTATCACTCGAGAGATCAACAGCAAAGTTTCGTTTTGCCTTTCTCCTCCAAAGACTGAGGATGTTAAGGTCACATTTCAGACCCATAGTTTTGACATCATGCACCTTGAAGTTTAGTACTTTTGTTCTGACTTTCATCAAATGTCAGAGTCAGCAGGTATGTCTTCACAGAAAGTCAAAGTCAAATTACAGGTTTGAAGAAATTCCTGGGAATTGAAACCATACAGTTCTGCTCAGCTTTATGCTTAACTGTGTCTGTGTAAATCTTTCTTTCTTGCAATTCTTCCTTCCTCATTACATTTGAGTCTTGAGTCACTGAGCAATTGTTTCAGACTCAGAATCTAAAGTATTTCCCATCTTTTTTTCACCCTGATTGGTGTCATCTGTAATAAAATAAGGTATATTTCCAAGAACTAAAAAATGGAATCATACCATGAGCTGAAAACAAAAGTTAAAGAGCATGTACAGTTTCTCTGTTCTGCCTAATACAGTCATTCTCAGGCTGAATCAAGGAAAAACAATTGGCAAGACTTAAAAAGGACTCTAATAATGGCTGGTAGCAGTATATATCTGGAACCTTTCACCTTCAGAATGGATTTGGTCCAGACCGAGAGCAATTTAAAAGAAATATTGACTTCTGGATGCTTAGTGACCTGTGTAAAAATGAATTAATAATCCCAGCTGTTTCCTATAGGACATCACTAAAATTGTCAGCACTGTTGCCAGACCAAACGGCAACCTTCATTGAAAGGTGTAAAAGATTTTTCACTTCATTTATCAATACAGCACGCATAAATAGGTCACAGACTATCCAAAGAAACTGAAATCTTTCCAAGTCCCTGGCAGATTTTGCTACATCCTGCAATCCATCACTTAGTCTACGCATGTATGGACAAGTGGCCCATGTGTTCATGCGTGGGATGTTGGGTTGGATGGCAAGTAACCAACTTTCTCAGGCTACTCAGTCTCAGATTATTGAACAGACATAAACTGAGGGTGCTGGGCCTTTCTGGAATGAATGAACAGGCACGGTATGAAGAAAAAAGTGAGGAGTAGACAAAACATTGACTTTCTTTCCTACAACACAGCTGGACAATGCCGCTAAAGTCATAATTTGTTGTTGGCAAAGGCCAGCAATCAATTACTATGCAGTGGAAGATGGGTATAAATGGAGGGAAGTGACATATCTCCTTAAGGTAGCTCTTAGAGATGTCAGGGATAGGTCGGAGACAGAAGAAACACCAGCTCTTGCACAGATCTACGTGAAAATTCAGGTTTTACTGAAAGAGCTGATCAGTTCTAAAAAGAATGTTTTGGCACATACGTTTTTCTTAAGCTATTTGCAGATGGTTAAAAATACACTGTGATCCAAAACTTTAAAAGTGCAATGAAAAATGACTAGTAGGTCAAATCAACATCTGTATTTCTTAATTAGCTAAACCATTTAGAAAAGCTGTTACCAAGAAACGGGTTTTAAATGCTATTTGTCATATTCTTTTCTGTCATTGGAATTGTTCTCTCTTCTCTTTTGTTATTTCTAACAATTTCCTCCATCCTTTGAGTGCATGAGAGGTTTGGCCTCCTCATCTGAGATTAAAATGAGAAGCTGGAATGGGATGGTAGATGAGTATATATACCACTTACTTTCCTAGTGCCCTTAACTCCAGAATATCTCAAGAAACAGAGTTTGTCAGCCACGTCTACAGGAGCCATCAAAGTAGGAATAGAACTGAGGATTTCCAGGTTTCCAATTTTCCAATTTCTTTTAGCACATTTCCAACATGACAGCGGGCAGATCACTTTTTTTCTGTGTATAAAATGAAGAGGGGAGCTACTCAAAAATATTATACAAGAAGGAATTGATTTGTATTGGCAAAACTCTTTGACACCCCTTGTAAGCCACAAATGAAGGACACTACTGACTATATATATATTACCAGCTGGATATTACCAATATCTAGTAATTAACAGAGTATTTCAAAGGATCTTCAATTCCAGAGAGTGGTTACTGAGAAAAAGCAGGCAGCCAGGCTGTTGCTTTTAACTTTGTTTTTAACAGTGCAATTTAACTTTCCCCCTACGCCATTTCTAAAGGAATAGCCAAAACTGACTGAGAGTAGAGGGTCCTTCAGCCTCAGAAGTGACCTTCTTAGTTAGCAGCAACTACTGAGAGACAGCAGGCCAGCTGCTCCACAGGCTGGAGAGTTCAGTCTGCATGCGGTCCAGAATCTGTCATGGTACTAAGTTACAAAGAAAGAGGAAACCCAATATTGTATACTATGGTTTAAATAGCAGACCAGCATCCTGAACCTCCATGGCACCCTGAAAAAAATGAGTATGCCTCAATCCTTTTCCATACTGGGTAGGGCCTTAACCTTGAATGAAGACAATACGGGTGGGTACTCTTCAGGCATCTTTAGACAGTAGATAACTTCTGTTGGACTTTGCTGTTTAAAGCTCCTGTCACCATGTGAAGAAGACTAAAAGATGCTTCATCTTGACCCAAAATAGCTATCTGAATGAGTCAGATTAAGAAAATTCAGCCATCAAGCTTAGATTAAGGCGTCCACAATGCAGCCATCTAAAGTTAGGCGAGATGAATCCTGCAACAAAAAGCTGGGAGAATGGGACATTGACTATTTTCAGGAAGATGATTCTTCTGCTGTTCTGACATGGAGTTGGGTATCTCTAACAGCCTACAAACATCAAACCCGCCTCACAATACTAATTCCAGACTGAGACTTTGACATCTAAGAAAGTGAATCAAAATAATGAGGACCCCCATATGCAACATGCATATGATGAGTAAGTAAATGAAACCATGATAATTAAAAACTCAAATGCAGGCAAAAAGTTGCACATAGGCTGTGCGTCTCTCTTTTTGATTTTTTTCCCCTCAGGCATTAACTTATCTTGGCCCAAACCCTCCTTTCTACAAGTTCAGAGATATTTTAATTTTGAACTTCAAATGAAGAGCAAATAAAACACCAAACAAACTTAGGATGTTGCACAATTGTCAGTGGGCCCCATTTTAATATTTAATGACCTGGACACCTGTGACTATCGTAAGAAATAAAAAGAATTAATTTAAAAGGAATTATTGACATAATATAACACATGATAGTCTGTTAATAAAAATGCATACTTCTAATTGAATGCTGGCACCTAGCCACCAACTAAGCATAACTTCAAAAGCAACAGCTGGGAAAGCATCTTTTAGATTTTAATTACAGTAGCTCATAAGCCACTTATCTTTTCAACTTTTTTCTTCAGAAAGCACTTCTGTTTCATAGGAGTGAGTTCAAAGGTATTTACAACATGTAGGGTAAGAGAACTAGCTCTGACACAGTCAAACTTCAATTGTAAATTTGGATTCTGGACTGAGACAACTATTCTCAGCTTTGAAGTGTGAGTCCCATTTGAGCCTGAAAGAACACAGGCTTCAGGCTTGCTGCTCAGGTTTTTATTTCTTTTCTGTCTCTAGACATAGGATAAGAATTTCTATCATATTTGTTCTTATCTATTATTTGTATTTTAGTGTTATCTTAGGGCTGCCACTGAAATTGAAGCTTCATTATGCAAGTATTTTACTATTCAAATACATAGTGAGTGTACATAATCCCAGATGATTCAGTCGTGAAAGGGAGAAGGAACTATTGAAGAGTTTGGGAAATGGCCATGGAAACAGACTTGAGTCTTGCAAAGTGATAAATTCTGTAGCTGGATCCAGAAAGCTGTTATGCTTGTGTTTAGGAATAAAATATGAAAACCCCATTGAGCAGTTAAAGATTAGAACTCTAAATGTGTTAAAATTATTTGCTAGGTTGGCTACGGTGCTTGGCATTTTTCAGGAACAAGTCCAGAGGGGGCTGTGACTTATTTCATCTAAGATCTGAAGTCTCAAAGTCTGTGCAGCTACTCTAGACTTCCTATACCATTAAAGAAAGAGACCAGAGAGAAAGGGAGACAGAGACAGCTGCTGAATGACTCTTCCCACACTAACAGAGGTTTCTACAGCCCGTCTCTGTTCACTGACTAAAGAAATCCAGATCATTTCCTTAGATTAAGCACCAACATTTTAGCCAGCTAAAATTAAACTAATTATATCCTACCTCCAGTGTCTTTGGGTCTGTGGGATAATTCTCTCTCAAAAACTAGGAAATTAACTGTGATTTGAGATAAGAAACTCATCCCCAAGACCATCCATCTTTCCCCCTAATATGCAAAGACAACTGCTAGCTAAAGTGTTTTTTGACTGACATAGAAACTGTACAAACTAAAGTAAACTTTATTATTTTCTTTATACAGTTAATAGAAAAAAGCTGTGACTATATGGGCCTTAAAAAGAGCAAAGGTATCTCATTTAATCACACTGAGACAACCATGAACTATAACAACATTAGGAGGTAATCACCAGAAAAAGATTATTGGGGTGAGTTAATAAGTACATTTGACATAATCAGGAGAACCTTTAAAGAAGCTTTTCTAAAATGCTGTGGACCCAGTGAGGTCTTGTAATACAAGCAATGATGCAAAAAAACCCCAAACTTTTTCTTAAAGATAGATTAATTTATGAAATGGAATATATGAACATAGGGAGTTCCACCTAAACATGAGGAGGAACTTCTTTCCTTTGAGGGTGGCAGAGCACTGGAACAGGCTGCCCAGAGAGGTGGTGGAGTCTCCATCTCTGGAGACATTCAAACCTCGCCTGGACACATTCCTGTGCAACCTGCTCTAGGTGACCCTGCTCTGGTGGGGGGGTTGGACTAGGTGATCTCCAGAGGTCCCTTCCAACCCCTACCATTCTGTGATTCTGTGATTCTGTAATTGGCAAGTATCATGGAAGGAGACTGAACTTGAAGTGCTCTGGAGGTCTTTTCCTGTCCCACAGAAATAACATAGATAGGAACATCGCAAGTTATTAAATTGCTGGAGGATTTTTTGTACTGTAATTCTATTACCTATTAATTAAAAGCTATCTCTAAAACAGTTAATATAAAAGACAGATCTGTCTACCTTTGCTGCAAAATCAAAATTGCCTTTAGCCTTTTTGTAGCTTTTCAAGATGTTATTCATACGCAGATAACAGTATGTCTTTCTAGGAAGATAAATAGGATGCAGGAAGACTTGGAGTCCTCTGTCCACTCTGCAGACATAACTCAGGCCAGATTTTGTGAAGAGACTAAGAAAAACATCACTGTGTTTTGTGCTAAGGTGTCTTGTCCTTCCAAAATGTACAGGGCCTCCAGGAGAAAAGATAACAGATAGGAACTTTGCCTCTCCCTTCTTAGACATGCATGAATCTGCCAAAAAAGCTTAGAGCCTTGAGCAACAAGCTTATGAAGGAACAATTTCTTTGCACTCAGTTCCAGTCCCTGAGGAAGTGACAGAACTGTGCAATGTTCCTGGAATCCTACTCTCCTCCATTTAAATTGTGCTTGTTTGAATGGTAGCTACAGAGCAGTCTGTAAGAAAAATAAAATAAAATAATTAATAAAAATCATACACGAGAATAAGCATACCCAACTACAAAAATACCATAACTTCAGTCAGTGTTACTGTAATCTAGAAACTGCATGCGGAGTTCATCACAAATTTTGGGATGCTACGATCATGGTTGTAAAGCCCTACCTCATTAACTTTTGCATATGTAGCTACAACATCTTTCACAGCAAAGTACAAGATATTTCCACAAACCTTGCGGTTTGCATTTATATTAAAGGATAGAAAAAAGAAAAGTTAACAAAGAATCTGTGATCCAGTGCAAACAGGATGACTGGAGTTTATTAATCATAAATGAAGGTGACGAGTAGTTAAGGAGGCATATAAATGAACTGGCAACCTTGCTGAAAGGTCAGTACCTTTCAATGGTAAATTGTCTGCTCATTTCAGTGTAACTTTCTAGGTTTAGGGTCAGAAAGCATCCCAAATGCAACTACTAAATCTGAAGGACACATTACATCATTTTAATTTCGTTTTGTCCCTCTTGTTTAATAGGTCTGGGTTTAGAAGTGCAAATAACTTGGTAGTTAGCTTTTTAGGGAATTCAACAGAAACATTTTGACACAGGTAGCAGCTGCAAAAGCAATAAGGATTCCCTTTCCAAGAGTTCGACCTTCTGCTTCATTGTAATTACAGTCACTAGGCTAATCCTGAAGTAAAGGATTGGGATCATAAAATTTATTCTTTATGTTACGGATGCCAGTGTACTCCAGCCTCTGCCGAGGAAACTGTAGAACAGGGATCCAGTTTTAAAGACTCCCTTTTCCACTTTGAGACATTTTTTTTCTCAGTTTGATAATATCTCCATGTTTGGAATGTGGGCTCAATCCTTCTGAAAGTAACCTTTTCTGTACTATGCAAATTTTGCTTTTTAAATTAAAATAAACAATTAGTTTTGTGTAGATGTCTTCTTTTGTCACAAATGTTTGAAGGAAGGAGGAGAGATTTCTAATGGCACACATCCATTTAGATGTCAAAGAGAGTTTTGTATGTCCACTAAATTAAAACATCATTTGCTGTCAACCCTTAAAGAATTTGGCATTTCTTCTGATTTCTGTTTATGACAGCTCTCAGAGGACATGCTGTGAAATACTTTTGCTTGCTTTAGGACCAATTGCATGTGACAAATACATTAGTTTTTAATACCAGAAGTGGACATATAATTTGATGAAGTATGTCTTTATGCCATCAGCTCTTGTCTGCCACCAGCTTTTTACAAAGGCACTCTAAACAAGATCACCCCCAGCTGCCTTGATAATTCAGTTTCTTTTTCCCCTGTAACCAGACCAAAACTAGCTTGAAATCAACAGAAAGACTTCAAATGGGGTTTGGATCAAGACTGTAGAGCTAAAAATTTCTAGAGCTTCTTCTGTCATCTCCTTGTCACGGGAAAGGGCAACGTTCCCTGGTGCACATGAGCTGCATTCATAGCTCCTGTTCTGCACAAGTAAGGACCTGCACAACTTTTTCAGGATGATGTAGGCAGTCTGACAGGACCACATCACGCCCATAGAAACAGATACTAGGCTGTCCGCTGTCAAATTCACCTGCAATAGCCCTCTGCACGTTACTGAGCACCCGTCCAAACTCATCGTATCTCTGCAATTGTTACCATGAGCTCTGTGTGATTCCTCTGAGCTCATTTGTGTTATTCCAAAAGTCGTAGTACAGCTTGCACCATGTGTGAGAAAACAACATTTATGTGTATTCAGAGGTTTGACCACTTCACTAAAGATATAACCACTTTAGAAATCTGCTTTTTTTTTCCTTATAGCACATGATGGCAACATATAATTTTTACCCCCACTAAGTATACAAATACATCTTAAAGTATATGTTAATTATTAACACAACGGTTTGACTCACTGAACAGCTGAAAAACACCTCATTAAATCCTTCTTTTCTTGTTTTTTGGTTTTTCACTTTCAATAGCCAGCTGTACACCTTCTGAATTATTAGTGTCACGTGCCCAACAACACAATTTGTTTACTGTTTCAATTAAACAATTAATTAATGCCTACAATACAAAAATAAATAAGAAAGTAAAAAGGAAGAGAACGTGAGCAATGAGCAGTGTTTTTTTCATTTCCTCTCTGGTTTCTGAAGCCTTCTGGGGCAGCTGCTATAGTCTTATCACTATATTTTCATAGCTTTCATTTTGCTGATATGTTTTTATCTGAGCCATTCAAACACCAAAAGAATCCAATACTGCAGATTACATTATTTGATGAACGCTTCTTTTATTTGCTAAATAATTTATTGGACAAAGCTGTAGAAGCCAGTCAAATGCAGCAAAACACTACTCATCACATAAATTCTTTGATAGAAAAAATGGAAACAATTGTCAAAATGTGAATATGTGAAAAATAGTATTTGGCTTAGGTAGTTTCATACCTGACATATATGACAGCTTAAAAAGTGAAAGAGTTTTGAAATTATTTGGTTCTAAAAACAGATCCCAGTTGCAGAGACCTAGTACTGCAGAAGCATTAAGCACTGGAGCTTCAGTTTGGAAAAATCACCACTCATTTACCATTGTAGCTGCCTGTCTAACAACATTAATGTTCTGGTGGATGGTACTTAAATTCAATTCCTTCTGTTAACATACATGTCTTTTTTAGTATTCTAATGGAAACAGTAACAACAGTTTTTCTTCACTGAAAAATTAAAGGACATACCTAACCACAGGAGCAATGTCATCAATACTCCTCATGAATAGTTCTAAAATTTTAGGAGACTCTAAAATATGATTTTATCTACTGACTTACTGCAACAGCAGGGGAAATCAAATCACCAGTGAGTGTCTTATTAGAGCAATCTCTCTTTGACACTTCTCTTACATCTCACTTTTACATCTTTAGTGCGTTTTTTTAAATTAAAATAGGGAGTTACAGGTGAAAATATTTTAAGAAACAATCACATTAGTGCTTTCTAGAAAAACGAATTACATGTAAAATAAAAAAAAAAAGGGAGATAAGTCTGGGACTTTAAAGTGAACTACACCTTCCTTTTGCTTAAAACCTAGAGTTGTCCCTCCTGTAGACTGCGGGCAAGTTGCTGTCTCTAGGTCTTTATTCACAATTTCTTTTCTTTCAATCCCTTTTTCAGACTGGGTATTTTTAAGAATTGCCAACTTGTGCCTTATTTGCCTTTATAGTATGAAGATCTGTATGAAAGACAATAAAGCTGCAGAAAGAGCCTCAATGGGTGCTTTTTTTTTTTCCAAAGAACAACTTCAAAATCAAGTAAAATACCTACCTTTATTTTACCTCCTGCCAGCTGCAGTAATGCAGTTTGCTGGAGGAACTCCATGCCACTGCAATACTTACCATTTTCTTCAGGTAAGTCTTCCAAAGCATAACTGATATGTGATCCTCAGAGATCTTGCCTTATAGGCTATATGTGAATCACGCTTCTGTTTATTTCCATCGCTTGTATTATTCTCCTCTTTCCTCCACTTTCACTGTTAGGGGCAACAGGCAGGCTTCTCTTCTTAAGTTGTGAAGTTTTAGTCACAGGGATGTATGTCCACCTTCTGCACCTTTTAAGGACTGCAGTGATTAAGCATTGCTGTTGACCAAGGTTGGTACATGGAGGTCCAACTCAGCAGACAGAGTTTTGTGCAAGAGTATAGCTGTAACAGGCAAAAAAAAAGTAGAATGCAGGCAATTTGTGAGGTCCCTGGGTTCACTGAATCCCTAGAAGCTCTTTACGACCTTCTAAAAAGAGTTTTACAGGCTAAGTTGTTACCTAAGGACATTTGTAATAACGGTTTAATACCTGATTAGTAGGACTATATTGAACTGGCAGGAGCATGGATGTAGCCATCTAATATGTCTTATCTATCTGCTATGATCCCAAAATTCTCTTTCATTTTGCCTTAAACAAGAGTTAAAAGCTTTCTCAGTGTGAAGAACAGAACAATGTAGTACCACTCTGGTTCTTTTTTTCAGATGATCACAGAATGGCTGATGGAAATTCTGAAGGAATACTGGAAAAGTATTACGAGTTGTTTTAATTTGATTTTTTAAGTCACAAATTAGAAGCTATTGGAAAATCGTGATGCATGGTCACCCTGCCCTAAATGGAGTACCAGTGGTGAATCACTGTTTGCAAGGAAAAAGCTTATACCTATAACATACAAATTGCTAAAACTGAGGTACCTAACTCATTCACATGCCAGCATATTATATTTACTTATTTTATTGATTCATAGAAAAGGAAGTGCATATATGAAAAAAAAAAGAAAAAAAGAAAATCGTGCAAAGCAAAAGAAAGACTATGCAGGAATTTTTGTAGAAGCTGGCTATAGTTCTCCATGATTTGATAGAATCCCATTCTAAAACTGCTTATAGATAAGTAGCAGAGATTTGAATGATTTTTAGGATCAGCGATTACCTTTGTTATTAACAGAAATTCAATTGATTATTAGAACTTATAGGGGTACATTATTTAATGAATTTTTTACGATATCAACATACTTATTTGGAACATACAAATTAATTAAAAATTTATGTTGATATTAATGAAATATTTTGTTTAAAATATATATTTTTTTATCATTCGGTAGCATACTAGGGAAGTGAAAAACTAATTTTTGGAGGAAGCTGAAATATTTCTTTTGACAAAAAAATAAAATCTAAATATTGCATCCTGATATGAAATCAAATCAAACTTTGAAATATCAGAATTTTCACAGGGAATGGAAATTCAGTCACTTCTAATTACACTGTTACATCAAAAGGAATAAAGGTCTATTTGACAATGATTGTGTTGCCTTTTTTGTGATTGTGATTATGTTAGGATCAAAGTGCTACCTGGAAATTGAATTAAAGCACGCCTTTAGGTAATGTATAAAACAACGTTTTCCCCTTTGTGTTGATGAAGAAGCAGTGCTGTTCTTTCCATTTTAATATGAATGCATTGCTGTTTTGATCTTTTTTCTAAGAAAAAAAAAGCCACCAAAATGAAAAAATAGTAAATCTTGCTGTATTTTTCCCTGGATCGATACATTTGTTTCTTACTTTTACAGTCACGCGAAGGTCTATATGGTCCTAGAATCTTTTAAAATCTCTTTCTACAGCAAATTCTCTTCAAAATGATAAGTCTTAGTCAGCATCTCTTGGAGGGCAATTCAAACCTTTTAACCACGACAAGCAAGGCAGATTCATATGATTTGATGGAGAAAACAAAATAACCATGTTAATCACAAAAGTCTATTTCTCCCTCTTCTTTTGACTAGGCAACTCACTTCTCAGCCATCAAACACAACTCCTGTTCTTAAGAATGCATCTTCTATATTTCAGTCAAACTCTACTGACACAGTTTTTTCAAAAGTACAAGAGGATATGATTTCCCCTGTGTCATATCTTTATAAGAAGCAAAGGATGGGTCTTACATAGTTTCTAGTTTCAGTTTCTTGATCGTTTTTCTCCTCTCTCTCCATTATCTTCAGAACTACATGGCAATAAGGGCAGTCAAAGACTGGAGCAGGTTACCAGAGAGGTTGCATCACCTCTGTTTATAGAATCATAGAATGGTTTACATTAGAAGGGACCTTAAAGATCATCTAGTTCCAACCCCTCTGCCACAGGCAGGGACATCTCCCACTAGACCAGGTTACTCAAAGCCCCATCCAGCCTGGCCTTGAACACTTCCAGGGATGGGGCATCCACAGCTTCCCTGGGCAACCTGTTCCAGCGCCTCACCACCCTCACAGTGAGAAGTTTCTTCCTGATATCTACCCGAAATCTAACCTTTTCCAGTCTGAAGCCACTATCCCTTGTCCTATCACTACATGCCCTTGTAAAAAGTCCCTCTCCAGCTTTTTTGTAGGCCCCTGTTAAGTATTGAAAGACCACAATAAGGTCTCCCTGGAGCCTTCTCTTCTTCAGGCTGAACAACCCCAACTCTCTCAGCCTGTCCTCACAGGAGATGTGCTCCAGCCCTCCGATCATCTTTATGGCCCTCCTCTGGACCTGCTCCAACAGGTCCACTTGCTGAGGGTGCACTCAATCCCTCTGCCCATGTTGCCAACAAAGATGTTAAACAGCACCAGTCCCAGTATCAACCCCCCCAGGGGGATTGGTATTCCATTCTTTAGAATGCCACTTGTCACTGGTCTCCACTTGGACATCGAGCCGTTCACCACAACTCTTTGAGTGTGACCGTCCAGCCAGTTCTTTATCCACAAAGTAGGAGTGGTCCATCCATCAAAGCTGTGTCTCTCCAGTTTATAGAGAAGGATGTCATGCGGGACAGTATCAAATGCTTTGCATAAGTGCAGGTAGATGAGATCAGTTGCTCTCCACTTATCCACCAACACTGTAACCCCATTACGGAAGGCCACCAAATTTGTCAGGCATGACTTACCCTTGGTGAAGTCGTGTTGGCTGTTACCAACCACCTCCTTATTTTCCATGTGCCTTAGCAGAGTTTCCAGGGCTATTTGTTCCATGATCTTGCCAGGTACAGAGGTGGGATTGACTGGCCTGTAGTTCCCTGGGTCTCCCTTTTTTTTCCTTTTTGAAAATGCAGGTTATATTTCCCTTTTTCCAGTCAGTGAGAACTTCACCAGACTGCCATGACTTCTCAAATATAAGGGAAAGCAGCTTCATCCACCAGCTTCCTCAGGACCCACAGATGGATTTCATCAGGTCCCATGAGCTTTTGTACCTTCATGTTCCTAAAATGGTTTTGTGTTTGATCTTCACCTGCAGTGGGTGGTTCTTCATTCTCACTGTACCTGACTATGTCTTCTGCGACTTGGGCAGTGTGGTTAGAGCCCTTGACAGTGAAGACTGAGGCAAAAAAGTAATTGAGTACCTCAGCTCTCCCCATGTCCCGGGTGACCACGTTTCCTGTTTCCCTCTGGAAAGGACTCACATCTTCCTTAGTCTTCCTTTTATCACTGACATATCACTGACAAGTTTTTCTTGTTGCCCTTGATGTCCTTGGACAGATTTAGTTCTACCTGAGCTTTAATTTGCCTAACCTGATCCCTGCCTGTTTGGACAGTGTCTCTGTATTCCTTCCAGTCTACCTGTCCTATCTTCCACCCTCTGTGGGTCTGCTTTTTGCTTTTGAGTGTGTCCAGAAGCTCCTTGTTCATCCATACTGGCCTCCTGGCTCTTTTGCCTGACTTCTTCATTGTTGGGATGCATCGCTCCTGAGTTTGGAGGAGGTGATTTTTGAATACTAACCAGCTTCCTTGGGCCCCTCTCCCCTCTGGTGCTTTATCGCATGGTACCTTACCAAGCAGATCCCTGAAGAGGTCAAAGTCTCCTCTCCTGAAGTCCAGAGTGCTGAGCTTGCTGTGCACCTCCTTCACTGCCCTGAGTATCTTGAACTGTAACATTTCATGATCACTGCAACCAAGGCTACCCTTGAGCTTGACATTCCCCACTAGCCCCTCCTTGTTGGTAAGGACAAGGTCCAGCATAGCTCCTCTCCTTGTTGGCTCCTCTACCACTTGGAGATGGAAGTTATCATCAATGCATTCCAACAACTTCTTGGATTGCTTGTGCCCTCCTGTCCCTTGAACAGATATCAGGGTTGTTGAAGCCCCCATGGTGACCAGAGCCTGTGAATGCGAGGCCGCTCCTATCTATTTGTAGAGGGCCTCATCTGCTCAGTCATCCTGGTCAAGTGGCCTGTAGCAGACCCCCACTATAATGTCACCTTCCCCTGTGCTCCCTTTAATCCTGACCCATAAGTTTTTGGTCAGCTCTTCATCCATCCCCAGGTGATCATCGATGTAGAGGGCAACACCCCCTCCTCATCTCGCCTGCCTGTCCTTCCTGAAATGCCTGTGTCCTTCCATTCCAACACTCAGTCACAGGAGCCATCATACCATGTCTCCTTGATGCCCGTAAGATCATAGCCGTGGAGGCATGCACACATCTCTAACTCCCTTTGCTCCCCATACTACCTCTGTTTGCATAGAGGCACTTAAGCTGGGTCTCTGTTGAAGCTGACTTACTGTCTGGAGTGGCTGCAATGTCTTTGTGCTGCTCTCCAGGTGGCCTTCCTTTGAGGTGTTTTACTAGTGCTTCCCATATTGGGTCCTACTGCTTCAGGAGTTCCTGGGTCATCTAAGAATTTAAGAAGTGTGCTGCAATGTACCCAGCACATCCAGAGCAATAGGCTGAGGGCCCTCGCTAGCACCCTATCCCTCTAACCATGGTGTGTCACAGGCAAGCCTGATAATACCTCCCTCTCCCATCTAGTCTAGTCTGTTCTTGGAGGTGTTCAAGATTCAACTAGATATAGCCCTCAGCAACTTGACCTGATAACACCTGCTTGGAGCAGTGAGTTAGACTAGGTGGCCTCCAGAGGTCTTTTCCAGCTAAAATAGTCTATGATTTTAGCTAAATGTTTTGTAAGAGTTTCTATGGGATGTTTTCCTGATCCATCTCATTGCTCAGGAACAAGCAACCTGGGGATTTTGCATGTGTTTTTTTCCTTTGGTATTTTTTTGTTGTTTGTTTGTTTGCTTTTTAGTTTGGTTTGGTGTTGTTTTTCTCTCAGATTTTGCTCTTCTAGTATTTCTTATACTTTTTGAGTCTCCCAATGCCTTGACCCATTTCTCTTAAAGGAATTCTTCACCATAGGTACAGGGTTAATTTGGAAAGGAGAAAAAGGAGTGCCTTTAGTTTTTTATTGACAGCCTGCCTGTTGGATAGCTGATGATCATTAATATTGGACTAAAAGTTCGTCTGTCTTTCATCTGGTTTAGGGCTCGTTGACTAACTCTTACTGCTATAGTTATGCCCCAGCTGTCACATCCACTCCTCTGCCACAGTTCTGGAGCTGGCAAAACAAAAGTTTTGCCTATGCCACAGCTACAGCAACTAAGAGTGTTAGATTAAACTGCAGATATAGGTGAATTCACACTTACACTCTGGGTGGTGAAGTGGAACATCTCAGTTTTTAGTAAATATCGCCTATTTCTGCTGCTCCTGTGATGGAGGCAAAAATTATCAGTGACAGAGCTGTGACAAACAGCTACCTAGTATATTAAACAACTGCAAAGATTTATTCAAAGGCAATGGATCAGAACCCTTCAGTACAGCTAGCTGGACATTTCTTCTTCTGCTGACTTTGTTAAGGTAATGTGAATTATAACACTATTTCCAGCCATGGTCATTAATATGTTAGAAATATTATTATAAAATAAATAAAAAAATAAAGAACCATCTTCAAAGCTCTCCTGTTGACTTCCCCTCAAAGATGATATCTATGAATATCACTTAGACTTTCACAATAACCAATTGCATGATATAATTCATTTATTGCTATTCAAATGTATCCATTTTGTTTTACAAATTTTAAAAGCCTCATTAGAGATTTTAAGATCATTAGAAGTAAGGAAAACTCTTTCCTGATTCATTTCTGGCAAAATGCTCAGTGCTTCTTTCTACCCCTCTGCTATTCTGAGTCCCCAGATTAGAAACACATTATTCCGATAGCTTCAGTGTGATTCAACTGTCATGAATAGGTCTGCATTTTTACATCTGAAGCAAAAGCAATCTTTCCTCAACTAACACAATGAAAATCAATAAATATAGAAGAAAAGCTTATTTCTATACCCAGGGAATTTGAGGAACCCCAAGTATTGTCCCCATGCCTACACCCAAACAAGGGTCTTTTAGCCTTTTTAAAGTAAAAAATAGTTTCATGCTTGGCTCATTACAGTGAAACCACTGCAGATTAAACCTCTCTATCAATTACAAGCAGCTGAACATCCTTTAGCATCAAACAGAATGACAAAAAGCTACACCATAATGAGTAATGGCTAAGGCCAATTGCTATTTAATTATGTAGATGACTTAACATCCTTTCATTGATGTTATCTGTATGTTTCAGGATGAAAGTTATCATGCGTTGCTTTGCTACAGCTCTTACAGTATATGATAGCAGAAGCAAAAAGGAAGCCTTTACCAAATAGAAATGGCTATAACTAGCAAAATATATCAGCCCAGCAATACAAGTCACACTTCACCATGCACCTACAACAGATAGAAGCTTCAACATATTGTGGAAAAAAGAAATTCACGCATGACAGCTTACAGTGGGGAGGAAGCTTGAAAGAGAGAGCGACAACTGCAGCAGCAAGAGCCTATGTCATGAGCAGTTCCCATGAAGATGTCTGGTCCCTGAATTTTGTAAGTGGGAGATAACAAGGACAGGGAAGTTAGTCATAACATGAGAGATATTTTAGATGGGAAGGACCTGTTAGGTCATCTGTCCATCCCCCTGCCTAGGCAGGATTATACTTTGCAGTATCTTCTCAAAAAGATTGCACAGAACAATTTCACATGAGCAGAGGAATGGAGTAAAGGACATAATAGATCTTTTCCATCTCTAACTTCTACAAGTCAAGAGGTCCAGTCTGTAGCTGGTGTGAGGTGGCTGTGGGCACAAATACTGCAAGTGTTGTAAGAAAGGAAATTTGGAGGAAAATTCTACCCTCGGATCAAATCATGCAAGTGTATGCAAAATGCGATGTATGATGTTAGTGAGTACAGAAATTACCCCATAAAGGACATTTTCAATTCACTCATAATCAGTGACCCTGTTTTTGTGGGTATGGTGCTGCATTTTTGACAACTTGTATATATGCATCACATCATTCAGACAGATAGATCTATACTTATTTAAAAGGATATATAAACTAAATGCTTTCCACGAATATTATTGATGGAATCTTGCACTCGTAAGTATTTAAGCTTCCAGTTTGAGACTATAAAAATAGATATTATTATAGAAAATGTTCACTTCTATTTTTACAGTATGGGGATGACAAAGTTTTTTTAGCAACTATTATTTTTCTTGAATTAAATGGAAATAGCAGCACCTGGGAGTATATAAGAGGTCAATGCTAGAAGCAGGAGTGTAAGACATGTTTTTTATATACATCCTAAGTGAAAATTTCAGAATATGGAGAAAGAAGTAAATAATGGTTCCTTGCAATCCTTATGAGAAGCATAAAGGAGGAGGCAATGTTCTTGAAAATGCAATTAAAAGACAACAATTAAAAGCCTTCTTTCAGGAAATACTTACATGTGTTTAAAGCTAAGAAGGAAGGGAATCCTGCTGATTAAACCTAACCATGAATATATTCTTTTGCAGAATTTGAACATAAAATATTAAGCAACTAAAAAAAAAAAAATAAAACAGAGAAGCTGTTGCCTGGATAGATCTTAAAATGAATCAGTTTGCCAAGACCAGGTTTTGCAGAAATGAGAAATTTAAATCTGTCTCCATTTTGTGTTCTCCCTCAACATTAAGTAATTTTTGTGGTCACTATGATATAATTGGACATAAAGGAGGACTGGCAGAGTTTCATAATAGCGTGAAGGCACATGCGTATTTTCCTATACAGAAATCAGTATTAGCAAAATGCTGAATCTGAATTGAAAATAGAAAATGTTGGAATATCAAATACAGTGTTTTCTATTTAGCTGTCAATAGCATAAAGGTAAATAGTTGGCAAATTATGACCTCCTAATATTAATCTCTGTAGATAAAATGTTATGATTAAGAATGGTATTCAAATGTGTAGAATACTGGTAGATTAAATTCGCAAAATCAGAAACTGTAACTTGTCATAATGCCTTACATATCCAGCATACGAGCTTATGAAAACATGTATATGGTCTAAATATGGATATGCACCTCTTTGGAGCTCTTACAGTTCCTCTGATTTCTCTCTTATTCTGTTGTCATTTAAGTCTTCGTTAAATTTACGTGTTGTAGATTAGAGTACTTTATAGTTGCTAGATTCAGCAGATTTTCTTTTTCAATAACACTTTTTGATTTTGTACCTAATCCTATGGTAGCCTTTGAGTCTTGATTACAAATGCACAATCAATGTCATTGGGAGTAGCTCAGCACTGATCTGTCTGAGGGAGCAGAATCCGTTCTTAATTAGCACTTACCAAAGGGCAGCCAAGATGCTCTCTTCTATTTTGATGGTGGGGAACTGGTCTTGTTGAAACTGCATGTGGAGTTTTATTTCTTGTAAAGATAAATCCTCTATGGAGAACATTTCTCACATGTCCTCTAAAATCTCCACAGCTCCTTATCTTCACAGTGGAGAGCACACCTGGGAAGGTGCGCTTTTCCAAGATGGATCTATATAACAAAAATATTTAGGACTGATCAATTTAGAAATAATCAGGTAATGAGCCTAGAAAATGAACCTCATTTTGAAAATCACTCAGTTAACATGAAGAAACCGTGAAAAGTAAAGAGGAAAATACTTTCACCATTTCTAGCTTTACAAATCAGGATAACAGCTAGGAATGGATATGAGAACTAGTCATCTCAGCCTTGGGGCACAGACCTAGAAGGAAACTAAATCAGACTCTAAAGCACATCAAATTATATGTCTGATGAAATACCAATCAAGTGGAACCACAAATAACTTTAGCCTATCAGCTAGAATATATTAACAGGTATGGAAACCACTTTCCAAAACGGTAGGTGTGAGAGAAACGCATTTGTTATTTCTGTTCTCATGTTGGTCTTTCTGTTACTAATGGCTGAAGAGATGCTTGCTTTGATAACCACTGCGGTTCCCTGAAGCCTCAAAGTCAGCTCAGCCTTTTACAGAGGCAGCGGAGCACACATTTCCACTATTAATTTTTGTTTGAGTCTGATTTGAATATCCACATGCACTGCAGGGGAAGAGTCAGCGTACTTTTACACAAGTACTGCTGGGGGAGGCAACATAGTTCAGTGAATAGGAGTCTATTTTCAGCCAGTGATTTCGTTTGTGACTTTAGGCAAGTGCATCTCTCTGCCTCTGTTTCTATCTCCTCTTTCCCACCAGCTCTGCTCTGTTTGCTTAAATTCTAAGCCCTTCCAAGCCAGGAGTATCTCTCACCAGGTATTTGTATCATGCACAGCACAATGCTTCATCCTTTTCTCTTGGGCTTATGGATGTTGATATAATATCAACAGCATTTATTTGTTTATATTATTGTTATAGAAAGAGAAGCGAGGACTCTATTATGCCGAGCATTGTGCCTACACAGAAGAAAAAAAAAGTCTGTGCCTGCTAACTTTACTCTTTAAAAGCCCATGATACCAAAAGAATTAGTTTCATGGTACGTGTTTTGGGAATTGTTCTTTGTGTGACATCAAATGCTTTACTCTTTGAGAACGTGTGGGAATGTGAACATGAACATGTTTAATTGTTCGATATAAAAAATGCAGTTTCTTTCTATTATCCCAAAGTAATGCGAAATTTTGTATTCTTTGAGATACTCTTGTTTGTAAGCAGCAGCAACCATAAAATGAGAGGTAAGGAGCAGATAGTAATTCACAG
This sequence comes from Chroicocephalus ridibundus, assembly GCF_963924245.1. Lineage (NCBI taxonomy): Eukaryota > Metazoa > Chordata > Aves > Charadriiformes > Laridae > Chroicocephalus > Chroicocephalus ridibundus. Next base: position 150,293,997 of record NC_086284.1, read on the forward strand.
AGATTTAACTCAGGTAATTTCACAGAGCATTTTACAAAGGTCAGAATCACACAAACTTCGGTAGCAGGATCTAAGGTCTATGAAGTGGAGGGTAGAAGTAGAATAGGGCGGGGATATTTTTATCTGATAGGGTTTCATAACTTCATCATCACAAGGAAAGACATGTAAGTTCTTAAGAAATATGCCAAATACTTTATATTTCTTACGTTTCTTAAATGCCACGTGGATTTTCAGACCAAATGCTTTAATCAACTTTCAGCCTTTAGCCAACCCTGAGTCTATAACTGGGACCCCTCATTTTGCTCATGCAAAATTTTCAGCACTGCCCTTTCAGCACCAGCAAATGAGCTTCTCTACCTTCAAATATCACTTTGGTAATACTGAGGCATCCATTTAGCCACAAAAATTCATTATGAAAATGCAAAGTTCCATCTTTTTTTTTTTAATATATATCGTTGAATCTAAAGCAAACTCGCCAGTTTCCCTGCTTGTCAACAGAAATCTAAAGAAAGCAGCAATATTCTTCCCCATGAAATCCTGCCATATGCCCCATTTTATTTTAAAACGGGATCTTTTGGTAGAAAAAAAAGGACGGAAGGTCCTGATGGATTCACCATATTCTCTGTTCTTCCTGTACTATCATCTTTCCCTCTAAGATACGCAAGCCACAGGCTTCCTCAACTTGAGGGGGCAGCAGAGAGAGGTAGGGCGGCACACCATTTGGCCCATCGTGCTTAATAATGTGCTTCGGATCCACCAAGCAGACAACAGGAAAGTAAGTGGGTGAGGATGTTGAAAAATTAGAGCCATTTGTACCTTTCAAGATACTTGATGTCACAGCACTGTGTCTCATTCAGCAGTATAATAATGTACTGGCAGGCTAAGCTGGGCATGCTTGGTTTCTCAGAAGCGAGTCAGGTGAGGATTTCCATGCTCTTCTCTGCACTTGTACTTCGTGCAGTGTAAGCAAAGCCCTGATCCACTAGAGGCATGCCTTGCCTGTGCAGACCGCTACAATATATCATTTTCAGTTCATTCTTTTTAATTACTTTGTTTTTTCTCCAGAAGATTTCTACAACTACAGGCAATCTTAATCCTAATAAAGCGAACGTTTAATAAATATTACTCGTGCAATTCTTAAAGGCCCTGTTGAATTCCAATATATAATCGCTTTATTTTAAGCTTTGGGACGTAGATGATAAAGTGAACAGAGGTGATTCAGAATAAGGGCAACACATTGCCACCTCTCTTACTCTAGAAAGACATTCTCCTGCAGTGCTTAAAATGTAGGGAAAAGTCTAGTGATTGATTAGCTAGTTAAGCGATAAGGAGGTATATCAGGCAGGGATGCAGAAAAAGTGCAGATGATAAGGACAATCAAGTATCCTTGATCTGAAAAAAATTACAGTGCTTTCTAATCATTTGAATTATATTTTTAAGTGAGAAAAATCTACTGCACTGAGCCTCTAATTTTCTACACAGTTTCTCTCTCTTTTTTTTTTTTTTTTTTTTTTAATAAAGACAAAAGCTATGGGAATTGTGTCCATTTCTTCCAGTGGTGTAATCTTTCCCTGAAAAGGAAATTACTGGATCATCAGACATTCATTTGTCCATATAACATTTATATTCTTTGATCTCTTACTGGCATATTGTAATACTGATAATTATCTACTTCTCTGTTTTTTATAATACCATGTGGCATTCTATTATGTTTTACATTATTAACAGTATTATACATATAATACAATTCTGACAAATCAGGTTGTGAAAGTTGTACAGTATCAGGTAGGCTATTAGGCTTCAAATTAATGATCTCTATAGGTCACAGGCACACTAAGGATACTCATAAAATATTTTCATTGTGATTTTCAGGACCTTGTACAATTATATTAATATTTCAGATATTTTATACACTTTATGTTCAAAGGGGAGGGATCTTCATGGTCATATGACAATTCTCCATTTTCTCATTATTCAGCCTCCATTACCATAAACCCCTGTGCTGCGGCGATTCTGCTTTTACTTAACGAGGACTTGCAACAAATTTCATTAACATGTCGGAAGCTTTATTACTAATCTGGTTACAGTGGTTGTTGCCAATTCATGAGCTGTTATTGGGATGTCTTCAGATCAAGTTTCAAAACCTTTTTCTTCCTTCACTTTTGTTATGGTAGGACCTGAAAGACTCGCTAATCCTATTTTTTTTTTTGGTTCTTTTTTTTTTCGGTCAGTTGTTAACCTACAAGAAGCATTTCCTTCCTTACTCATGAAAGTTTGTGTAGTCTTTTGATAAAGGGCACTGTCATAAGGAGCTTTATTGTACACATTGAAACTGCTTCTACTGTTTTCTCTGGTAGGCAGCAGCAGTTTTCTGGATCACTATTTTGAAATACAGTAGTTGTCATTATTTATATACCATCTCCATTGAGAATAAATTTCCATTTTTACAGGAAATCTTACTTTTTTTTAACAAAACTGTTTAACTTGGTCACTTTCCTCTCTTTGTCTTTTTATCCTTCTCTGTGAGGAGAAATAATCATTAATTTCTAGTGCTTTTCCTTTTCCACAAATTTTGACTGCTATTGGAAGGTTTCTGAAGTGCTTTATACAAACTATGCAGTTTTCTGAAGATAGCCAATCATGAAAGAGTGAACTATCTCTGAGGACAAAGTCTGGATCTAATATAATCTGATCACCAGTCATAGTTAACCTATGGAGACCGATAAATGGCTTAGGGTATGTGTTTCCCAGAGTCGTCAATACTTTAATTGCCAGATACCAGTGAAACTGATAGGAAGTTAGGGGCAGAAATAAAAGAGTGTTTTGAGACTAAGTTTCTTGGAAATAAAAATAAAGCTCAAGGAGTCATTGTTTTTTTCTCATGCAGCTGTGCACCAGGACAGGAGTCACACACACTGTTCCTCAGCACGACTGTCCTCTCTTCATGTCTTAGATCTGCTACAGTCCTCCTCCAGTTATAGTCTTACTCATAAATCCAGTATCCATTGGTATCCATTTGGCTTTCATCTGACCAGATGTCTCTAATTGAGCCAGAACTGCTGCTAACCAGAACAGATCTGGGATATAATCTCTGCATTTGTTGGCCTGCTGGATGCTAAGGTCAATCCTGCTTTCCTTTACTTTTCTTCTCAAGGAGAAAATCCAGCTAGTTTTTTGCTGTGAAGTCTCCTCTGAAGCAATGACATTAGTTCCAGTCCCCATGACACTGTGTCCATAGATCAAAGACATACCAAAGGGGAAGCCAGAGCAAATTAACGCTCCTTATAGCAAAATATCTAGTCATCCAAAAGGACTTGTCATTCTTTTCTGCTGACCTTTACCTTTGGTCAGACAGTAAAATAAAGGATTTGGGAAGGCAAGTCTTCACTCTAACTGTACTTCTGTACACTTTCATGAGTACAAAAAGAATAGCAATTATCATTCACGTGGTCAAAAAAGAAACCAAACTCAGTTAATGCGACAAAACCGACATGAGTGAAGCAACTATGGGTAATCAGTACTAAGCAATGTGATTTAACTTTTTTGAGTTGGCTTTTCCCTCTCCTCTCCTCTGGTGGGCACAAAGAGTTCCAACCTAGCAGGGTGTCCAGGTGTGCAGATATGTACCTCACAAAATACTGCTATAGCTGTTGTTTCAGAGGATTGAAATACTTTTTTCACATAAAAAAGAAGTGGCATTCAGTTGATAACAGCTAAGAATTGGGGAGGGATTTAAGAGAGTAGCAAAAGTTGAGAGAGGAAGCAAGGAACTAATGAGAAGATGAAAAGATCAGTGTACCTTGCTTTTAAGCATCATTTTCCCCATTACCCGATTCAGCATAGAATTAAACTCCATGGGATTTAAACAAGTTAGGGAAATATTTATGTGCCTTGCTGAAGAAGGACAGTTTGCTGAATGATGTTTTGTCGGATCAGTGTTCTGCTACCTCCAATGAAAATCTAACCACAGTCATCCACAAATGATAATCCTGTGCTTGTTTATTTATATATTTATTTCCAAAGGTCATGCATTTGTATCCTGAACATCTCTCGTCTCCTATTTATTATACTATTTCAGGGTTGGTTAATCTTTACAATATTGAATTATGTAAGTTTCTAAAGCACGATTTCCCTGTTTCCTTTTTTTTTAGTAGAAAATTACTACGTGTTTAAAAGGTTATGAAAATTAATTATACCCATATTTACTCACATCTGTGGCATTAAAAACTGCTTAAAAGAAAAAAAAAAGATTGATATCCAAATGTCTTCTATTTGTGTTGTAGAAACTTAACATTCAGTTTTAGGGATTGAAAATCCGACATTTTTCCCCTGTAGTTACAGAAAATACATATAGACAGATGCAAATACTGCTGCCTTTGAATTATGACTGTAGTCCACAGTGATGTAATCAAGTTCAAAATGCAAAAAGAAAATTTCCCATTACTCTGCTATAACAATGCCTAGAAACTGTAAATGAGACTGAGGCCTCCTTGTTCCTAAAGAAGTATCATAAAGCATAGTAAGAGCTACTGTGTTCTCTGGCAGGTTTCTTTCTTAAGCACATATATTTGGCTTTGTCATATCTTGGTTTAGAGGTGAAAGCCTGAGCAACAAAATGCTTGCCCAAGGCCAAATCAGTGTTAGATATGGTAAATGCCAGCAAGGTACACCTATCATGCTTTTGTACAACCACCTTCACTATACTTGGCCCCTGCATTGCCACACTGCCTGAAGGCAGCACGGCAAATCTAAATTATTTTTTTCCTACGTTTTGTAAAACCCCATTTTGTGATCAATCAGGATGAAAAACTTTATGTAATTGTAAAGTAATTTGTTTCTTATTTCATTTCTTCCAATAGTAAAGATTGGTTTGTAGTCATGGCTTCAATGAAAGCTGAAAACAGAAAGTAGGATTTATTATCTCACCATTTCTGAAAACAAAACTGATTGTATACAGAAACACAAACACTACATTTTCTTACAAAATAAGCCACTGATTTTCACTACAGAAGTACTAACCTTCAAAAGAAAGTTGTTTTTTTTTAATCTAGGAATAGATTTCCTTAAAGTTTTTTATTTCATTCTCACTGGAATAAGTTAACATTTAATACAAAATAATACCATTAAACCTCATATTTTCTTTCCCTCCTCAATTTTAGGTCTTTTCCATAATCAGACAGTCCTTTTGTTCTGATGGACTATAGCATGTGCTCTATTTTTGTAATGTATTTTATAATCTTTTGTCACTGAGCAATAAAGTGTTTTACTTTATTTATCCTTAACAATAAACATGATTTTTCTGGTTTATCTTCATATTCACATTGAGATTGATACAGGCTTTGCTAATTTATTGTGCATAGCATTATGGAACATAAAATTTGCAATTTAATATAAGTATTTGGTATAGGTGCCATTACATTTGAAGAGAGTTGTAAATGTCTCCAGCATTTGTTAAGTTTTATGACTAATCCTCATTCTAAGTGGTCCCATTGGACAGAGGTGGTGGTTTTCTTCCATACATATCCTCTTTTTAGGCCTAAACACCCCCTTTCTGATGAGAGCCATTTAAGAAGAATAAAATTTGCAAGAGTGCTTCATCGCCTTGGGCAAAGCGTACTTTGCAGTCACTGAAATCTACTGCAGGCAATCTCCAACTAGCCCTGTAAATAACTAGCTTGTGCCCTGGTAACCACATAGCCAAAGTGACGTGGCTTCAGTGCCAGATGGCATCTCCCACCTGCCCCTCCGAGCTGCCCTGCAGTGGTCAAGCCTTGCGATGCTGCAGCTAGTTCCTAAAACAGCCCCTGAAAGAAGACAGCGCTGCTATAAAACCTTTACAAAAAAATCACATCCTAAGCCCGTGTGTCCATGGCAGTCACAGGCCTGACACGCTGAAACCGGTCTTACTCTAGGATAGTACTACCCCAAGTTTTACATCAGATGGGCAATGTAGCAGCTTGAGAGCCACCGGCCTAGATTTTCCCCTTATGATCTCACCAAAATACAGGAACTCCCAACCTCTTGGTTAGTATTTGTGTAGTCCCATAATCATATATTCAGTGAAAACTCTGTGATCCAGGTGCTCAGGGTTCCTGGTGGGGCTGGCTGCACTCTGCGGTGTTGCATCTTCACTGTATCTATTATTCCGTTTACTGGAATGAAGCTAAGCATGACGAGGGCACCAAAGTAGGACTTTGGAGAATAGGTGCATAACCTGTGCTGGTGCCAAGTTCACAGCTAATGCCACCTGCCTATGACACCTACTTGGCTTCCAAGGGAAAGGCTGCATGTGCCACAGATACACATACACTGCCTTCTCTCACCTTGGTCCATGAAACGTCTCTTTTGACTCTTGTTTGACAAATTCGCTTGGGCTTAAGTGCTCTCAAGTTCCAGGTATGCCCAGGAACAGGAGTCTGCCTTTTCACACTTTGAAAATGCCACCTGCTGAAATGACAATTTCTGTGATTCTTGGTTAAATTAACAGACTGGGTCTTGCAGATCACTGACAGTCTTTCTACCCAGTGGTAAAAGGCTTCAGACGATGTTGTGTTCGGCAAGATTACAGCCACTCTTTAAGAAAGCTTACAAATTTAGATAGATGGAAACTCACCTAGAGGTACCACCATTGCTGTCACTCTCATCAGATGGTAAGGCAGGTAACCAGAATCACATTTTTAAGATAAACTGGCACAAGTAGTTCACAGTTCATCATACAGCAAATTCTGTGGTTTCACCTAAGAAGGGTAAAGAAACACAACCATGAAAAAGACATCAGGGAACCCAAAACTGACACTGTATTTCATTTTACTTCACTTAAACTGCTGTAAAAATTCCTCATTTCTAAGTGCTACATATCTTTATCTCTCAGTAATTTTAATGGAAAAAACAAGACACTGACCTCCATATGCAAACACGAAAATCTGATCAAATTGAATCTCCGTCGTTGGTGACACTTAAAAGCTGTCTAGACATTGTCTTGGGCAACCTGCTGTAGGTGACTCTGCTTGAGTGGGGGGTTGGACAAAAGGTGAACTCCAGAGTCCCTTCCAACCTTGACTATTCTGTGATTCAGTGAAGTCTAGGGGTAATGCTGGACTTCAGAACCAAAACTTAAATTACTGGATTTCATGAGGATATAATGGATTCACTGGATCTAATGTTAGAAGATTTTCTTATTGTGTTAGGGAAGTGACTGATAGTATTCACAGGAATTTCTTTTTCCTTATTACATTACAGTTTATAAAGATTGACCACACATGTCACTGTTTCACTACAGAATTCTGAGAGTCATATTCTTGTTTTCATCTCAACTTTACTTAGTCTTGGAAAACAGAATTTAGTCTTGGCAGAAGAAAAACAATGATGTATAAGCATTTTCTGTTGAAGTGTGTATTCTGTAGGATAACCACAGAGGGAATTTAATCTCTTGAAGTTGAGCTCTCTAAAGCCTTTTGCGAGTACAGCATGGATAAGAGACTTGTCATTTTATTAATGAAGAGTGACCAGTTGTCACCCCCACATGGGAAAAAAGAGATTGTGACACATTAGCAATGAAGGACCGTGAGACAAACCAAATGTAAATACCGATGGTTTAAAGAGATAATTAAAGCTCTTGAGACTGCAATTATGACAAGGCAGCATGACAAGGCACATGTATGTCGACAGAATATATTTATATTGACAGAATCTGTCCGAAAAATCCTTTTTGTACAATATATCTGTCTGTCACATCTTTGGACTGCACATGCATGTATTGACTTTATGTTAGTGTAGATCTTGAAATTTGTCCCTTTGCCGTATTACTCAATGACACTTGGTTAAATAGATCGTGTTTTCAAACATCAGGTTTCCTGAAGCTGTTTTTCCAAAAGTTTAAATTCAGCGTGTACATTACTAAGTGATACTTCCATTACATTACATACTTTATACATATTATGTTACTGTCACTCACAGATCCCTAGTTAATATGAGTGAGTGTGTATGCACGGTACGGATAACTGGACACTATATGTCCTAAGAACAAAGGGGACTGTCAAAATCACATCTGATCTTTGGATGTCTAATTAATTTTCTAAGGAACTTACAAATACACAAGTTAAAATTAAATTTAAAGTCATTCTAGCTTAGAAACCTAGCACCTGCACCTTTCCTCTCCTTGCTAGCATAGATGTGACATCTTTTTCTAGTTCAAGCCTCCTGACCCACCCCAGCAAAGAGGGACTCTGGCTGCAATAGAAGCAGAGGAGTTTGGCACAGAGGAAGGGATTCCATCTCTCTGCTACAAAGTCAGAGGCAGTGGCATCTGGCCACTGTTTGAGTACATCTGTTAGAGACAGACAGAAAGAACCTGAAAAACAGAACTACTCTTACCAAGTTTGTCTCCTTTGCTTTTGGTAGCCAAATAGATTCTGATTGTATTTTCTTAATGGGGAAAAAAACCAACCAAAAACATGTCAATGTATACTGAAACATGAAAAGAACTATATCAACAAAATTAATTTTTATATACATAAAAAGAAAGATCGTATTCAGCATTTGTATACAGATATTCATTCATTTACATTTTGCATATTGAAGAAATATAGATGAAATATTGTCAAAGTGGGATCCTCAGTAAATAAATGCTTCAAACTGGTCAATAACACTCTTTAGGTAATAAACACAGAAATGGATTAGAAATAGTTTCAACAATTTCTTTAGCTGGAATCCAGTATTCTTTTTTATTATTACTTTTATCACTTTTAACATTTGACTTCATTATACCAGCAAGAAACACATACCCTGGTTTTCCACAAAAACAAAACAAGAAAAACGCTACCTGACTCTGGCATTAAGACTCTGGCATTCCAATCATTTAAAAAAGAATGTAATTAGATATGTAACTGAGTTTATACTGAGTTTAACTCAGCTTTATAACTCATTTGCAGGAAGAACAGCCAAAGAATATCTCCTCAAAAATACGCTTAAGCATTTCCTTCTACACAACTCACAATCTCCAGAGATGAGAGGACTGAATTAAGAAGAAAATCATCTTTCATTTAGTGAGTAACGTATTTTGAACACCTGTAGCTTGATAAAAGAGAGCTAAAAATGTGACTTTATGTTTCAGAAGAAAACAGCAGACAGAAGGTCCAAATGTAAGTTATTTTTTTCTTTTTTTTTTAAAGAAAACTTCCTTGTTTCAGGTGACCTGGCTTATTGATTTTGAAAGGCCAGTGGTAGAATCAAAGAAATTCTATGATAAATGTGAAGGTCTGCTACAAATGGCTAATCATTCATGATTGTATTAGCTCCTGGTTTACTGACATTTGGGTGGCTGTTTTGGGAAGAATCTTCTACTGTTTCTCATTGAATTATGGTTGTAGAAATCCTCCGTCTATCACCATTGACTCTGCTCTCAGAAGATGCTGAGAAAGTGTTAATGCAGAGACTTTTTTTTTGAAAGACAGAAGTTGCAGATTTAATCCTGTTCATAACCATGCAAGTAATCAGCCCCTTCTGATTGTGAGGTGAACTTGGAGGGGGGGAGAGTTTCTCTTGGCTCTTGAAAATTCATGGCCAAAATCACAATTCCTAAAACTATTTCTCTTCTAAACGTATAACCAGAGACTAGGAAAAGGGGGATATGAGAAGAACAAGAAAAAGAACCCTGGCAAATGCATGAATACACAAATGCAAAGAAACACCGGGAAATTGTGCTAGATGTAGAGAGGGGAAGAGAAGGGAGGTCCAAGCAACAACATGAACCTGGAGGACAGAAGGTAGAGGGAAAACCAAGGCACGCTACCCAGCTGCTTTGCACTGCTCTGCCAATGCAAAGCATCTGTAAATGCAGCTTAACTGGCCAATTCACTCTGGCTCCCTCACAGAGCTCCAGATTGACATAAGGCTGCTAAGGTACATGTTCAAATATGTCCATAAATAATTAAATGATTAACACAAAGAAAACCTAAGTTTGATGGGTTTTTTTTCAACTCACTGTGAGATAGCACAGGGTAAAATTTTCTTAAAGTTTCCTGTGGAGACCTCATCCATAGGAAAAAAACATAAGTACTAAAAAATAAAAACCTGAACTCTGTCCTGTAGTGATACAAATAGGGAACAATCGATATTTTAAAAAATCATTACATTGTCATGACAAGCATATTCTGTGAAGCCCAGAAGTGCGGGTGAGGGCATGGATTACTGGTTTCCTAAAACACAGCATCGGAGAGAAAAAAAAATAAAAATCTGACTTTTATCTCCTTTTCTGCAGCTGTCAACTCCAGAAACTCCTCCTGACATCTGAGAGGCGCGGTTCTTACTAAATCCTGCATCTTGGCTTGAAGTTTATATACTATGTGAAAACGTCTCTTTCCTCATTGAAACATAGACAGTAATTTCCCCATTGAAAAGTGCTCTGAGGTACAGTTTGTACCCACTATTACAATTTAATAATTTGGAGACACTACATAAAACCTACTCCAGTGCTCCTCCTTCTCACCTTTGAAGTTCCAGGAAAAAACAAAATAGTACAGTCTTATTCATCACTCAGATTTGAAGAACCAGCTTTGCTAAATGCAATAGTCAGATCAGTTGTATCAAAGATGCCTTTCCAAAATCACTTTTCCAAGGAGAGCTATGCAATTTTAAACCTCTATGTGCTATCACCATTTGCTAGAGCGGTTCCCCACTGCCAGATTGGGCAAGTCTAAGTCACACATGAAAACTTTCAAGAATGAACTGCAGTGAACCTGAATGAGCCTTTGCTAAACTGCACGCTTGTTTGCCACATTGTTTTGTCTTACCCTCTTCTGCTGAGCTAGTGCTCCATCAGTCTGGAGATCTTCTCCCTCATGCAAACAGGAAAATTGTTGTCGACTCCCCCAAGAGATTAGGGGGGAAAGAATAAATAAATAAATAAGTCTATAAAAAATATGCCTTTCAAATTAAAGATGCCCTAATCCCTGTCTTCAGGCATGGAAGTCGGCAGCAAGCACTGCCTGGTGGGAAGGCGTGGCACCCGTTATCTTTACTCAAAGAAACAGAGACTCCTGCACGTTTGTAATGGCAGCTCTCTGTCTCCAGCTCTCCATCCACAGCAGAGTTAGCAACAGCAGGGAGTCTCTGTCTGCTAAAATGATTGTAATCACTAACTCAACTCGCTAACATTAAACATCTCACCTGCAATCAGAGTGAGCTGAAGCCTTCAAAGAAAACTACTAAAATGCTTTTCTAGATTCATTCTAGATTCCTCTTCATTCAGGAGCTTTATTTTAACCTTAACTTAAGGTTAAAATAAAAACTTCAGCTATCAAGTTGTGCCTTTAACTGTGTTGATACTGGGACTTGACTGTAATTTCTGTTGTGAATTTGCCAATTCTTCTCCATTTTGTTTGGATTGTTATAGGCTCCAAATGGAATATTATCTGATATTATCAACTGGAGAAACTTGCAGCTTTTCAGGGCATTGTACTGTAGGGAATCAGGAAGAGAAGTTTTAAGAAAGAATTTATAAAAAAGCTCTCCTGTATCAATGAATTCATTTCCAATATAGACATGATTTTCCTTTAACAATTTATGTCCACAATTTGTAGTTCCCTGGGAGATCTGACATATGTAAAATCTTAGGGTAGAAAATGCATTTGAAAAATCTGTCTGCAATTCTCTTTAAAGATTTTATGTAATCATAAACTATTTTTATTTTTAAAATACAAAAAATATTTTTTCCAAAAAGTATTGTTTTTTCAGAAATATTTTACTTCTTGGCAAACGAAAGAATTCTGAAACTTTTTTTATAAATGGAGAAGGCTTAAAAATCTTTGGTTTTTTTAATGCCATTTCTTGTCAAAGCTAAATCCTCACGGACAGTTCTCAGGTCTTCCTGCTATCTAAAAACTATAAGTGATCCATTGGAATGGTTGATATCCACCTACCCGGGCTGAACTTCAGATCTGAAATTCCAGAATAAGTCAGAAGCTGCTCTTTATTTCCACTCACAATTGTCCACTCTATCTGGTTAAAGTCTAAAAATACAGAAATAAAGCTTAATGGTTTGCATTTGGTATTCCACGCTGCTATGTTTTTTCCATCTCCCCCACTTCCACTGCAAATGTTTTTATAATCTTAAAAGCCACCAACATTTCTGCAAACTTGAGCAGACATCTGAAAATCTAGGGCTGTATTTTCTGCCGCATGCCTCTTCACCATGGTTCTAGTATTGGCATTATAATCGTTTATTTGTATAGAATGAGATTTTTTGAATTATTGGTCAGTATATTATGTAAATATAATATGAACCAGAACACTTACATAAAACAAATACGTGCAATACATCCCTGCTTAGAAAAGTATCATTGGAAATGATTGGAAGTAGCATCAGATGTTTTCAGAGCTCTCTCACATCTGTCCCTGGAAACATTTACACTACAGTCTGGAAAATACAAAGCACAGATTGGGTCAACAGCAGACAATCTGGATGAACAACATGTTTGTTTTTATTGTTTGACTGGTCTTTTGCAAAGGTGCTTGTGCAATATCTTCATGCGTTCAAATAAACTAAAAATATAGCAAGAGTATACATAGCCAGATCACTAGATCCAGTTCCAAGAATAACATTTTAGAAGGTTCAACAGGCCTTCTAAGACAGGAACAAATTTCAGTGTTTACCAGTTACCTCTATCTAGTGCAAAGAAGTGCTTCTCAGAGGTACTAACGTTTTAACTATAAATATGCTATAAATCTAAACAATGCTTTCTTATGTCTGAAGTTACTCGCAGTCACACACTCGCATGTGTGAGCAAGATTTGAGGGGAATCTGAATACTGAATATCATGGATTTTATGCTGTTCTTTTAAAAGAATCTCATTATCTTTACAACCAATAAGGTATAAAAGGGGTTGATATGCTCAACATATTGTGGCCAAGATGCAAATTAGCATTTCAAATGGCTGCAGCTATTGTACTCTTAAGTATGCCTGTTTAACCCATCATTCAAGCAAGGGAAATAAAACAGATGAAGGGCTTCAGCAATTTTTTCATCAGAGTCGATTCCAAAGATGGTGTCTGCTGTAACTAAGATCTGGATGTCCCTTTAGCCAGTGTAGCAACCATGCTTTGGGAAGCCACAATGCCATCCTCAGCTGTGGATATGAGATAAGGACGCTGACTAATAAGAACAGTTCTAGGACAAGCACAAATGAGATTACTTTAAGAAGACCCTAGGTGTGCCAAAACCTAGGCTGACTTTTTTGTCTTGAGCTGTCACAGCTGGGAAGGCTTAAGCATGTCTATCACCTAGTTTTAAAAGGAGGTTGCAGAACAAGATTTTCAAGGACAAAGTGTCAGTGAAATGACACGAGGGTTGGACTTGCAGAAAGAGCCCAAAGAACTAAACCTATTAAAAAACTGGCACATTACGAATTTGCACTCTGTTCAGCAATTTGGCAGAATCCATTTATAACAGATTTCGTGTTGGGGATTGAGTCCAAAAACGACTCCTCCCCTAATTATGAACTGAATCCCCACCCCCCCGTTTCACTTTTTTAATGCAAAAATAAATGTAATAAACCAATGTGAAATAAAATAAAACCTCTTTGTTTTGACTAGCAAAGAAACACGAAGGAAAATGAAGGGCAGGGGTGTGAGTCTCCCCATCAGGATACGTTACCAACTGGAAAATTTGGAGAGAAGCAGGAACACGGGATTTGAGGCACCAAGCTGGTGAAATCTGAGTATGTCATAAAGGTTAAGCGCAGTCTCCGAAGGGGAGCCAGGCATCCCATGCAAGAGTAGTCCCGCTGGTTGATGGCCAGCTAGCGCTGGCATTGGTACTGTGGCAGATGCTCATTTAAACTTCCACCCTAAAACTTGCTGGAAGAAAAGTTACAGCAGTAGGTGGGGGAAGATGGGAAGAATGAAATGGAAAAAAATAGTAGAAGGACTGGAGACTGAAATAAACTGGCTGCTGTACAAATGCATTTGAATTGTCAATGTGTAGCTAATGGTTCTTGGTCCCAACTGTCCCTTTGGCTGCCATCATTTTTATCTTTGGGTCATTACAGCATAATACATCTAACAGTTACCAACTTTCCCTGTAGTTCTTTCGTAGCAAATTGAATTACGGTTTTGCAACTATGGTCATACTTTAACTGAATTGTTATTCTATTACGCTGGAAAGTGGAAAAAAGGTATTTGATAGGGTGCACTCACTGTCACTTTATCCTGAAAATAGTTTACCTGGAAACGGTCTATCCAAAGTCCAGGTATGAAACTGACCGACTTTGTATGTCAGAAGGTTCTTGATTGCCATGCCAAAAGTGAATTTGATTTTACATATACCTCTGCCATTATAGTTTGATGTGAGATTTGAAACTAAGTGCAGTGACTTTGGAGGCTTCCTTAATGTAGATAAATTGCAGCAGCAGCTTACGCTGAGCTGCAAAGATGTGACCCAAAATGGTCAGCACAATTTTCAAGAGAGTCCATGCAAAGTGGGAACTCTAGTTCAGGATTTTTCAGGCATTTTCCAATGAAATTTCCTGCCCGAATTTTACCACATGAAATTATGTTTTAACTCACATGAGACTTTTTTCTCCAAAAGTCTGTTCTTTACGTTTATTTCATTTTGTCATTTATTTCATATTGAATGACAGATGCGCAGCCTGAAATCTAGCAAGAAAAGGGAATATGTGGCACTACAACTAGGAATCCTTGGAGAACCAACATAGCATTCTCATATTGAAAAATATATTGGAATATTTGTAATTATGCAGAACATACAACCATACTGTTATAATATAATGATATTAGATCACAGATATTAGTTGTGAAACATTGCATATAAATAAGTAAGCATGTTGATAAACATATATAACCAAAATACAAATGTATCCCAAAAGAAATTTTCTGTACTTACTATTGAAACAGGACTCAATTGGTTGCATTTTCAAGAGGTATTTATTTGCGCTTACCTCTTCTAAGACCTGATGTACAACATTGCAGCACATTTTTTTTTATTGAATTGGAAACTACTACTACATGTGGTAACCTGTTACTAACCTCCAAATTTTTTGTCAGGTTGGACACAGCCATGGCTTACAGAGTTCCTACCTTCCTGTTCATTTTCATATGATACCAACAGAAATATCCGAGGCCTGAATTATGGGTTTGAACAATGACACTGCATGTACAAGTTTTCTATTTATTCCAGACCACTTCAGTGATCCAGTTCACTGTGAAGCATCAGACATATTTGTGCCAGGAAAGCTAAGTGGGAAGTGAAGTTCTAGAAGGAGATGTGGGAGAGCTGTAGGAAGAAGAGGACCAAAATCTGCTGCCATCAGCAGCGACTGCTGCTGAGGAAAAGGCAGATGGAGACTGATGTTGGGCCTCTTGTCCAGCATCCACCCTACAGTGTGGCTGCAGGCAGAAAAACTCTGATACTTCTTTGCTGTTTTAGGAAGCCCGTAATGGTACGTGGGTGAGCTAATCAAAATTATCTGCAGTCCCATCAGCACAATGCTAGTTACCTATTATTGTGATGCCAATTAACTATGGATGTTGTTCACTATTGATCATTTTTGTACAAAATTCCCAGCTACTTGGGAGCGCACACTGCTGGTTTTGGGTGAGGTATTCGCCATCATTCCCACTGCTCTACGTGACCTTGGATTAACTAATCTGGTTAGTTTACAGGGTCATGCATGTTAGTGGAATGAAAGCTTTGTGATAGTTTCATAATGCAAATGAAAAAGCTGTTGATTTCTGAAGCCAAGAGCTAACAAGTGCTACTAGTGACTGAGTCAGGTTTGTTGTAATCTTTACTTTAAAGATACACTGGAGTTCTCAAAGGTTAATGAACCACTTGTGGTAGAGCTTTCCTTCAGACTTTAACTCTGTTTTATTCTTGATAGAACCATTAACTTCTACACTAACCTTTCTACTTGTTACTATTACACACATTCTGCCCACTAAAGCTGTCTATTGATTTTTGCCAGTGAGCTTTTATAAAATGTAGGTTTAAATACATGGGGTTTGTGGTTCTGTTAGTATTGGGTGGTATACAGACAGACAATGATTAATTTGTAGGTTTTAATTCATTTTAGATATATTTTACAGTCACTTTGGCAATACCATTGTCCTTAGGTTTTGTTTCTTGAATAACTTGCTCTAATTATGCTCTTTTTAATTGCCGTGATTTCCAGTTAAGAAAGTAAAATTTACAAGATATGATGAATAGCGTTAGCAAAATACATTGAGATACTGGAAATTTTTCCAATCCTTCCAAATTTAGGATCTAATATGAAGAATTGTGCCACTGGGGCAGAGGACCAACAGTTCTTGCCATCTGGAATCTAGCCATGTGTTAGAAAATCCTATATGCTCCTTTTAACGTTTTAATCTCCTACCTCTTCACTCTGTTTATGAGGTTTTCATATCAAGATTCCAAACACACATAAATTTTTTCTTTGGTAACACAAGCTGTGGTGAATGAATTAGAAAAAAAAAAACTTAGGACCAATCCAAATTTCTAGAGTTTTAAAAATTATTATTATTTTATGGTATTTTTCCCTTTTTATTTTCAAGATTTTTAAATATAATCTATATAGCTGATCATCCTCCTCAATTTCCTTCATTTAAAGACCCTATTTCGTCTCTACTTGAAACATGGAAGCACTAAAGCCATAAATATTTGGTGAATAAAATGTTGGCTTCATCCAACATTTTGAGTTAAAGATGACTTTTTTGGTATTGCTGTATTTCTGGTTGTATTTTCCAAATAGAAAGTCATGCGCTAATCAGTGCCAATTTGTCATACAGGCAAACAGAAACATTTCCTCTGCTAGAAAAAATAAATCAGGGGATAAACTCTTTCTGGGATTTTTTGATGACTATTTTTTTTAACTTCACTGTAGGCAGCCAGTGAAAGCAGACTGCAGGTAAAGTATATTAGACTGGTTGGAACCCTTGTGCTTTGCAAAATTGCTTTTAGTTGTTCTCCATGGGGATTTTACATCAAGGCAGCTATTTCTACACCATTGTTTTTACAGTGGATGGCAATAAAAGCTTGGATATTTCCTTGTTTGATTAGGAAAAAAACATGTATACCCAGTCCTGGGACCGGAGCACGTTACTGCAATGAAGATGCTTAGAAATTACTTTGCATTTTAAAAATTACTAATAAAAAAATTCTTCGCATTACGGGTCAGCTATCTCTCTGTGTATTCAGGCTTGGCTCCATTGATTTGATTGCTCTATACATTTCAGAAATCATTGTAGCTTTGAACAAGTATTATTTTCAATAAGACATTATTCATGTCTGCCCAAGAATTAGGCTTTGAGAGATTTGTACTAATATTTTCTATTATGTTGGTCAACAGGGTGGCATTCTGTAAGTTTCACTTTGATATTCAGATTCAAATATTCACAACAAAAATATGAATGTCTCATGATTGCAGCTGTGCAAATAGCAAGGGATTACACCAACTTTGAAGTTGGATTCTGTTCTTATTCTTTTCATTATTCATTTCCCTGTGAACTGTAATGGCAGAAATTTGAGGAACTTGCTTAAATTGATGGACAATAATGCATATTCACATCTGAACTATTCACTATGGTAAATAGCCCCTATGCAACAGTATATGTGGAAAAAAAGCCCTGCCCTAAAGTCTCAGAACAGATGCCTGCCACTAATACGCATTTAATAATTTGAAATGGGCAAATAGGTAGCACTTTTACACTGCTTAATGCAGCCATAGCTACGTTCAGCGTAGAAACAGAAACTATGCAAGGATCACACTGAATTCTTCAGTAGTAGTATTGCATGTATTATTCCGTGGTATCAGTGTAGCAAGAGAAAATTAAATGTAAACATTTGCTGTAAGCAGCAAAAAAAGTCTAGCATTCAGCAATTTAGGTCATGATTCCGCAGTCAGAAGGAAATAAGAAGTTTTAAAAAATCTGGTGTTTGTGAGCATTGCCAGAATATGAGAGTGGATGGATAATTGAGGAAAAAAAAAAAAAGGTTAATGTATCCTAATTAAATTACCTGAGCCTTACTTATCGTTTTCTAAAAAAAAATCTCAGTATTTTCTTCATTCAGTCATTCTGTAATAGGTATTGCATCACATCGAGGATTAAATATATGGGAATAAAATTACCCTATCATCTTGAAAAGTAAATTCAGAAATAATACTTTAAGTGTGTAATGGCAGTCCGGAGGCAAGAATTTGTCAATAGATAATATTTGCTGGGTAATTTTGAGTAGGAAACACAATCTTAAAATCTATGTCATTTACAGGCAAGCTATGAACAAAGAAGAGTTAAATCAATTGAATTAATGTATTAATACCACAAATAGTTCTGCCTTCCCTAAACTACTCTAAGTTATCCCAAAAATAAGACCACGTTTACTTAAAGCCTTAGGAACCACAGTGTAGCTTTTCAGCAAATTAGAGCAGAGTTTGAAGCAAAGCACAAAACCACAAGACCTTAATATGGTGTAGTACTTCACAGTGAACATTTCATGCAGCTGTATAAATAAAACTACCATCATAGTGAAGACAGTGATTGATGATTCAGTGAAGCATGTTTCCAAGAACTAAGACAACTCCATACTGCTAAAATGGAAACCAATTTAGCACGAACTAGTGAGTTAGGAAGTGATGGTTTGCTTAAAAAAAAACAACCCGAACAACCTTCTCTTCTTTGTAAACACTGAAGCAATATAAAATGGAATGTCACAAGTAAAGGTCTGAAAGCACAAATTTCAGCTGCAGTTCAGACATAGAGAAGGCCAAAATATGATTCTAAACTAAGCAATTTTCTCTGTGCAGAAAGCCACAATATTCTATAGAAAAAATAATTGGTTTTAAATTAGAAAATAAAAGCACTATGTAAATACACACCCATGTAAACATACCCGAAATTGTATTTTAGTATGATGCCACTCATTCATTATACAGAGGACCACATTTGAGCATCTCTCTAACCTGTTATCCCCTATGTATCTGATTGTACCTTCCAAGCTCTTTAGCATTAATGATTGTCTTCCAAAGAAAAGGCATCATCATGTACCATGTAAAATATAGTCCCATGAACATAGAGGAAAATTGGGGTACGATGAATCGGAAGTACAATTCTTCCAAAGACTGTATGGAACTAATTAGATTATATCCTTTTCAGCTGAAATGTTTTGGTTTCCCATGTTTTGCCCCCAGAATAAATAGGGAATACAAAGGGTTATGAAGATGATCAGAGGACTGGAGCAACACTCTTACGGGGAAAGGCTGAGAAACCTGGGACTGTTTAGCCTGGAGAAGAGAAGGCTGAGAGGGGATCTCACCAGTGCTTGTAAATATCTAAAGAGGATGGGGCCAGACTCTTTTCAGTGGTCCCCAGCAACAGGACAAGAAGCAAGGGGCACAAACTGGAACACAGGAAATTCTGTCTGAACATGAGGAAAACCTCCTTTACTTTGAGGGTGCCAGGGCACAGGAACAGGCTGCCCAGAGAGGTGGTGGAGTCTCCGTCTCTGGAGATATTCAAAACCTGCCTGGATGCGTTCCTGTGCAACCTGCTCTATGTGAACCAGCTTGAGCAGAGAGGTTGGACTAGATGATCTCGAAAGGTCCCTTCCAACCCCTAGCATTTTGTGATTCTGTGAATTTTTCATTCTAGCTAAATTTGTCAAGTGACAAGTGCAAGATCACATTTTTATATTTAACTATTTAAAACACAGGATCATAGCAAAAGTCAGAGAGGACAGCATCGGGGTTCCACCACTACCACTCAAGTTCCTTTTAAGAAATTTGATGAAGGTTGCGAAGTCGTATGAAGGATGGCTTTTTGCAGGAACACCGAGTAAAAGCCATCCTTGCTTTTAAAAATGTAGGAGGGAAATTGTGAATATAAGTACAGGTTACAATGTGGATAAATGGTAATGCGGTAATGCACTCACACTACAGCTGGCATGCTGCAACGTGTGTTGCTGCTCTTGCTACCTGGGCTTTAATGACACTGCTTCTTTAACTTGCCTTTTGCTAAAAGATGTAATTTCCATGCAAAAAACCTGAACTACACATCTCAAGAATGCACAGCATCAGCATTGCAGTGGCATGAACTTTCACTAATCTGAATGGTAAAACAGTCCCAGTGAGTCTGGATTAGAAAGACTCTACCCTGTAGTGGTTTGTATGAAATGATCATGAAGGTCGCAGCCCAATCCCCAAAAGACAAGTGTTGATATCATAAAAATCACCACACTCAGTAACTGGCAACAGTGCTGACAGACTTGGCAGAGAGGCCAAAGATTCAATTGACCTAAAGACTAAACAATGGGGTTTTTTTCCAGTGGAAATGCTCCCTTTAGATCAGAGCTGAGATACAATTAGCATGGACATGGTTCTCAGTGAAACAAAGCCATTCCTTATAACAGTATCCTTAAAAAAAAGAAAAGCAGCAAAAATTGGCTTGACATGAATTTGAATACAAAAAATTCACATTCCTGTCCAGGAGGTAAAGTGTGTCTTTAGTCATCCCATTCATTATTCAAAGAAATACACACACACACGCAGAGACATATGTGCACACGTTTAAATACAAACTGACTGAAAATTAACAAAGACCATTATATACACAAATTATAACTGCATAACTGATTTCCATTTAAATACAAACAAAGCACCTGAGATTAGAATATGTGGTAAAGAGGATACCGACTGGATGTTAGTGCATGCAAGACAAATTCAGTTCTCAGCTATACCACTTTAACTCCTGAGAAACCCTACAGATGTCAATGAAATGGTATTGGATTTGTAATGGAGTGAGAACAGAATATTGCCCAGCATATCTTTTTTTATATATTTTATTTTAAGCAAAAAATACAGAAGAAATCTTCCTTTGCTCCCCTGTTATCAATCAATGACCATTGCTCTGTTAATGTATTACAATAAAATATCTCAACGGTGCATTGAGCTGGGTGACTGTAATATATCAGCAGATCAATGGTTTGCAAAAAGAAAATGGTCAAACGCAAGACAATCTTCTCCAATTAGATAATTTTCAAAGATTTCACACACTGAATTCATAATGGCTTAGAAGAAGCAAGTCAACAGTGTTAACTGACTAACTGGAGATCTCACAGGGCTTTTCAAAGTGTTAGCCTCTTTCTTGTTTCCCCATTATTAAAACCAAAGAGAAATTATACATTAATAACTTAAGGATGCTTGTCTCCAGATCTGGGTACTGCTGCTTGGGCTTATATCTGATGTTAAGAAAATCCTACACTCTGAAAAACAGGAAAGTAGCAGCACAGAGAAGCAGAGGCCTGCAAGCCCACATCCACAGTGTGGGAAGTTTTTCAGCCCTTTTGTAAATCCTGGGGAGCATTCGTGTGCCCACCAGGTCCGGCTCATGCAGCCAGCCCTACAACTGCTGCCACAGTACCCAGTGCCACAGGCCATCTCCCCCACCAGTTGTCTGAGACCCCGTTTGCAAGTCTTGGCAGAGCCATTCTATAAGTAGTTCTTGAAGCTTCTAGCACCCATTCAATAAGTCTTAAAGGCAGAAGTCATTCTTTGAAAGATGGTGTTTAGAGCACTGAGGCGAGAGCCAGGAAATCCAGTGAAAAGGCGACATTGCATACACTCAAGAAAAGGTGAACCAAATGTAGATAGACTTTGACAGTCTCCTCTGCCGGCGCTGTGTTTTTAATGCCTGTGAATACACAGTTATCCATGTGAAGTCATTAGAAATTCTGTTTATGACAGAAAACTAACACAACTAAATACGACTCTTTTCTACTTTTTTTTTTTTTTTTTTTAACACTTAATAATGTAAGGACTGCAGAACTTCACTTTTTTTGGGCTACTCTCAGGGTTCATTGATTTCCAGAAGAATCCTGTGTCACCACTGCAGTGTTATTCTGATTGGAGCCACGTCACTACAGCATCGGTTCTTTCTGAATACATTTTCCTTTATCTAAGACCTTTTTCAGGTCTTTAATCACACTTATACATAGAACTGATGGTATTTACAGAGTGGACATGTACATATTGTGCCTTGTATACAAGCGGACTTCTGGACATGCAAAGCAAGAAGCTGCGCTCCTAGATGTGCAATTTCTTCCTCCCAAACTAATTTACACCCTTCTTGTGGGAGAAATTATTTACATGAAAAAAATAACTCTTCAAAAGCCAGAGCTAAAAGCTTTGCTCTGCATGCAGTAAGGAATTTTTTATTCATACATCCCTCTTTTTCATTGACATCATATATTTCTGTAATGGTGCATAATTAAACATTGACAAATCCAAATCAATAAGCATCTTATTGGTTGGGGTGGCATCAGCACTTAGAAGAGCTGCCTATAGAGAAGCTCTGGGGTCTCAAAGATCAGATTATATATTTTAAGACACTGACATTTCTGATTTGTTCTGAACTGGGATTATAATAAGGAAAACCTTTCTGGTTTGCCTTTTTTTTTCCTCATTGAAAAAGGGGAAGAATAAATAAGTAATAAAAAAAAAAGTTCAAGCAACATAAACAGTTACATCAGTTCAGTGCCGTCTTCACAAGTAATACACATTTTTAGAATAAGATCTCCGCATAACAGAAGTACGAGGTGGCGACTTCTCCGCAGATCCAGATTAGTGTCAAAGAACTAACAAGAATAAGCGGAGAGATGGGCTTTGCTGTATGCTGTGACTCACCAGATGGAGCTGTTCCAGACAGCTGTATTTACCTGGCAGTAAATGTAGAGTGCCTCAAGAAATGCTTCTTGTCAGATATAGTGCCTTCTTTTAAGCAAATTGAATCTATCACCAATAAAGTTTGTTCTCCATATTCAAACTTGCCCCTGAAGCGCACAAGCAAACAATAATCCTAGTGCCAAAGTATTACAGACTTTATTTTATTACTCAAAGCTCAAAAGAGATATTTTAATTGAGGTTCTTTTCTTTTTTTTTTTCTTCTAATGGTTTTATAAGCAACAACAACAAAACCCAAGCAGTGCATGTGTAGAAAATAATCCGTCTCTGCAACATGGTATTTCTGTTTCTGCTCAAAATTGGAAATTGCAAAACATAAAACAAAAGTAAGCCTCAGAAACAACAAAAAAATTCCCGTTACTCAAAACCGGTTAACACCCCAGAAGACACCCTGAGATGATATAAATGAGCACAGGTGTACCATAAGGTCAGAAAAATTGGAAGTTAAAGTTGTCCATGCATTTTTAAATCAGTCTCTCTCACCTGTTTGCTTTAGGATACGCTCTATTATTATCACTACCTATAATAGTAGAATTTAATAAACAAATATTAATAATTTGCATTTTTCAGTACTAATTAATCTCACAGGACTTTCCAAATAATTAATTCATCCTTACATCATACTTGTAAGTAGAAAAGAAACACTGTCTTGTCATTCCACGTGGAGGAAAGAAACAGAGAAAAAGTTCACATAGAAAGTTAATGCCAGAGCTGGAAACAGTCCCTAGTTTCTCAAATTCTCCTTACTAAAATTCAAACTATGGTCTGTAGTGAATTAGCGCAAAATAAAATAGGGTGATGGTCTTACAATTACATGTGTTGGATCTTGTATGATCCAGAAACGCATGAAAGGAATTTATAATACACTGCTTTTCATACAATACAGCATATCTCACAAGATTGCAAGAAAATTTTATGTTATTGCCATTCAGTATTTGACAAATAGTATATGATTCCATAATGACTCCTGAAGGCTTCATATCTTTAGTAACATCAAAGTCAAAGAGAAGTAAGGACGTCCTCACAGTCATATATAGTCTAAAATAACTTGTGGACTACCAACAGACTACTGGATCGCCTCAAGCAAGCAAATTTAGCTTTTTAACATATGTTAACAAAACATAAGGTCCCAAGC
This sequence comes from Chroicocephalus ridibundus, assembly GCF_963924245.1. Lineage (NCBI taxonomy): Eukaryota > Metazoa > Chordata > Aves > Charadriiformes > Laridae > Chroicocephalus > Chroicocephalus ridibundus. The sequence goes on from NC_086284.1 coordinate 150,317,880, forward strand.
AAGTGATTACCTCCCATAGACAGCAAATGAAACATTAACCATGACAATTCTAAACATCTAAAAGCTTGAACTTCTAACTCCAATTCTTTCCTATTATTTAAATAAGGGTCTTGAATATATAATATTTTAGTAAATTCTTCTTCTTAAAAAAAGGCGAAATACCTACAAAGTGACCAGGAGTATCTTACAAAGGAATATTTTAGCTATACTAGTTAAGGGCCACATAGCTTTCTATTGATTTGAGGGACATGAGGGATGAGAGAAGTTACCTAGACCAGCAGGTGTGCCAAGCACATAGTGAACAGTGCAAGGCATGGAGTGAGTGTGGCAGGACCTGTGCTCACAGGAGCACTGTGAACTTCCACAGAGATCCCCAACATGTCAGCACAAGGGGAAACATGCCTTTGTCACAAGAACACTCATCAACACCATGGAGGCGCAATGGCATTTGCTGTAATGGGATGCTGTGCCAAAATCCTTAACACCTTTTCTGTGATGTTTCCACTCAAGGTAGTGACAGGTTCATGTCAGAGTGTGCCCTACTGGACAAGCTACTTCACCTCACAGTCACCTTTGCCTGCAGGATTAAAAACAAAACCAAAACAAGAAAAAAGAAAAACCCCAAACATTCTTTGCAGCATTACAAGATGTCTGCACCCAATTCTACACTATTTAACCAATGTGCTCTACCATTTCTGACAGTTACTCCAGCATGACTGAGAGCAGAAATTAGGTTATTATTGTAGCCTTTGACAGAAAACATTGTTAAAGTGATGTTGTCTTCAGAGTCGTTCATGAAATCTGTAAACACGTTTAACATTTCTTTGAATGGAAAATATGGCTTGTCAATCTATATTGACTCAGTGAAAAGAAAAGCCCGATATATAAAGCTTAGATCCTTCAGGCATTTATTTTCTCTAATGATTAACTTTACAATATAATTTCATCCTTTCACAAATCAATCACATTAATCATAAGAACTCAAAATGAATGTTTACACTACATTTGTCTTCTGGTTTAACTCTTTTGGACAGTGCTCGACTGAGCAGAATACAGTATGGGGAAAAACATAGCATAGGTACTGCTGCTAAATTAAGACCACAAATTTACTAATACAGAAAGAGTTACTGAGTCTTTAATTCAAGTTCTTCAGGGGACAAAAGCCCATCCCACTGAATATCATGGCTAGCTTTTCTGAGTTAGAAACAAGCATGCCATGGTTATGCATTGTGCAGGTAAATCCATGGCCTATAATCTATACTCTTTATAACTTACACAAGGATGTTATTAGTTATCCAGAGCATCTCTTATGGACCATGTGTAAAATGGACCAGGGAAAACCAAGATTTTCTCTATTTGTGGGGAATTTAGAACCCAGAGAGAAGAATTTAACACTGTTTCTGTGTGGCTGTGCTTTTTCTGTGCGAAGTCCTCCTTTCTGGAGTTCCGCCTGTGCATGGACGGAGAAGGTGGTCACCTCAAATCTACATGTCAATCTTCACGTGGTTTGGACTTTAATCCCTAAACTGATGAAAGCACAATGGGTAATACACTATTCTGGCTTCCAAGTTCATTTCCGTAAAGCGCATATTAGCACGCTATGACTGTTAGTGGATAAATATTCAAATAAACAATTAAAAATAGATGAGAAAGCAAAAACAATACCCTGTGATATATATGACTTTCCATACGAGGAGAATCGTGAGTAAGAAACAGGAAAGCCAAAATGAATAGTTCATAAAATCCAATAGTTTAAAAAAGATCAAAAAATCCAGTAAGATGTGCATTACTCCATTACTGTGAACGTGGTAATCAGGTTTTGATGCTAGCTACTTGGTAAGGTACCAGTACTTACATAAAGCTAAATACGAAGATAAGCAAATTACGAAAAAAAAAAAAGTTTTACTTGACATCAAAACATGCCTGTGGGACAATGACAGGTTTAATAAGCTTTTGCCAAAAATCAATCAGGATTGCAGGATTGTAACAAGACTTAGGTTTTGAAATCTTCCTATTAGTTGGTTTCTAACTGGACACTGCTTGGTTTACTGCCAGCAATCCTTTCCGACTCCTCAGAAACTGAGCCAGCTCCTAAAGCCAAAGGTCTCAAGCTCTCAGCCTCCAGTGCAGCCACACTGAACAGAGAACATTCATTTTGTTTTGTACAGTTTGAACATTAAAAGAAAAATATCAGAAGTGTAAATTCTTGCAGAAACAGAATTGCTATTTTTGACTCAGCTCTAGAGGGAGGAATGACAACCTTTAGTAAGCCTTACAAACAGTCATAGAATCATAGAAGAACAGAATCATAGAATGGTTTAGGTTGGAAGGGACCTGAAAGATCACCTGGTTCCAACCCCGCTGTGCCATGGGCGGGGACACCTCCCACTAGACCAGTCTGCTCAAAGCCCCATCCAGCCTGGCCTTGAACACTTCCAGGGATGGAGTCACAACCACAACCTCCCTGGGCAGCCAGTCATGTTTGATGTGAGATTTCCAGCTGCATGAATTGTTCAAGGTGACTGAGGAGGAGGACCAGCATGTGGTCTATGTCTGCTGTGGCTTCTGTCCTGCGTGGGGTGGTGCTCAGCCCCACTCACTCATTCGCTGCTGTAACTCCACATTCCCTAGTTACACTTTCCATTTCATGGAAACCCCTAATAAGCCTTTAACCCTGAAAGGGGGCTTGGGTGTACCTTGCTTAGAATATTTGAAGTTTATTCTCAGGAGAAATGAATACTACTGGTCACAAAATCACTGGCTGTAATTTATTTGCATGCATTATTTGCCCAACACTTGTGCACTCATGACAATTCATTAAAAAAAATTGTGACACATTTGAAAAGATAAAGGGCTATTTTTGTTAAGGAGCTGTTTGTTAATTAGGCCTGAGTTGGTCCTTGTTGAATAAGGTCCAAAAATTAGGCGAACCTTCTCCACATGACATCCCCTAAGTACTCTCACATGGGATGTACTGATGCTTCACCCAGTTCTCCTGCTGCTGCACTGATACAGGGCCATACTCTGGGCTAAGTATGGCTCTGAATGTCTTCTTGATAATGGCAGAGGCTTAAGTGAAGACTGTAAGTGAAAATCAATTTGTACTCAATTTTGTTTGCAAATGAACAAAAATCAGAACCGTAGTTGGGGGAAAAAAATAATAATCAAACAACAAACAGACCAACCAAAAAGAAAACCTCAAAACAACCTACTCATGGGTGGAGAACCAGCTCAATGCCAGTCAGGTGTCCAGGGAACAGGATGCCCAGATGCAGTAGTTTTGTTCCTAGAGTAGCTGGACTGTTCCTCCAAGATAGTGAGGTAAACTTTCAAAGGAGCATCTAGTCATGTCAGTCCTTGTGTAAAGAACTTAATACCGCCAGCATTCCCTTACTTCAGCAAATAACAGGAATCTATGTCTTTCAAATAGATAGCAAGATAAGACATACTTTTTTAATCCCCACTGTAGGAAGACTTTAATCAATAAACCCTCCAGTTTTGATCTACAGCCAGCCAGCCTGTACATCAGAGTACGTATTGCCTGCAAAACAAGCCATTATTAGGCTGTTTGAGGGTCAGTCTTATTGTTAAACTTACCAAAATTTTAAGACTGCTTTAATTATATATTTCATACCCTGTAACAACCTGTATTCAAGGCCCAACAGCAACTTTCCAAATATTTCTGAACAAAAAAAATAAGGCTGGGAAGTTTTGTTTGTTTGTTTTTCAGGATAATAAAATTTTAATTTAGATTTTCTTAGCAGCTAACTTACAGGGATAGTCATGGGAAGCACGCTAGTATCCAGTCATCTACCATTAATTCTCATTTCAGTGAACAATACACAGAAACTTTTTCTACTTCTCTAACAGGAAGCACGTACCTCAGATGCAGTGTGGATGGAGGGTAAAAAAGGAATTAACCAGATTTTGCATCCTAAAAGAATTTTCTGGTGCTAGATGTTCTTGATAGGCAGCAAGACCTTGGTGTAATAAGACACAATTGCTGAAATATGAAGGTATACCGATTTAGCTCGGAAATAAAGTGTGCATGCCTAACAATAAGGTACTGACTGTAGTCAGTTCTCGTATCAACCATAATCTCTACATCAGGACTTGTAGTAAAGGTCTCCAGCCCATGGTGACATTACTGTGGTGGCAGAATGTAGGCTCAAGTGAGGCTTGATGGCTTGTGATATGCAAGACGGATCAGATGGTCATCAAATTACCTCATGTGAGTTTTCAAAAAGTCTGTGAAACCTAGCATGTAGATATACAAAATAATTAGCTATGTTGCCATAAACCAGCCTTCTGCCCCACAGCAATGTTAACATTGAGAAACTTGAAAAAAATTATACTTCTTGTTCTATTTATCCAAGTATATACGCACACATCAGGAAAGCAGTCCCAGAGCTCGCACATTTTAATTGTGCATAGCATTATTAAACCAATTTTCTTCAAATTTGTCTTCATATGTAGGTCTCAGCATGCCTTACAAAACAAAGAAAACTTGAAGAAATTGTTCTCAATAGTTAAGGCTGCATATTTAAATTCAGCATGCAATTCCAGGAAGGCAAACTCAGAATAGGCAGCCGATATGGCCAAAAACTCCCAAGAATTGATGAGGGTGTGTAAACAGTAAACAATAATAGAAACAGGTTTTCTGGCTTTAATTATATTGGTAGCTAACAGGCTGAATATATATAGATAATTTATATTGTAAATACCACTTGAGATTAGAGAAATTTAATTTAATTTTGCAAAAAAAAAAGTAGTAAAGAATTCTCACTTGATTTATTTTGTGTAAGGTTTCCTCCTTCCCCAAAAAGCCACACAAACATAGGCACGGCCAGCTGCACGTGTACGGGCCTGACCTGAACAAGGTCCCTGTGACACTGTGAAGCAAATCCGGAATGTTTAACTCTGGATCTTTGCCACTCCAGCTAAAAAGAACCGTTCTAATTCCTGTAAGTAGAATTAAAGTTTACATCCTATTTTTTAAGATTTCCAGCTTCTGGAGAACAGTGTGATTACTAGTGCTTGAGAAGGACTATTTTTATTTGAAAGAGGTCAGTATTCATGCTTCACAGGTGATGCATCACAGAAGATGGCAGTGGGACATATCTATCTAGCTGCTTTGTTCCTAAACTTGCCCAGTGCATATGTATTTATCTATTAAAATGCATCTATTTCCAGGATTGATCATAGTAACCTATAGCACACAGCAACATTATAGAACAGGCTAGGACAGGAAGTGAAGAATAGCTCTTCCAATTAATGCCAGATAGGGAAATTCATTAGATAGGATGCAATTACTTAAGCTGGAATTTGTCCAGAAACTGGAGTTCAGCCAGGACACAGGTTTAAAATTAAAATGCTAAATAAAATAAAATTAAAATAATAACAAAAAAGTAATCAGTGGTATCCAAACCAGAGAAGAATTTCTTACTTCCTGATGACATTCGCTTGTTATCTGTTCGATGCAGAGCATCTGTGATACCAAAATGGTTTTTTTCTGGACCCAAAGGTAGAGGAAAGGGGAAAAAAAAAAATGAAATGTTCTCTGGGGTTCATTTACTCATTATAATCTCACAGTTAAACATATGACACTCATGATTTTTATTACAGATTTGGAAAAATTATCTAGCTTTGACAAAATTTCAGCTGACTTTATAAATGGTTAAATGAAACTCAGAATAAAAATAAGGAGATGACAACTTAAACACGCAAAAAAATCTCCCCTAAAATCAATGCAAGTGGACACTAATGGTTGTTAGACATCTCTACTGAAGACAAATATATATGGGAACTGTAAAATGTGCACAAATTTGAATGATCTACTTGTACATCGTATGCAAATGATATTACCATCACTAGTCCTGAAAATCATCATCATCACTTCAAGGATTTCTCATGGATTTTCCCTGTTCTCCTTAGGAAGACTCCCATCAAAATCCTAGTGAATATCTGCACTCCAAAGTACACTAAAAAATAAATCTAGTTAATCTGAGAGCAGCAGAGCTAATGAAGACTGCTTCCCAAATCCCCACTCAATATATCCAAGTCCTCCTCTATGCTACTTACAACCTCCCTCTACTCTTGCATTCTTGTTCAAAATGAGGACACAGCGCAGCCACCTCCCTCCCAGATTTCCTAATTACTGAATAGGGAAGAGGCAGCACAAGAGCTATATTTATGCTGCTTGGCCAGCCGGCACATGCCTGCTCCCAGAAAGAAAATAACACGACCTCACAACACAGTCTTCCTTGCAGCAGGAATCCTAATTTGCATCACCTTCTCCTCTTGCCGGTAGCCAGTTTCCACAAAATTGGTAGAACTCCCACAGTAAACTTTGGTTAAAATTAATTAAAAGATTCCAAAGTTATTTGGAGCAGGCCGCCAGACAAACAGCATGACAGCATAACCTGTGTTTCCTTAAGAAAGCAAGCTAAAAAAGGAAACAAGTAGTAATTATTATTTCTGTATACCATGAGGCCCGAGTCCTTGAATAAGGCCTATAAACACTACCGCGATAGTTATAATAAACAGAAAATTTGCCTAACAGAAGGAACAACAGTAGATAAAATGATAACACAGCTTGCATTAATTAACAACAGAGCTCACTATTCACAGAGGAAGCTGCCATAAGTATACAGACCTGGAGCCAAATTTTTTCTAGAGCTGAGCTCCCATTTGTTGAGGATGCTAAGATAAGACAGACATTTTCAGAAATACCAAAAAGTCAGCAATCCCTATTTAGGTATCAGCAGAAATACTGAGAGGTTAAAAAAAAAAAGAATAGTCTCTTACTGTTCATTGCAGCTGGGAGCGAGGATGTCCCAGCAGGAGCTCCGGCCCTTTTAACTTGGTGGGGGAGCCAATGGCCTCAGATTGCCTTTTCCAAGCCTGACTATCTGAAAGGCAAATAATAGCTGTAGTAATAAACCCAACATTACTGAATGATTAATTCAGAGTAGAAACAAACAAACAAACAAAAATGGTGGGGCATCATACTAGTACGGGAAAGTTCTTTTAAAGTAAGCATTTCATGATTCCTAAGACACTGCCTCCCTTGCCTTTCTTAGAAGATGCTTAAACATCATTAGAAATTAGTAAGATTTAATGGGATACGTAGAAGGGACTTACATTCTGCAAAAGAAAACCCTTAGAAGACCAGTCAGGTGTAGAGTAGAAGAGCACTTAAAAAGTGATGATTACATGACAACAATAACAATACCAGAGAAGTTCACTGAAGCTAAATTTTTGCTCAGCAGCTCTCAGAAATGCCTTAAGAAAATCCTACCACCATTCTGAAAAAACCACCAAACAAACAACAAAACAAAACCAAAACAACCCAAACAAACCAAAATGTGTTTTCAAATTTCTGATAAAATAGCTTTTTCCTCAGATACCAAAATATCCTTTTTGTGGAAATAAAACCTCAGACCTCCAGAAAATACACCTGAAAAGCAACTTTTAGAATTAATTACAGTTGCCTTTGCAATTGTCCAGGTGTTCTGCAGAGCATCCTGTGAGTCAATATTGCTGGATCCACCTAGAAGACCTCCATTTTACTGCACACTTAAAATTACACAGGTCAGCAATGGTCTCAGGAACAAATTGTAAAACCTTCCCATCAAGTGCTGCTTAATACACATTTGTGTGCTAAGTGGTTATGCTTCACCTCCTTATTTATGGTTCTGCATTTATTTTTCTTTTAAATAGGAAAACAAATGAATAGATTTTCCAGTCTGTCACACCACCTTGCTGTAGAAGTAGTCAACCTATTATGCAGAGCTAATCATCAACTTCAAAATGTATTTTGAAGGCATAGAGGGCCTTTATAATATTCACTGCACATCTCTGCAACCTCGTTGTACCAGAGATGTGGGTGTGCATAAGCTCTGAGTAAGTAGACCTAGACCACCCCAAAACAATGTCACACAATAGCAAAGAATAAGTTTTATGGGCTTAAGATGGAATAAGCACAACTGGACATAGTTCTCCAACAAAATAGGCTTTTAACCCATTGATCATGGCTTCAGGAGGGCTACAAATACACATCACAACAAAAAATGCAGGGAGAAACCAAACTACAGAGTGGTCCTGGCACAGATTACAGTTAGGTCATTTGCTAGGGATCCATCGTACAATGAATTATCTCTTTGGGTCCATAAATGTTTTCCAAGAGCGCTGGGAATTCTGCCATTAAGTAGGTATACATGCAGTTATATTGAATGTAGGCAGCCCTTTCTTCCCCAAAAGATCCAGACTTTTCCTGTAAATCACAATGTCTCTAGGCCTCCTACCCCTTTCTGCCTTCATTTTACTGTCCCTCTCAAAGGAGTGAATTTCAAAGCTCTGGACTCTACAGCAAAAACCTACCTCTGTCAGGGCTCTCCTCTGCCAGACTGACTGAAACACTCCTGGTTGGAACATCACAAGGATATAAAGCTAAAAACTGCCCTTTTCCTCAAGTCAGATTTGGTTTAGGTCATTTAGTTTTTTAAAGCTTAGTATCCGTCTAAGCTTTTTGAGAAAATTTTATGCAGAAATTTATGCAGAAATTTAGTTTAAGTTACAAAGCGTAAGTCGCAAAGTGGACTAGTTCTGGAGAAGCAGAGATCTCGGTAAGAGTCGATGAAGTGGCTACGGGCAAGTCACTTTGGTGGTGACCAAGCCACCTGCAGAGGAGTCAGAGAGTCCCCTCCAGCCCCGCAGCGCTCTCCAGCCAAGTGCTCTCTAAGCCCATGAAAACCCTGCCCAGACATGCTCCTAACACCCGGGGATGAAGTTGTTTATAGCCAGCCCACACTGCTCCACCTGTGATGAAACATGAAGTGTGAGCTTATTCCTGGCTTCAAAAAACACACCAGGTCTGAGGTGCCTCTAGACAATGTGTCACTGTGCTGTAATCAGGAAACAAGAGCAGTCTGTACCTTCTCAACAAGCATATCTGGAAAAGGCCTATCTTGTCACAGCTATCATTTAAGTATCTAAACACAGTGGCTGGTCTAACTAGATGCTGAAATTATGAGCTTCTTAACTCCTGTGACAATAATGACTGTAGATAACATCTGTGTTTTTATTTCAGCTCATCTGCCACATCTTCACTACATGTAGGTGGAGCCACAACTATTGAATTGACCATTAGTCACTATTAGAAGGACATCACCAACAAAAGTCACAAATACCAGCCTTGTTTTATATTCAGGGATAAAAGCTGTAAACAGAGCCTTGGAGGTGACTTGGCAAAACCATCTCTATTAGTTTAATCAAAAAGGGAAGATTAAACACTACCTGTGGCAAGACAGATCGTTAAAGCCAAACGATGATCTCTCAAGAAAAGGATAGTTGTAAAGTTGCAGGCTGTAAAAATGAAGGCTTGCTAACCTCCTTAATGATAACCTTGTCCAATAATAGATTTGATTTCTTCTTCACAACTTTTGACAATCTGGAGAGAATTAGGTTTAAAACAGAGGTGGTAGGTCATCACTTTTCTACCACCACTAGTGCCTTAACAAGCCACATAGGCCAGAAGTAGTGCAGTACCATCAAATGTCTTATAATGAAAATCTATTTTATTGCAGGCTAAAGTAAATGGAGGGTTTCATTGTACAATTTAAAGAGAATATGGTTTAGTGGTTCAAAGGAAAGTGGGAAGGAAAAGAGTGGGGAGAGAACCCCAGGCACATAGGCAGCACAAGAGAGTTGGTGACCTGGTCTCTTTGAGAACAGACTCAGGAGAGTCACAAAGAAGAAACTGAGAAAGGACAATACTCCTCGTTAGGATAAGAAGGAAAAACAGAGAGTGGTGCATTTTGAACCTTGTAATGACATTCTACCAGGGGGACTTAAAAACCAAAGCTTTTTATGTTTTTATGAATGTTTTGAAGAATGAGGTGGAGGTTAGTCTCATCAGTCTGACCAGAGCAGTGGTAAACTACACCTGTTTTCTCTGAGAAAGCTTGTATCCCAAACTTCATAGCAGCATATGGAACAAACATGGAAACATTGCACCAAATATTTAACGGGACTTCCCTTCAATGTGAATATTACAGTTAGCTCAATCACTTCAAAGCATAACCTTGGTGAGGCCATGTTTCAACTGTCTGGCACACAACACATGGAACTTAAAAACCAAAAAGCCTTTATAGAACATTTCCAATTGAGTTTATGGTTTAGGCCAATCTTGTCTAAACCAATACCTTCAGAGGATGAAATCGCTCGCATGACAGGCAGTAAAATATTTAACTTTACATAAAATCCATCATATCCAGAAAGGGCAGTGACCCTTCTTATCAGGCTAGGTTGTGAAGATGTTAGGGCTGAGAAAAGAGAGGGAAGGAATGTGCAAAGCTTGGGTCAGTAAGAGCTCCTGGCCATGCAGTGCTGAGGTTTGCTGCAGAGCTCTCTCCCGCCCCACATCAAAGATGTCATCAGTAGCCTCTGAACTAGCAACTGTCTGGTCTGTCTGGCCTCTGAGCTTTTGCTTTCCTACCCTGAAGTGATTTCAAGGGGGCACGGCTGTGTGAGAGGTACCATCCTTTAGATGAGCTAGAAACATATGGCACTGACCACATGTGGTCATTAAAAAGTCCCACGCCAATTTTTGCAAGGCTAACAATATTAGCCCCAGTATCCTGGCCAAATTCCAATATAGGTAATTATATTCTGGGTAATGACATACCGGCTAGTTTTATAAGGTTTAATATACATTGTGGAAAGTAGCTTGCACCTAAGGGCTCTGAGTTAAACTCATTGCACAGTCAGCTGGGATAAAATTAGAGAAGAAACTACCCAAGCATGTCAAATGTTTAAGCTTTAAAACCCTGGGTAGAATGAAACAAAAGAGGAAGGGATCCAGGGGTGCTTTAGCATAATCAAGCTGGCTCATGCCGCTGAAGACACAGCTGGGATCGAGAGCTCACTGCTGTGAGGAAACTTGTAACAGTATCCCCACCCCACCTTCAGCAGTGGGTGTGCGTGCATGTTAAATTACCAGGTTAAGGAAGAAGATGGAGCAGTATGATGCAAAATGTTGTTTGCTGGCGGTTTTTTTCTTGCCCTCCCCCAGTAAAATCTAACCAAATCAGGGTCTTCTAAAAAAAAACAACAATCAAACCACTCTTCAAATACTTAACGCCTGTCGCACAACATCCCTGTGACCCCAGCTCAAAACGGCAGAAGGGGTATGCTGCTCTTTTACTAACTTCTGTTTGTCTCATCTTGCCCCACTTGAAGACATTCTGCCAACACCAGCGCAGGATCCAGCTGTAACCGTACCCTGGCAGGGTACCTGCTAGGTACTGCTGATGAAAAGCTCTGAGCCTGATGCCCAGCCCCAGAATAATCTGGGTGGCAGGACAAGTCCCTCCAGCACGCCATTAAAATCAGAAAGGAGCATTGGGAACATGCCACCCACACCTCAGTTGGGGCAGGAGGCACTCACTTGCAACGACTTACCGGCTTCATTCAAAATGTGTTGATGTGACATACGCACTTGGATGACACAGAGCCTTGCGATGAAACACAAGTAGACCCATCAGACCTAGGGGCTGAGAGTACGGTTGTTTTGGCTCTTTTGAGCCCATAAAGCTTTCTACAGACAGTGCCTGCCATTTTATGCATTCAACAAGCCTGCAAACCACCCCCCAATATTTTACAGCATGCAGAATAGAATAAAAATGGTTTCTAACTCAAAAGCTTTTGTGGAACCAAAGCCACAAAACCAGCTTCAGATTCGAAGCCCCACTTTTGGCCAGCAGGACATCCAAAGCAGTGGCCGTGCAGCACAAGGAGACATCATTTCATCTTGAAATTAAGTCCAAATGAGGCTGCAATTTTGTTTTCCCAACTTATGAACGGGTCTGGGCTTGTTTTGGTGCTGCCGTCCGGACTCCAAACTTTAATCCACGTATTTCACGTGTTGGTGTGTGCATATCCTATACTCCCAGGCACACCAGCTCGTTTCAAGATGCTCTGTGCCTCTCCTGGGCTTGGATTTCAAGCTGTCGAAGATGGGAGACGCGGGCTCTCCCCCCGCTCTTTGCGTACAGAACACTGTTTCATCTCCTCGATTCCTTTCTCCATTAAAACACATTCAAACATAATTAGTGTAACATTAAAAATGGAGGAAATTTTGTAATTGCCAGTTGTTCTGTAGCCATGGTTACACCAGAGATTTATGCCAAGCGACTCCGGCCTGAGCACGCACAGGCAGTTAGCGGGAACAGCAGTAGGATAATGTTTGTGTGCATGTGCAGGTGTGCTGACGCGCGGGTTTGCCAAAAAAAAAAAAAAAAGAGGGGGGGAGGATGGAGGGGATGGCGGGGGGGGCGGGGGGGGGGGGAGAGGGGAGAGAGGCCGAGGGAGAGAAAGGAGGGAGGATGGGGAGGGGAGAGACGGAGAATATTCGGTGACATTTAAGGTGCTAATATCTGGAAGTCAACCTTTAATTTGACAGCTTTTAGTGCTAGTTAATTTCACTCATCCAGACGAGGTGTAGGAAATTTGCAGCACCTTTAAATTATCACGTTTTTCCACACTGCCTGAGGCCTATGTGGAATACCTGAGCCATACTTTCTGCCCCCCTCCCCGGCTCCCCCTCCAACCCCCCTCCTCCCCTTTTTTCAGGTCAGTTGAAGTAAAACTTTCATTCCCTTTCTCAGACAATTAATCTTTAGCTAATTGAAGCAGGAATGCTGCAGGATGGGTTTCACTGGGGCCTGTAAATCTCATTTAGCAAAGTGAATTCCAGGCACATGCTGCACCTAATGATGTGACAGGTGGGCTGCACCGCAAGACAGCAGCCGCCGAAAAGTTGATTCTCATTAGACCCTCGGAGTCCTGCAGTCAGTTTTCTGATGGCTGAAGAACACTAATCGCATCTGTTTGCTGCTGGGTGGGGTGGGGGGTGGCGGGGGGGGGGGGGGAGAGGCAAGGATGAGAGGCGGGGGGGCAGGGGGGGGCCCCCGTTCCTCTCTTTCATGAGTTAATATCCTTGACTCCTGCCCAAAAAAACAGCAGGCCTGCCTCCCACCATGCGATCAGCCTCCATTCTGCTGACTCCTACAGGGTGCACCCTTTTTCTAATTAACTGGAATGGCTATGGAAAGCAAAGGAGGCCTTGTGTTGGGTGAACCAATTATTTTGAAGGGTATTAAGTCATCAGATTTACTTTTATCTTGATTGCATTGTGGAAATCGTGCATAATTAATGGTGGGAGCTTATTAGGAAAATGATTAGGCAAATTACACAGGTGTCGGATGCATTTTTTATGATAAATTTGCTAGAACAATCCTGCAATTCCATCTGTTCAGCTCATATCAGAATGTCACTCTGGAAGAAATTAATGGTGCAGAGTCGCACAAAGTTACTGGAGGCCTTGGATGCAGATTTATGTTTTAAAAAAAGATACAGTTAAAATTACCCAGCAATTTCCTAATAAATACTTGATGTTACAGTTCAATAAATTACTTATTTAATCTTAAAAGAAAATGATAGTCAGCTGGAAACTAAAAAGTGGAGAAAGCATAAACCTCATTTTGTCAGTTTGATGTGTATGTAAATAAAAAATAATCATAAGACATAATAATTCTTTGCTGTGGGATGCTGACTAGAGACAAGCTGTCAGTATCCAAGTACTTCTGCTAGGTATTTTTTCCACAGATACTAAGGCTTGTTGTACAAATCCTGTGCTGGTTCTGAGGTGGCAGAGCCAGTTCCCTTTTCTGTAATTTCTGCAGTGTTTCACAGTAGATTCTGGAGCTCGCGTACTGGGAGCTAGGGAGGACGCCAAATGTTGTGCTCGTGTCCATGCTTCTTTCACCTTGCTTTTCCCACCAACACCAGAAGATGAAAATGATGAATCCCAAACCCACAAACACGTTGTCCTTGAGAGCAATCCAGTAAATGAGTGCATGTTTTTTTGTGTGTGAGCGTATGCGTGTCTGAAAAAGCATGTGTATATGCATTTGTAGAGCTAAAACAGTGAAGGACTAATATTCTGCCCCTGGAAGTGCTGAGAAACCACAGAAATTGATTAGTTATTATGCAGAAAATAAAAAAGCTCACGTCCCATAGAAGCAGCATAATATTGTACTAGTTAATATAACATGATTTCTCAAAAAATGCAAGTAAGGGGGCAGAAGTCTCAGGAAACTTGGTGAGTGAGGGAACCATGACAAAGAAAAGCAGTTTAATCAAGGCTGGGCAGTTTAACAGTTGAATATGATTTTTAGGAGTATATTTTTCATAACCTGATAGGCTCACTGCAATCACTGCTTTTACCTTTCTTTCAGTACTACTTTTAAAAGAGATTAACTAGGCAAACATACTTAACATGGCTGTTGTCCTCTCAGGGGACAGCTCTGAGGAAGGTACAGCCCCAGATATCAAGTGGCTTGGGGTCTGCAACCAACTCTGCCACAAGGGTCTGCTGCATCACCTTAGATACGTCCTTTTGATGACCCTTGAGGCTCCTGGATATACACCACAAGACCTGCGGGTTAAGAGTAGCAGAGAATATGGTGGTTTGCCCCAAGAACAGGATAGGGCTGCTCTCCGTGTTGGAGGCACCCCTTCAGGATTACTCGAAACAGCACAACAGGCCTCTGAGAGGGTATGTCAACGCTGCAAATATAGTATGTATTCAGCCAAATGAGCTACCGGCTAGTTTCATAATATAAGGTACTGTCTGGCAGCGAAGGTAAAGCGGCCCTGGCAGTAAAGGTCTCAAGTACAGTTTGCAAAATCCATCTAAGAAGTTGAGTAAAAAGTTTATGTTTATGGCTGTTGGCATGGCTTTGAATCTAGCTTGAATATCTTGAATGCCTTCAAAAACAGAGAGCAGACTTTTGGAGATCCCTCCCTGTAGTGCCCCAAGGACTACCATCCTGCCCAAACTCCACAGCACTCTGGCTATACTACTTCATTCCTCTCTCCTGTTCCTCAGTGTCCCAAGAGCTTACTCATTGCCACAGGGTCCTTGGAAGGAAGGTTTACCAGCAATGTGGCACAGTCCATTTGGGGATTTCTGTTCTTTTCAGGATCTTTATCTCATCATATTGTTATTAGAGAAGAAGTAAGCATCTCACTCTCTTTTAGCACTCTGAAAAGGAAGCTAGTAATAATCAGACCTTTTTTTAAAAAAAAAGAATGCTTGGAAATTTACAGCTAAATAGCAACCCATGAGAGATGTGCATTATTTTTCTCCCTAATATCTGACTCTTGTTAAATACCAATGATACCAATCTCTGTGACTTTCGCATCTGATTAATCCTGCCCTGTAAAGTAAAGCAGCTGATACCACTCACTACACTTGTGGTGACGGCAAAAGAACTTAATTCCAAACAGCCTCTGTCTGCAAGAGGAGCCATGGCAGCAATACTTCGTGGGTGGTTTATGTCCATTATGCAAGGAGTACTCGGCTCATCTGAAAACCCAGCTTCTCCTTCAGAGCCTTCGCCAGGCACATCCTTTCAAATCTGCTTTCATACATCTCATTGTCGTGAGCGTCTTCAGAAAAATTACAGGGGCATACAAGCAAATGTGGCAAACTAATGTGTCCCTGAGTCAGTGTTACTGCTTGTTAATTAAGACTATTGATAAGTCTTGGGTTGATTCCATGAAAGCTATCAGAACAATATAGATTAATGCTGTTAAGCACAGCAGGTAACCCTAACACAGTTACTGAAATATTGGAGAATATTTGAGATAAATTTGAAGTTAGGGTGACTATCTTCGTACAATTTAAGGGATGTCCCTTATCTGGTGGCTAATGGCCCATGACCCATATCCAATAAGGAGTTGCTAAGCATTTGATCCAATAAAAAGCTTGTTTTGAAGCAATCATTATTCAAAGGATCAGACACTGTGATACTAATGTATGATTTTGTACCATGAATAAAACATTTCAGATGATATCCCTCAAAAAAATCTATACTAGAATTTATATAGGTGAGCAAAAAATGGTCAAGTAAATTTCGCAGAAGGAGATAGAGGCCTGTCTAGATTAGATTAAATGGGTTAATACAAAACACAGCAAGACCAAGAGTCATGGGTTAAGAATATATATCCCTAAATGTAAACCTGACATACAGGTTACTTCACAATTTCACACAGGTCTGTCACCATCCTGTAAGAGAAACTAGTACTATTTATTCCTAGAAGAGCTTAGCTAGTCAGTATTATTGGCAAGATTTGACATAATATAGGGGAGTCAACCAACTCAGGTGTCCTTTGTAGTTCCTGTAGTTAATGTGAGAACACAGACAGAAAATTGCTGCCTGGCCAGCCACTCATCTGTACAGCTCTCTGAAGTATACCTCATCCAGTTCTCCTTCAGGTGCCAGATTATCCCCAGGTGCTTTTACCCAGAGGCATTCAGACAAACCAAAGGTCTTTGCCTCACCCTCCAAACTCACCAATCTTGATGAGCTCTAGGAAGCTGAGGCAGGAAAACCGTGTTAGAGATACACTCTGAAAGTATTAATCCACCCTGAGTCGACACGTTTGCATAGACATGCTCCTAAAGGCATCACAGGAAGTAAAAGACCCCACCAAAGCCAAGAGTCTCCTGTGAATGGCTCTGCACCAAAAAGCAAGTACAGGCAGTCTCTGTTCCCGGGAGCATGGAGCTCCTGCAGGGAGGTAGATCGTGATGCAGAGAAATTCTTAGAGACAGGCAGGAAGTTACTGGCAGTAAATGCCAGAAACAAAATCTCACTCTCACTCATCTCAGTCCAAGTCTCATGCACCAGCCACACTGCTCCTTTGATTTTGAGTGCTAGCGTCATATTTCAAGTGTACATTATACCTCTAATACTGTAATCAATATTTGTTTTTAAATTAAACATTACTTTTCTTTTCCAGAGTATCACTCACTTTTCTATAAGCCCGACCAAAATAACTAATTCCTAATCCTTAGCGTAGATAACTAGCTCAAAACAAACAGGCCCTTTTGTAGTATTGATAGTATTACATTTTTAGCATATTATAAGCTTACAACTAACACCTAGGCATTTCCAAGCGCTACGTACTCTGAAATGTAGGTGCTAAAAACACAAAGCTATTTGTTTATCTGATTTTCTGAGTACATCTCCCACATAAAGGTTTCAAAGTTTAGCCTTTTAACTGCAGAACATTCAAGACGTGGCACTGTTTTTGCCCAGATCAGATTTTCATTAGACAACAGACTGATTCATACAAGCTTCTGAAATTATTTTAAGGGTTGGTTTGTTGGGTTTTTTTCTTTCTTGGTGAGTGGTTCAAAACAATGCTTCCTATGGAAGATAAGTGGGAGGCCCCAAACACAGATCACATATCTAAATACTACAGAAATGTAGGACACTGGATACACATCTATTCTTTTTCCAGCCCATCACTGTAGAAACAAGACCTTTTTCTGCAAGTAGATATGGCTTTAAACATGGAGGCCTGGCTGACTGAAGACTTTCACCAAAACATCTTCTTATTTTGTTTTAGATGTGTGGGTTTGGATTGATGAGGAATGCCATTGGGATGCTACTTTACAGATGGTGAGCAGTAGAGCAGGCAGTACATCCCTCTGATGGGGAGGAGGCAAACCCTTCATTAAAACATCAGCTTCCCCCAGAAGCTCATACTGTCTGACATGCCTAACCTGTGTGCATGTGTCAACACCGAACGCTTGCTAATGTTGCTGAGGCTGTAAATAAGGGTTCATACTACACTATGAGGGAGATTAATGAGTAGAGTGCTTCCTTCTCTGCTGGAGACTGAAGTAGGTTCCCTATTAAGATGCAGTATCTGTCACTGTCAATAGAGACATGCTGTGTGGGTGTGAGGGGAGGCTAAAGAGGTGTCTCTGCATCTGGTAATTCCTTGCTTTTAAGGGTCTAGTGCAGGGGACTGACACACTTGAGCAACATCAACTTCCTGAAAGATGTTTTCTGTTAATGAAGGAAGTCCAGTAATTTCTGTGGCCAAAGAGAGGGGAATGCAGAGGAATAGGAGATGCTCCCTTTTGAGGAAAGTACAGAGTTTTCTTAAACGTAGAAAAGAAGAAAGAGAAAGAAACTAGTATCCTGTGCATAGGCCATGCAGATTTCAGGGAAAGGAGAAGGGAGAGATCTTTCCTTCTCTTAGTTATCCCCATCATACATAATGAGAACTTTCTGCGTTCTTATGATAAATTGGATGCCTACCTTCCTTATCCATGCTCCCTTATCTCTTTCCCACTTCAGTTCAAGTAAACAATTATTTTTATTTACTTGTATAACACCCATTTCTGTATTATCAGAATGTCTTACAGAACTGTCTCATCTTTATGAAACATTTGATATCATCCCTCTGAAGGAAGGATCATCCATCCTTACGTATGGGGAAACAAAGCACAAAGGGGCTCAGTGCCTTGCCCGAGCTTACACTGTAAATGAGCCAGTGAAGAAGGGTCTTAATTCTGAACTCACAAGCCTGTAAGCATGTCCCCGCTCTTGGACCGTAAGCATGTCCCCGCTCTTGGACCTGGGGTCAGAAAGAAAGATTCCCCGTATACCTTATGCCTGTGTTTCAGTGAGGAGTGCTAGTGAAGGTGGTCAGCTCACTCAGCCTGGGCCAAAGAGGGTCTTTCCTAGATTATTAAGGAAATCTTTTCTACATGTTTGAACTGTAATGACTTTCTATATCGGAAACTTGCTTCATACAGTTGAATAATGCACACAAGCTAAAAATGCCTACACATTTAAAGACAGATTTTTAACCCACTGTCTCCTCTTAAAACCCCTAAGGAACATACAAGTTTATACAAATCAGGCTTTCTCCATTAATTAGAAGATCAGCTTTTTTTCATTACTTAGAAGATTTAATAAAATGAATGTAACACAGAAAAATATTACCCATTTTGTCTAACACTTGTGCCCCCTTTACAGAAGCTGAAAGAACCCAAGGAATTTATTTAGCCAGTATAGTCATTACTTCGAAAGAAAAACAATGTAACAAATTCTACACTAAGAGTTTAAGATCTAGTTAAGTCCAGCGAAAGCAAACAACTAAGAAAGAAAGCAAAAACTTGAAAAGGGAAAAATCTGGGGGAAGAAATGGGAGCCTATGTCTAAAAAAAATAACTGCTAGATTTGCATGTTAAAAATTTATCTCACTATAGTACCTGGATATGTAGCCCAAAGTCAATGGGAATTGCAAAGGGCAGCACCTCTGAATAATAGATCGCTTCTTTAGCTCTCTTCTCATTACAGACATAAGGCAAATCCTATTTACTCTTCTCTTACATCACCAACCTTATTAAGCACCAAATAGTTCTCTTTTTTTTTTTTTTAACTTTGAGAATAAGTCTATAATAAATTTTCTCCATAAAAATACCATAAATTAGAAAAGCTGCCTGCAAATCCCATGTAAGAATTAAGTTGTCTTTGGACACTCACTTCAGAATGCTATGTCATGCCACTTGCAAAAATAAAATCAGGGAAAAAATGCATTTCCTAATTTATTGATAACATACGAGTTTTATGTATAACATGGGTATTAAGAAACAAACGTATTATGCTACGCCATGCAGGGATGCTTTCCCAGCAGTCTTGATAACTTCTCTGGAATTACTCAAAGAGCATCTGGCTCGGGCCCTGTGCATGGTGCACCCAGGCTTCAGGGAGGGTGTCTGCCAGGGAAAACGATGTTAGCTCTCTCTCTGCCGCTGCACGCAAGGAAGAACACACGTTTTAGCTTTTGTCACAAATCAGGCTAGCAGTGCCTTATTTGACAAAGGGGGGGAACGAGGGCAAAGCAAACCACCAGACTGGCAATAAAAATGAGAAGGAAGTTATACCGGAGTGAGGCATTTGGCCCGAGGTCTCTGCCTGCTCCAGAGGTGGAGAACACAACATCTCTGAGGCCAGCAGGAGGGAACCTCTCTGAGACAGCACTTTGCCCCCGGCATTGCAGGTGCAGAAACCAGCAAAGCTCTGCCTGCTTACCGCCTCCTACGGTGATAACTTAGAAAGTTCTCAACACTTCGGGAAGAGAGGGAGAGGGGGAGGCTTTTTTGTTGTTTATTCACGTTTATGAGAGTGCTGATTATTAAAGGTTCATATTGCAATGATAGAAACAGAAAAGATGGAGTACAGTGAAGCTGAAGGACATTCAGGATGAACAGAATGAAGAAGGATACATTACTTTTCATATTTACATGATTCATTTACTCTTTAGCTACCCTGTTTTAAAGATTTTAATGAGCTGGTTCACCTCAATATTGCAGTATTTTCAGATTGTAGACAGTGGGAAGTGCCTTCCCTCTTTCCTTCAGCCTACGAGAAATATAAATTGATCAATAAACAGGGGACAAGTGATACTGGCTGTAGATTTTTTAAAATTCATTATTAAGTATATTTTGTTTGTGTGGAAGGAAGAGCTAAGCCAAAGAAACAAACTGTGAATTAAACCTCAATGTTGAGTTCATTTTTAGAGGTAGAAGTAATGTAGTCCAACCCCACCCTTAAGAAAATCCCAAACTTACAGAGTGTTTAGGTGTCCCAGAGAAAAGTTGGTATCTGTTCCCCAATGATGTTAAAAATTCAAAATTCTTTTGTTGGAAAAACTGAGCAAGCTAATTCCTCCTTTACTTTCAGCTGTCCAGCTTTTGTTCCATACTAGCAATCATACATATAACCAAAGGACTTTCAATAGTAGTTATGAGTCTCATTCTATAGAAATGGTGTCCTAAATCTTAAGCTAACTCCCTAACCCTGCTTATTGACCTCCACTAATAGCTAAGAATGGGAAAGAGAGTACTTTGGTGTAGAGGGAATACTACTTTACCCGGATCAAACATAAGACAACATTGTGGAAAAACAATCAAAATGAAAGAGAGAAAAAAAAAAAACTTTAGGAATCAAATGAGACTTAAAATGCAAGGGGAATCCTTCTTTTGCTACAAATAATTCTCTCTACAGCTGTTATTTAACAGTTCTTCATGCTTTCGAGAAATAGCTGCCAACAACATATGGAGTCACCAAATTTGAATGACACTAGAGGTAATTTTTGGACTGCAATGAATGACGTCCATTAAAATGAGAGAAAGATTATGTTTATAGGAAGGTGATCTCTAAAGTACCTAAATAGCTAAGGGAAGTCCTGTGGGAAATAGAAGTTATTGGGACAGGTAACTAGAGATGGATTTCAATAGGAAGTTATTACGGAAAGAGGAGATGAGTCCTGGGCATTTCATCGATGATGAATCTGCTGTAGAAGCAGTATGACACAAAGCGTGTGCTGACTCATGTCACTAAATTGATAAACTACATCATATCAGAATAAGCTTTTTTGGGGAGAAGGGAGACGGAGAGACAGAAATACAACTCCTGTTCAAATCTCCAGATAGAAGATATCAGAGCATATGTATAAAAACCATGTCTTATAGAAGCAGATATGATTAGTAAGATACCTTTTTTCCTCAGAAGAGATTATTTGTATGCGTATCTCTTTGATGATCTGATATGACTAAAAAAACTCAAATAACCCCAACATCTATTGACCTATGTAAAATCAGGGTCAGATGCTGTCAATTGTATTTGTTTGGTTGTAGAAAGAAGAGAAAAATTCTCCAAAACGTTTTCCTTACAGTTTTTTGGGTGAAGAACAGACAGCTACAATAATATAACTAGATTCCCAAAATGGTGGGAAGCATTTTATATGTTTGAGGAAAAAGAAAAAAGATCTCAGAAGAGCTGTCACTGGTGCCAAGCACAAAAATCGCAGAAAAAACTCCATATAAATAAGACTCAACATAGTAAGAGTCCAAAATGCAGCCAAAAGAATGAAATGCAAAGAAGCAATTTTGTTGGAAGAAAGGGACATGTTTTATAGTATTAAAACCAATTCTCACCCCAAAGTTCATATTTGGATGACTTTTAATAGAAACATGGGGGTAGAATTCAAACCAAGTGATCTGATTTTTTCATTTTTACTTCAAAACCAATATATGTTTTTCACTTAATGAAAGAACTAAGAAAAAAAAAGCAACAAAAGACCCTATAATTATCTCTCAAATATTTTTTATCTTGAAGTTACTGTTAGAAATTATCCTTCTTAAAACAAGATCTTCTTTCATCATTTTAGGTTCTGAGTGTACTGAGACAAAAAAAAATATCAATTTTAAAAAATTTTATTACCAACCTTTCAATTTTATGTAGTTCAGTCCTAAAGTCCACTTTTTATAAACTACTCAGGCCTTTCTGGCATGAAAAGGAAGTAGCAGTCAATTTCTTAGATGGAGGACTGACAACTGTCAAAAATTAATGGCATTGCTGGTTCCTTATTCAGCCGACAGCCAGGCACCACTTTTTTACATTTCATGTCAGCAAAATGTTAGTTAAAACAGGTGAAAATACCTATTCTGTGTAGTAACGTCTGTTTATCTTCTGAGACAGCCCCAGGAAGCAGTGAGTCTCATCAACCTCTTTTACTCTGTTGAGGGGTCTCAGCCTCTCAACAGTCACACCCTGGAAAAGTCTTTTAAAGTCTTCCTTTCAGAAGTAAATTATATAAAATATTGTGAGAAAGAAGTGTGTATATGTGAACACAGGTGGAAGCAGTCATTCACACAAGTGGATTTAGAGAATGCTCTCTGGAGTACTTCCAACACGTGATGCCAAATAATACACAAATTATTTGCATCCCCAGAGAGGAAACCAAAGACAATGGCTGGAGTTAGGTCTTTCCAACCAAATCCTGACACCCTTCCCTAGTCATCGATACTATTCTTTCAAGTGGCATTAGGATTTGTCACTAAGTGTATAACTGCTCTTTTCTAAAGCTAGGTAGAGCTGAACAATACAAAATGCAGGCAATGCATTTTCATATTTCGGAGTTTGTGAATGATTGAGCCACTTCTGTTAGCAACCCTTGGCACTACACTTCCTGGGGAAAAAAATTAATAGATTACATCCTTTGGGCATAGCATCAAAATGACCCACCCCAGCAAAGATATGTCAGACTTTGTAGTCAATTTAAACTGAAAGTGACAAATCTACACCAGCGGTATTCAGATTTTAGAAAGTGGCCCAAATGATTAATTCCATACAAAAAGACACTGTGGATTTTAATTACTCAGAATTGGGAAAGTAACTAGTAATAAATGACAGGAAAACAATACAGAACACTGTGGACATGACCAGATTCTTGCAAAGTCATTACAAACATTTGTGCTCCTTGAAGTCAAGCTTCTACAGCAAAGCATTTCCATCCAAAAATGAGTTTTTAAGAATTCTGCATGAAGCCAGCTGTCTGTTCACTGCATTGACATAAGAGTTGCCACAACAGAAAGGGCCATTTCAACTGGTCTTTTCCAAATAGGTCCTTGATGATCAATTTTGAAAGTTTCAAAGGTTGGCAGAAATCCTCTACAGTGCATTCACTGTACTGTATCAATGAGGGAGCAAAGAGTTGGTTTTCATGCCAACTAGTCATGAAATACAGTCTTCTGAAAAACTATGCTGGTCCTTAAAAAACAAATAAATATTTATTGACAGGGAAAAGCAGGTAAAGAAAGAGGTATGAAGGATCTGCCACACAACAGAAAATAAGTAAAACTTCCCACAGCCTCAGAATTTTTTTCCTCTAACCTACCAATACCATCAGGACAAGTAAACTAATAAGGCAGTCTGAACAAACTCAAATAACATTTTTTCTGCAACCTTAGCATTACCTAGCTGATTAGTCTTCAGGACACACACATACACACACACACACACACACACACACACACAGTGCAACAATTTATTTTAATGTAATGCTGCCCCCTTGTGCTTTTGTATACAAGGAAGTTTTTGTCAATAACCAAGGTTTGTAGCAACTAAAGAAAAGCAAGAAATCAGCCTTTTCCTCAGCTCTGGCCTCTGAGCGTTCTTACAGATTTTTTTCATGAGCAGTAATATGATCTTATGCAATAATCAGCAGTCTCAGAGCCTAAGGAAATATGAAACATGTATTAACATAAAAATTAAAGATAGGGTAAAAATAAAGCACACCATTTGTAAGTGAAAGATGAAAAATGAAGACAACAGTCAGATCAAAGTTACAGTAAGCTACTGAAAATAAGTGCAAAATAAATGCTTAGATTTTATACATTAAGTTGTAGTATGCTAAGACAAACAAACAGGTTTTACAGAGGAAGTCAAAGAAAAAGTGATAGGGCAAAATGAGAATGAGAATGAGAACTCTACAGCTCAGGAAATAAGTCTCCTTCGCACTAGGAATCCAGTGCCAGTCAGCATTGGGTTACCAACTTTCGGAAACCCTTGCCAGAAGAGCTTGTCAAGTGTTCTGTGTTAAAGGCACTATGAACTTTTGAGAAGTTCATATGAGAAAAGTACCTCTGAAAAATTTGGTTCAGAGTTAGCCACCTATCAATTGCCTTTGTAGTTCCAGTAACCAGGGTCTGTCTGGTAGATCTGTCTTCCTTAGAGATGGTCCCCCATGAAATTGTTAATTGGTTGAGCTACAAGGACTTGATACCATTCTATATGGCATAGTTTATGGCTAAAGACAAGAAAATTCATTCTAGTTTCTTTCAAGAATACTAAATTTTCAAAAAAATTTATGAGATGAAGTGACACTTTTAGGCATGATACAAATCAACAGATGAATAACATCAATACTTACAGCCATTTCTTTTGAACTTTTAACAAGTCCTGCATCCTGAAGCAACTATTTTGTTTGATGACTACTTCCTGCAATTCCGTATGAATAATAATGAAGCTTATATGTGTTCATTTACTTTTTGTATGAATAATAGGCAGATATATTTTCTTTGAAAACATACCTTTTGTTTTCAAGCTTTTACAAGGCTTATTGATAATCAGTAAGCCCTTACAATCACAGAATAAATACCCATACATAGATATCTATATACTTACTCTCTGTGTGTGTTGTATCCAGGCTACTCAGTACATACATGACCTTTACGGGTCATTTTTCCTTATAAATTTCACAGCTGAAAAGAATATTCATGAATAAAACAAAAAATTCTTATTTGGATCAAGAAAAGTGTGACAATTTCAGGCAACTTTCAGTAAAATAATATGAAAAGCAAGTTGGAAGTATTTTGTTTTGATAGCTAGCAAATGAAAGAAACATTCCAATTTTCAGCTAGAATTGGTTTTCCTTACAAATTTACTATCTTTGTATTTTAAATATTTTTAAGCTTTGACGAAGTCAATGAATCTGAATAACACCTTCATTTTGAACCAGAATAATTTGTTTCAGGTTTTCAGAATGTTAAAGAATAAATGAGGATTTTTAATTTAGGGCTGATCTGAAATAATTTTAAATTGTGTATTTCGGCTTGGCCATTGACCTGACTAAAACCCAACATAGTTATTCAAGAAGGCTTACTGTAAATAAGATTTATCTCCAGAATTTCTATTCTTTACCTTGCTTCATTACATCTTATCTTTCTTATTAATTCTTGATATGGAAACTCAGCAGATGCCTTGTGCAAAGCTAAGAGTCTATAGTGTATTATTAGAAAGTGTGAAGAAGTATGCGAAGTGCCATCCTCTGATTTTCTCCTCTCTCTCATGAGCATAGATCTAAAAGGTAGATAATTTAAGTATGTTGGCACTCTGTCTGAAGCTATGCTAGTCATTTTTAAAATCTATGTTCTCACTTCTCTTCTCAACATATATGTCTTACGTAAATTAAATTAACTTGGCCAGAATCACAAGCTGAGCGTCATCCTCTGTGACACTCAGGTGACAAAAATAATGGGCTGTAAAGCGACTGTAAAACCTGTTAGGGAATTGTCTGGTTACAGAAAGAAATTGTATGTCTCGCCGCCCACGCCTCCTTGCTGCTGTTGGGAAAAGAAGGAACCGCACTGGTAGGTCCTGGGGCAGGAGGGGTTATGGGGGTAAGACTGTGGCAGCCACTCATTATGTTGTCATTCCTGGTGCCAGACTCGGGATTCAGGGAGAAGTAGATGATGGCGCTATGCCCATTCACACCTAAGCAAAACTCAGTACAGGCAACAATCCGACTGGCTGCCTGTTATTTTTCCTGACAGCCATCTTAATAGCGGTTCTAAATTTGTAACCCTTCTTTCAATTAATTCAATATAAAAAGAAAAAAAAGAAAAAAAGTACTATTACTTCAGTGACAATAGGGCTAAGGCCTCAGGAGCTTTTGGCTAGTGACTGTCCTTAAGAAAGAGCTCATTAATCAAGGAAAACTTTTACTGTATGCTTTCTAAGCAATACATAAGCAGTAATATTAATATGCGTTCATTTCTGTTTTTGTGGGCCTTGAAGGAAAAATATTGTTAACCTTAATATTCCAGTGCTTATAGTTTCTTCTAGTTTCCCTAACTGATTTCTTTTGGATTCTTTTCAGACCATATTCTTTCCTATTTTTTGACCTACCTTGTATTTTCCTCACTTCCCGCCATTGTTTCTGCTTTTTCGGTCAATTATATTTTCAGGTAGATATCTATATTTTTAAAGAAAATTTTGATATAGTTACTGCTATCATTATTATTAACAGACTTACTACATGTAACTCACCACCTTCTTCCACCGTTTCAAAAAAGCATGTAAACAAGGAAATTATTCATGATATCTACAGACATGATATTTTAGGGGGTCTGAGACCCTTCTGGTAAAAGCAGAAAGAGTCCTTTGGGTCAAGCCATAGCAAAAGAAAACTTAGATTAGTTTAAAATTGATTTCTGAATTTGTCTTTGACATTACATTGCCTATACAAAGATTTTTTTAAAAAAATTTAACAATTGTGCGTCAAAGTTAGGCTGTATGTATGCCCCCCAAATTATTAGTAGTTGACATTAGTAAGCACTGTACTACCTGATAAAATATTTAACCTGCCAAAATCTCAAAAAAACCCACAAAGTTAATATATTTGTTGCAGCATAGCAAGCTGTGGGAAAAGCCAGGCAGTCCAAAGCAAATTTTTTGAGTCTGTCTCAGACAAAAAGTACCGGTAGCATGAGAAACAATTCAGCCAATCAATTTCTAAACAATTCCTGAATCTCTTTGGCACACACTGAATCAAAACCAGTGTCTCATATTAAAAGCAAGGAGGTTTGCTCCATTTAAAGAACGAAAACTACTTCACCCACATGTAGTCTTGTTTTCACCAAAAAGGTCAAATTCAGGACAAATGTATTTGTGTGATGACCCAGGCACACTAAAAGAAGGCATTTCGTCATTGTAATGGCACTACTTATACACCAAGTTTTTTTGCCTGACTCACTGGCTGACACCGTTCTGGTACATGACAGCTTGAATGTCTGTGTTAGCTTTGTAGCCAGAAGCGTACAACATTGGAGACACATCTGGAAATTGGGTTTTATCTCATCTAAGCCTAGAATCTTCAGTACTATATCTGGGATGAAAGTAAAACCTTTCCTAATTGCTTGTGTTTCAAAAAAAAAAAAAAATCAACCCAGAAATAATATCGGTTCTTTTTAATGACTGTTTCATCTATGAGGATAAAAATACATTTTGATTAATTGCTATTTGACCTAGGCAATTTAACTAACTCCTAAAAATAATAATAATTAAAAGAAAATATTAACTCTCCTACATTCTATTTGTGAGTGAATCCAAGATAAGTGTCAATTGAAAACGTGTGGCATATTTTGTGAAAAGTCAATAGAAAAATGAAAAATAAGTGAGAATAAAAAAAAAATTCTACTGGGTTTCAGAAAGCATTTTTTAGTGAAGAGATCTGATGAACTACAGCATAGTTTCCCAAGACATGAGTTTCTTAAAACAATGCAAAGCACTCAAGAGTAGAGTGTAGGGAACAATCTAAATTGGTCCCCCGGGTAAGGACTAGCTGACCTAATTGGTATTTCCCATCTTTAATTTATGTGATCATACAGTATGCTGTTATCTTTTCATTACATTAACCCATAGGGTCAAACATTCTTCTTGTGGAGTTCCATTGGCACAAGCAGATTTGCACCAGGGCTCAGTTTGGCCCTCACTACTTAAATACGAAATGAATTTCAAACGTAGCTGTAATCAGCCTTATGGAGTAATAGTACGCTCAAGCAAGAAGACCATGTGCTTCCCCTGTATGAAAGACAGATAATTTTATCAATGCAAACTTTATAAAACATAATACCCATCAAATATTACATGCCAGAACAGCACTAAACTACTTAAAGTGGTAAATAAAACATTAGTTTGGAAAAGTATTTGGATTCTTCCTCACATTATTGCAATGTTTTATTCATATCCTGCTTATATATTCTCTTCATTCTGTTAATCTAAGTGACCAGAATGTGATCAAACAGTGCAGTTCTGCATAGTTCTGCTTCCTTTGAGATTGCACAGCACCTCCATCACCTTCAGGGCAAGAGGAATGCCACTGTGGCAGTCTCAGTTTACAAACATGTGCCATTTAATTCAATCTCTTTTCACCAGGCCGCATCACTACTGTCAAGTAAAACACTGTTAAGTTCTGGAGCAATCTTCAAATAAGAGTTTCTGCAAAATGAAAAATATCCATTTTCTGGATGTAAGTGAAGGCGGCAGTCCAAAATAGTGCTCTTCAGAGATCTGCCAAAGATGCAGAGATGTTGTCTTTAATAAGCAGAAATATGGTCAATAATTCTGCCTTTTATTTTATTCTTGTTCTATCAATTAATGAAATCAAAGTATCTTAATCTATCATTCCAGTTTTGCCTGAAAAATGCTAAGTAGGCATAAGCAAATGGTGTGCCTTTGTTTACTCATCTGTAAAATGACTTTGGAGTCTTTCTGAAATTATTGCAAGACACCTCATGGTAGTAGTGACACGAAGTCAAATTTGCAAATTTGCAGCATGGCTAAAAACTTTAGGTATTGAATAAGTTGCTAAAAAATATTTCATCTAAACTGATATGGGGTGGATAGACAGGCAAACGGTTTCATGTATAATCAACCAAGCAACAATTACATTTTCTCTAAGAAAGCCAAAACCTGCTGAACCAGAACTACTTGGATTCTGAAATGCAACCGTACCTCTCAGAAGCTGTTGCAAATGCCTTTCATATCAAGCCTTTGGGAACCAAAACCCAAAGACATACGAAATGATTAAGAAGTATGACAGCGAAACACCATAGATGATGGTGATTATGTCGGTACTACAGGAGCCTTGGAAGACTTTCTGGTTTCTGAGCCTGCACTGTGGCCTGGCCACATCCAGCCTCCACGCAGGCTCTCACCTTGCTGTTAAGAACATGGAAGCACTAGTAAGGTCTTCTCACCACCAGCTGCAGAAACTGTTCTTTTATTGGCCCATTTATGTCTTCAAAAGGAGGCATTCATAAACTAAAATTCTGGTCATGACCACGTAAGAAAAATTTGTCTTTAACCCATCTCATGCACTTTAAAAATGTTCATCTCCATGAGGACAGACATCAGGACCCATCAACAGGACAGAATCCGCATGGAACTCAAGACAAGACAGAAGAGTTCGAGCTTTATACGAATGGGGCTGCGAAGTCAAATGGGCAGGTTTCAGGTATAAGAAGTCATCACAGAAATTGCATTAATTTATCCTAAAAGGTTTTTTTTTTCTGTTTAAAATTTTGTTTTGCTTTTGTCAAGAGCAAATATTAATATTTTTCTTTGAAAATGAAAATAAATGTGTGAGTTTGTGTTCTTTTCTTGTCATTTTGTTTCCATAGCCTGAGAAATACGCTACTTTTAATCTTGTCTCAGGGAAAAGAAAAAAAATAAAAAGAGTGAAGATATGAAGGGTGAAATTTCAGTGATAATTACTGTGCATCAAATAGGTGTATGAAGCCCAGTACATAAAATGCTTTCATCATTTGGGGAAAAAAAAAAAGCCCCTGAAAAATCTATGAACTGTCAGAAACCAGGTGAGAATTGCAAAGCTATCCTATCTGCTTTACCAAAGGGTTACTTCATCAAGTAACTTACAAGTTACAGGCACACATCACTGTTGAGGGAGAAGTAATTTGTTGTAATCATTTTTAATTATAGTTATTCTTAATTATCTTTGCTGTATGTTTAAACATTAAAATACAAACAGTGCTGCCATAGCACAGATGGTTGGTGCCTGCTATGCAGACTGTCAGGCTTCATTTAAGCACCACTGTCATTTTTCCTTACAGTTGTAACTTAAAGTAGTAATGCACTTTCTCTGAACCGTAATTATTAATGTTTTAAGAAGGATACCTACCATAAGGTATCTAAACAAAGACACTCTGAAGCAAAAACCCTTTCTACAAGTTCCTCTAAAACAGAGGCATTTGAAACCTGAACCCAAAACCTGGAGGCAACCCTGAAATCATATTCATAATGGAAAGCCTACTGGATAATTCTGTCCGTAAGCAGCAGGGATCTGAGTGTTAAGGCCAGGGCAGCACCCCTTACAAAAGGAACAGATAGAAATTGTTAGATTTTGTTATCCTTCCTCCACCAACTGTGGTTTCTTTTGTCTTTAAAGATGTTTTAGATAAAAACTAGGTGGGGCTTTTTTTCTCTTTTTACTTCTGCATGTGTCAGTACAAGCATACTGTTCCTTGCTGTGTTTATTTGTGACATTAAGAACCATTTTCCCAAAATCAAACTTAAATATTTCTAAAATAAGACATCACTTCAGTACTAGAGTATCTTTATATCCTGTGAAACCTGAGTCATTTCATGTGAATTCTCAACCTGGGAATGCAAAAATAAGTTCAAAATTACATGAGAGAAAAGTCTCAGTTCCAGAAGACAGATTTTTCTTCAAAACTGAACCCAGGGAGATGCAGAGCAGAGGAGAAACATGAAAGAGTTGCAAATTTAAGTACTCAGGAAGAGACTGTGCCTGGCCAAGAAAGTTCTTCAAGGAGATTTGAAAGGTGTGACTAACTGAAGATACTTCCTGGACACTAGTTTGAAACACAACCTGGAAGATTAAACAATACACCGTAAAAGATGGATCAGTGGGTGCAGGAACAACAGTGGGCAGGCTTATATGTTAAATGGTATAGTTAATTGTGCAACAAAGTGATGTATCGCATACAGGTTTGCATAGTCTGCTACTTACTTTCCAACTGTCACTACAACCTTGTCATCATTCTATCATGAAAGTGATACCTTGTTCTTTCCAGAAACTCCATTAATCTCATTCCAAGTATTTTGCAAACTACACACGACCTGTATATTAATGATTCCTCATTCTGTAGGTTCTCAAAAACACAGTCCTACTTTGCAGGACAGAGCGATTCTTTAGGTTGGTCTAAAGAGATACCATTCCCATCTGGCACATAAAAATATTCAATGGATGTTTTCTGGTGATGGTACTACTTCCAGCAAAGGAGAAGAAAAAAGCCAAATGCACATTTATTTGAGCAGAGTCCATTTGGAACACTTGTAGCAACAGCAGACCCAACCCATTTCCCTGAGGACCTGCAACTTCCACTGTGACTCAGTGCCACAGAAGAAAACTCACCATGGATAAAGCCGACGCAAAGCTTGATTTACACTTTCAATACAGAGCTGAAACAGGCAGACGGATTTTATGGCAGGGCTTTACTGCCTAACACGTCTAGCACAATGAGAACAACTTGCTGATTGCATTTAGGCCCTACTACAATGTGAACACAAACAATTAAAGCATAACTTGAACGAACAGTTACTAACAGTGGGAAGTTGCCTGTTTTGGATTTGTACACTTCCATCCGTATCGCTTTTACTTGAGCCATGAAGCTCGCTATGCTGTTCCATCACCATGCTTTAGTTAATGTTTATTGCAGAAGAAGCAAGCCAAGTTCACTCTGTAAAGTCCCTTACCTCTTTCTTGGTCTCAGTACCATAGGCATCCTTCAGTATTTCATGCCTTTTTTTGATGGCAAAGTTCTACAAATGGGCTCATTTTTTCCTAGAAAATGGGCATATTTAATGTCTCATTTCTCATATGTCATCAAAAAGATATCAGGTAGTAGTTTCTGACCTGGTTTGAAAGTCTCCTTACTCCATTATCAATTTGCTGAGCCTCCTACTGCCACGTTATATAGTTTTAGTGTTAATTTTTAATATTATTTTCATGCATTTTTAAGGTAAGAGTGTTTTTTTTAACTAGAGTGCAATAATAGCTTCTCAATATTAAATAAATAATGTTACAGTGTTGAGACAATTATGATTTTTTGACAGTGTTGATATATTATTGTTTCAGCTACAGAAATTCATCTGTTTCGTGTATTTTATGGGCGCTTTTTTGTTCTTTACTCTTCTTTTTTTTTTTTAATTAAATTTGTCCAATTGCCAAAATGCTTCCCTCAGGCCAATACTGACTAACACTTCAGGGCTGGATTTCTTTTTTTGCTACAAATCAATTCAACACACAATATCTACCTCCATTTCCAAAAGATCTATAGCAAGATTCTAGAAAAAAAGTGATAGAAGCAATGTTTTATGAATCAGGCTCCTTTTGATGTTAGGTAGTGGGATTAAAACCTTTGTGAAAATTCAAAATGGTGTTGTCATAAAATCCAAGTCAGTATGAGACCCCATGAGGTTTTAGAGGTCTTGTGTCCTTCAGAAGACTTTTATCTGAAGAAAGTATTTTGTATGTGTGAAACCACCAGATGTACATCCACTTCCTAATTAATCTCACAACAAATACACATGGAGGGAAGGGGAGACATGGGTTTTGACAAGCCTAAACTTTCAGAGTAAGACTTATTTAAGAAATTTGCTCTGAAGAAGTATATAAAGTGCTGCTTTACATAAAATTGAATTTTCAGTTCAATAGAAAATCCCAGACTCCTCTCCTCCTCCTCACCACCGCTGCTCCCATGTCCCTCCCCCAATTTTTTCAAGTGAATTTGGATTTTTATAATAAAAAATCTGCAGGTTAGTTGTGGATTTGATTGGTAAAGATGAGAGAATATGAAATATTATCAGAGACATAAGAGAGCTTTACAGATAAATATTTTTTTCAATAAAAATTATAACCATTTCAATATATATCTGAAGATGAAAATTCCAGACAACAGAAAGGTTTCTAAATTTAAACAGGTCATGGGTATCCAGTGCTGTTTTACAACATCTTCAAGAGATTTTTGGATATGATTTAGCAATAAATATATTCAATCCTTGCCTAGAGAACGCCGCTCATAACAGAAACAACGAGACAACCTCAATGTTAATGGCTCCTATGCACTACTCTGATGCATCAATATGCACTTTCCTTTGCTCGTGTTCTTCCTCTCTATCCCTTATTCTCAGCCATGCTGACTTTTAACTTGCACTGTTAGTAAAAAAGCTGAATTGGGAGCATTAGAATCTCCCAACTGATCTTTTTTTAAAATATAAAGTAAAGTTAAAAACCACTTCAACAAAGGGTAAAGCACTCTTAAAAGCCACAGACACCTGCAAAGGTCAGCTTTAAATTAGAAGCCACAGCCATTTGGGGCGGAGGGAGGAGAGCAATGGGATAAGTCCAAGAAAACTAAAAAGGAACAAAAAAAAATAGTAAGAAGAAAAAATAAAGACACAAAGTAGTTTAACTTTTTTATTTTTTTTTTAAATACACAGAGCCACATCACATAGAAGATGATGTATTTCTACACAATAAGAACACCATCCAACTATACAATGTTCGCAGAACATGAAGAGGTCACAAAGCGTTCAAGGTAGCATCTTCAAATGATGGCAATTAACCTAGCTATCTCTTTCCAATTAAAATCAGTGAGGTTTAGGATGCATCTTTTTGTGTTTCTATCATGTTGATTGCCCAGTGCTGACGACCAAAGTCATCAGCTTCACATATTACAGGAAAGCTGTTACCAGGGAAAAAAAGAATTTAATCTTCTTGCAAATACCCTTAGATGTAGTTGGTATGTAGTCCAGACAAATTGACTGATTCATAGGCACCTTCAGACACAACAGATGTAGGTAGTTGGGCCTTAAACAGCTTTGGTTTCAATAACACTCATTAAGAAATGGGAGGAAAAGTAAGTCTTTAAAACCATGATTTCCCATGGTCTGGAAAGTTAGGTCAAGATAAGTGTTTGAAATTTACAGTTTAAATGCATATTTAGATATCTGATAAGTAAGCTGGGTTCCAGAAGTGGCAAGTTA
This sequence comes from Chroicocephalus ridibundus, assembly GCF_963924245.1. Classification (NCBI taxonomy): domain Eukaryota; kingdom Metazoa; phylum Chordata; class Aves; order Charadriiformes; family Laridae; genus Chroicocephalus; species Chroicocephalus ridibundus. Next base: position 150,351,971 of record NC_086284.1, read on the forward strand.
CCCACCAGCTCAGACTTGACTCAAATTTCAATTCTCAGCACTTCTGGAAATCTTTCCACTTCCTTAAGTGTGTGAATATGGATTTGAGAACCGAAGTTCAAGTAATGTTTTAAAATTCAGTTCATATTTATATACCTTAGGATTTTCCCTGTGAACCAACCACACTTATTTTTTCCTCAAGCCATATTAAAGTCTTAGTAAAGGTTATGAAGTTGCAAATATTGTACCATAAGAGCGAGTTCTAATTGGCCAGTCCCTCCCTGAGGATACATTTTCATAGCAACTTCTAGAATTAACTCTTACGAATTAACCTCATACAGGAATCACGGTAGCCGGATAAAAGATTATGACCACGCGTGTCAGAGTCTAATTCATAATAAAAAAATATAGACTTTTTAGCTTCTCTAACATCTTCTGTCTCAGTGCACTGACCCGTTTTTAATAGACATGGACAACCTTGGCACAACAGTATGATTCCATAATTCTACTTCTACAGGTTGGAATGTAGTAGTATCTGCTACCAAGAGATAAACTTCTTCAAGGTCAATGACAGAGATAGGTATTATACCTAGACCATGTTCCTTCCATGCCTAGATTTTACACAGTGTCCAGAAAGCTAATTTAGTGTCTGCAAAGGCACTAAAGCAGGCATAAGTGACCTAGTGTGAGAATCCTGGTTCATTTCTGCTATTCTTTATGTCTACTTTCAAAGGTTTGACATTGGTAGAGGAAGTTAATGTGTTTCCAGTACAAAAATGCCCAAATCGAGGGCCAGAACATCAGGGTTCAACAGATCTATGCCAATTTACGTGAGCTGTAGTTTTGGCACATGCAGTCTACTAGCACAAAAGGTGCATAGATGTTCCATGGCACCTCTGATCACTGGACTGATTGCCTAATTGTCACGTTCCTCTCTCTGCTGGGGTCCCTGTACCAATTAAGGAGACTCAACTGTGTTTTTCAGAAATTATTTTTAAAAAAATACTTAGGCAAAACATCTGTGTGCCTCCTATGTGTTTATTCATTACATGAATCTCTTTATTAGATATAGTATTTGCTAATGGAAGCAGATAAACCTTCTCATTCCCTTTTTACACATGCAGTTTGATTTGCAGGCAATAGGGGAGCTACGTATTTGGATTGAGAGGGGATATTGGAAGCCAAGGAAACAACTTGCACATGGTCCATTTTATTCCTTTGCTTAAAGCAATTCTATTTTATAAAAGAGCCATTAAATATGGACACATGCACACAACATGTTCAGTGCATTGTGCTGAGTAAAAAAGGCAACACAGTGGCTCTCACAAAGGTCCACACTGATTTATTTTTTTTCGGCCTCCGTTAAGAGCCCAATCATACACCTAACTGCAAATAAACCTGAGCTACCTATACAGTCACTGATCTGAATTCCGCTCAAATCTGTAGGTGTTCAGTCAGGGATTAACCTCATCTCCATACCAAAACCTAACAGATATGACTAAGATAGAACACTTATGCAAGTGGTGATGTTGTCATTGCTGTAATAATGTTCATGCGGGGAGGACTAATTAATATCCAGTCCCATAAACCTTCAACAAGCACTAAAAACACAAGACAGTTTGGCAGAAGACCCTCACAAAGAAAAGAGGAGCAGGGAGTACGCAGGTCAAGGGATGGATGTGGTGTAACTATCTAGCAGAAGTGCATGTAGCAAAAATCTACAAGCCAAATGCTGTATGAGTGGGAGCACAGGGCCACGATAACACCCTATGATATATGTCATAACACTAGATCACGCTGACTGAGCACCAGATAAGGCCTCCGAATCTGTGGCCCTTCCCTGAGCACACGGATTATACGAGTTAATGAATTGTTTCCCAGAATTTGTTCCATAATGTTACCTGATTCACATTTAAGTTGTAACTTGAAATGCAATGACAGTATTATAGACTGTACCTTGAAAAGATAAGTCATATGTACACCCTGAGGCTCACCAGAAGAAATAACGTTCACTACTTAGGGTCTTCCTCAAGGCCTGAATCAACCAACTAATAGTGTAGTTCCTACAGGAAATTTAAGTGCTTTGCCACTGAAAGTGTAGCTTAGAGTTGTTTTACTTTACAGTTAACACACAAAAAAGTTAAGCCTTGACTAAAAGAACTAGCTGTAGCCTTGCAACCCCAGCTATGGACAATAGAATTGCAGAGGATTTTTCCAACCAAAAAATTAGTTCTGACTTCTTTGGCTGTTAATGACTTATGCGCTGACACTCTGTACTTTGTTCTTTCAGCAATGAGATGAAAATCCAAGTTCTCTTAATATTTCATAGACTCTACACCAAAGGAATTGAGTCACTTTACATCACATTTTGAACATACTGCTTTTGAAAACTACTGTTTATCTTAAGTAATGTTAAGTAATATTATTTTCACACAAAACCAGTCATATGAGAAGATCCATTCATCCATTCATTTTGCACTTTCATTGTAAATATACATTGTACAGAAGTTACTGTGGATCATTTAATTGAGATAAATCTGTTAATTCTTATAATAAATCTTAACACTGTATTTTTTAAATCCTTAGCAAGACTGATGATGCTGTAAGAGCTTTTTGGAACAGATGGTTAGTTCTTGTGTGTGGTGCTTTTCTTTCCTACTCTTTTTTTTTTTTTTAATTTAAATCACATATTGTTAACACTTGACCTGATGTGTTCCTTTGAATAATTATTCTGGCATCCTTAAGGCAAAGAAAAAAAATCTGAAATTTTTATCCTTATTAATAACCTAAAAATAATTTAAGAAACTAAGAAATGTCAAACATGCTTGTAAATAACACTAAGCATGGTAGGCTTGGTGCTTTTCTCCATCAGCTCTAACTCTGCCTTCTGTATGTGTTACCTTCTTTAGGTGGGTGACTTTAGCAATTAAAGAACTCAACCCATGTGGCACAGAGTGATCTGAGTTACCCTAAGCAACTTAATTCCTTTGAGGAGTTTCCCGATACATCACGGGACTGGAGCCTCAGTTCTCTTTCAGTTGTCACCCAAGTGAATAATCGAGGAGACTCCTTGACTAAGCAACATCTATTTAAGTGGGAAAATATAGGTCTCTACTCTATACAAAAGACATTGTTAAACAATGCTAGGAGATCTTTACTCTTCAGTTGCTTTCCCAGCATTGAAGTATTTCAAGGACTTGGTGTTGCCAGAACAGAGTCCAACAGGAAAAAAACCACCAAAACACAGTCACGTACTCGTAAAACTTTTAACAAACCCCTTCACATAATCCCAGACAAGTGCAAGAATTTTACTCATTTATTTTCTCTGCATACCCTGTGCTCAGATTTTAGAGAGAGACATCATTCTCCATCCCTCCTCTAGACTGTAAGGACCATAAACACTCTGAATTTACAGACTGCTGAACTATTCCTCTAACTCAGGGCCAAGCAGAACAGTAGGAACCCACTTGTTATGAACTTACTCGGGGAAGGCTCAAACAAAGGCATATGCAGTTCCTTTCACTGTTTTAGTTTGGTAGAGAATAAGCACTGCTGACACATCATCTGACCTATCTGTTGAAGGGCAGCTTTCATGGGTGTGGCAAGAGATGCTTAATCATCATATTATATGAAAAATTAGAAGCAAATGAAAAAAAGCAAAGATCATAAAAGGAATATAAAATGACAAAATGAGTCTATGCATTTGAAATGTATCTGCACCTTTTGAGACTCTCCCAGGCATGAGATTATTCTGAGATTTCAATCTTGTAGCTAAATACTCATATGTAAAAAAGACAGTGAAAACTGCTCCTATCCAAGAAGTTCTGACATCAATCTTTTAGCTCTCAAGAATAAAAACCAAAACAGACTCCAAATTATCAACTCCCTCTAAACTTACAACTCTCAGCTAAGATAAGAGTTTCCCAAAACAAGCTTGAAAATCTAAGCATCCTCTCTTTTGAGATTACTAATTTAAATACTGTGTGGATGCCACAGGCAATTGTTTTTTTCTGTGAGGATCTACAGCACATGTCATTACTTACAGTGCAATGTTAATACTTACTATTTTCTGTCACTTTAGCACGATCATCTTAACTGAAACTGTAAATATTTTGAATCAATGTAAAATTAATGCATCTTTGCTATATTTTACTTGTATGTGTCTGTAAGTATGTATGCATATAAATATATTCCCGTATAAATATATTCCCATACGCACAAGAGAATTAAGGTCGCCTACATTTATTTCTTAAGCCTAACCCACATAAAAAGTACAGTGCTAGATGAATTCGTGCTGACTGGAAATCTGGATCTACAGCCACCAAGGGCTAGTAAAAATGAAGTCAAGATGGATATCCAGAGTAATCTCTGCCCGTGTCTTAGCACGTAAACATTCAGGGCCATCCTACTCCCACAAAAAAAGTATCTTTCAGTTTTCATCAACATACTTTCTTGGATAGATTTACAGGGGGACTAGAGGAAGACTGTCCCTTCACTGGAAGTGCATGCTGTGGTCTGCATCCTGTTGCTCAGCAAAGGCTGTGCTGTTTCAACATACTGTCTTCACCTACCCACAAAACCCCACCCTTAGTGATACAGTCAACTCCTTCCAATAATATTCAGACACACCATCTTAATTTTAGCCTCAGCTACATTAATATCTGTTACCAACCCAGGCTTTAGAAAAATACAGAGCTGATTTATACTTTAGAAGAGAAATTAAAGATCAAAAAGATTTATTAGGGTTACACTGCCATCCCCCCTACCACTGCATAATCATTCCCCACCGTATATTTTTTATGGTAATTAGACACTCAGGGCTCAATCCTACAGAATGCTAAGTGTTCTGGCCCAGTCCAGCAGAGCGATTAGGTGTGTGCTTAACTGTAAATGCCTGAGCAATCCCTCAAAAGTTAGCTATGAGTAGGTGAACCGTCCTCACAATTTAAGCAGGTGCAGAATTATTTTCCATGATTAGGTTCAGAGGCTTGCCATCCAGAAGAATAGATCTAAAGCTTTGTTTATGTCACCTTTGTATCTAAAATGTCCCACTGCTATTGCTGTAGCAACAACGATGACATCAGTAGCAAACTAAGCTATTGGCACCCTGCTTTTAGCAGCAACTGGTGCTGATTTTCACTAAACAATTTTGCTTAATGTTATTGTACTCCTTAAAGAATGACCACCTTTGAGCCAAACCAGTTACAGTAAAGTTGTAAAGCAAAGGCTTACAAAACTCCAAGACCACTGCAACAACCACTTGAAATAAAAAATGCATGGCCAAAGCAAAACTTGTACTTAATCCAGTGATATGCTCTCGGTAAATTATGCTTGTTTATGAGCCTGCTGCTGCCAATAAGCTCCAAAAATGGTGGCTGCCCTTCCAACCCCACATGGAAATGAAAGCAGCAGAGGCAAGAGTAGCCCAATTTCATGTGGGAAGACGTCCACCTCTTCTCTGTACCGTGCAGGTACACACACCTCCATCCTTTTTTCTCTTCCATCTCCCCCCTTTATTCCTTGTTTTCCTCCATATCTTGATTCCATAAGAGCCTACACAAAGCACTGCACGTTGTAGAAGCAGTTATACAGGGAAAGTTCCATGGTCTCTAGTCTTGGATGTGCAGTGGTAAAACAGGACTGAATCAATATGGTAAAATTGATTTAAACATATGCTTAAATGTCAAAATGTATTTAAATGCCTTTAGGTTATTTATATTATACACATAGAGGAAACATATTCTATCCCAACAAGAACATGCTAATATTTTAAATAAACACATGAAACATAGGGCTGACTCTCTGCAGATGTCCGTGAAGTTTATAATCTTTAATTTTTATTCCAAACACATTAATGTTTCTTACTTCAAAATGACCTGCGTAAACTGTGAAATTTGCTTAAGCTATTAAGAGTAAATCTGTCACACTGACAATTTCAAGCGGTGTCCTTATTGCTAAAAGGGCATCTACTGTAAGTTACAGGCTTAATGGCTATTGCTTTTTGCCCTGATGTGCACAAGTCCTTTACCTTCACATTTATTTATTTCCTGATAAGCAATCAATGTACAAAAATAGAAAAGCCAAATGGATTAAGAGGCTGGTTCTACCCTGATCCCAGTCTAACAAAAAGGTTTTTTTGTCATGAGTAGAATCATATATACAGTTAGTGGATTGTCACTGATGGTTGAATAGATCAGTATGAAACCGCATCAGAACAAGTACAGCTTGTCTTGTTCCTGAAGGTTAGAGGTCCCACACTCTGCTTAAGTCATTGACATGGACATATGCAGGGCACAGGAAATTTATGTGCATCTTCTGTGCTACACAAACATTTGACTGCCTAGCCCCGTAGCTGCAGTCTAAAACCCTGTCCTTTTGACACTTACATGTCAGCTTTCCTTTATCCATGCAAACAACATAACAACTCATGAACATAAAGGCAAGTGCATGTACGAGTGTTTGCAGGAGAGCTTTAACCGTGTGGACTTGCCTACAATTGACTTTAACAGGTGACCAAATAACGACGAGACTTCCATTTTCCAGGTATTACATGGAATCAGACTAGTGGAAATAGAAAAAATAATACTGCATACTGTAAGACTTAGACGTACCGTGGGGTTTCAGAATTGTCTCTCTTCATCTCAGAAAACACACACTAATCCCTTTTACTGATGAGACAGTGCATTAAATGTTTCACAGCTATATGCTAATTGTAACTCGAGAGGAATTTCCTAGCCCTTCTCACCAACCCTGCATCAAGGGAACAAACAGCAGTCCTATCCCTCTGAAAGCAGTCCATAGATTACTATTCAGTAAAAGCCACAGGGATTACAGGGAGGTGGTTTTGGAGAGAGCTAATGATCGGGAATATATTAGGTGTAAACCTGAGCAGGGGGAGAATTTAGTCCAAGGACCAGGAAACGATTCCTAACAATGAAGTCTAGTACAGTGTCAGGAGGGGAAAGTGGTGGAAGAGCTCATCAGTTATGTCACTTGAAGCTGCACAAAACAAAGTACTTGTGGTGTACTGGCTAGAACAACTCTGCATTATCACAGAGAGGGTTAAACAACTCTTGACCCAACACCTCTCCTCACTCTTTCTCTGATTCTAAACATCACACGTTACGTAGGTGGAAAGGTAAGGGTCATTGCTGCAGGAAAAAATTAACACGTGTGTTGATGTGTCAGATGTTACTGTACATACTATATACAACTGAAATCCCTGGGAGGAAAATATATGCAGGGCAGATTTGTGGATGACCTTCTAGTTTTATATGTCACACCAGACATAATGGGTTTTTACTCAAATAAGTGTTTTGTATGAAATTAGCAGCCAACGGCCTGATCCAGTTCTCAATGCAGCCACAAATACAAACCTATATTTACTGTACATGCAGAAAGGCACGCTCTCAAAAGGCAGACTTGGGAAGTCATTCCTCATCAGGCTTCATAAAGATGCCTGCAACAGAATGGAAGGATTTCAAAAGATAGTGCAGAGGAGGTGAAATCATTAATAAATTACAAGGAAGAGAGAGAACCAAAACATGAGACTGAAGAAGAGTTATAAAGGAAACCCGATCGCGATGAGTGCAAAGCCTGTTAGAGACAGGCAGCTGATAGAGAGGGGACTGCAGCCAGACTGGAGCATTGCATACACACTATTCCCTGCCCACTGCATCGCCTTGCAGAGACAGACATCCTCTGTTACTGGTTTGGCTGGCCGCTGGGGCCATTGATAACCATATGAAACCTTGGAGTTAAGTTGAGCCGAGTGCTTTCAGAACAGCTCATAGTGGGCTGGAGTCAGGCTGTCTGTCCGTTAAAATCCACATCGTGAGCACCTAGGGTTTAATCTAAACATGGGACTTATGACTGCAAGTATATCACTATATTGGCGTATCACATTGACTTTCTGATAATGTTCTAAGCCAGTCAGGTAAGAAAGAGAAAGTGCCACTGGGTACAAATTGTGGCATCAATTCTCTGCCAGACTGATCAATTGAATTTATATATTACCTCCAGCTGCGTACTTAAAATCTATAGTTTCACTCCCTCCAGTGCACAGCTCACAGTTTAAGTAATTGCAAATACAAATGAATTTTAAAAGGATTTAGCAGGCTTTAAATTAAAAATGTGCGAACATTGTTATTTTAAGCACTCTAAATTATTTACTAATATAACCCAGCTGATTCACTTTTCTCTTCTTTCTGTCTTTGCTTGATTTTTTGATCCCTGAAGCCTCAGTGGAGCTTAACATACCTCCGATAAACAGCAAACAGTAAAATAGCGCTCTATTTTACCCAATTAAAAAAAAATCTTCAAATTCAGTCTACAGAATAACTAACAAAATGTCAGCAGTACAAGGACTCTTAAATCCTGCATCAGAAACAGGCAAGTCATCAAGAGAAATAAACATGTCTAAACACTTAAAGTTGAGCAAGTTTTTGGGGGATCTGTTTTACATGGGCACTGAGGTGATATAAAAAGATGAGAAGGTTACAGAAAAGGTGTAGTGCAATACCTAAAAGGTCTCTCGTTATAAGACACACTTGCTAAGCCTGATTTACCTTAATCAAACATTGCAGCTGTTTTCTGTTTTAATCACATCTTTTGGATTAATCTGTGAAATACTCGAGTTGTAAGATAAACATCATACCAAGTAATGAATTAGGTCATTTGAACTTGTGCTAAAACAGAGCGCACCATCTTACATTCTTCCATATTTTCTGACTTCAGCTATTAATTGTAAAAATGATTCATAAGCTTCTTCAGAGACAATAAAGGAGAGATTTGATGCAGCGAAAAGCATCTGCATACAGAAATAATGACGAGCGACTTCAGTGTGTCTACTTACAGAGCCAGGTCCAGTGCTGGATCATGGTTTATGCCTCCCTTATATGCCACCATTGATATATGAACAACAGAATTTGTTAAGAATGATCTTTAAAAAAAGCAGTTAGTTCACCCGCAATATTAGGTTCCCAATTTACAAGGGTATTGCCTATTCCCTGAACAAAAAAATGTGATAAAATTCTATTTTGTTGTCTTGCTGGGAAAAGGTATATGTAACTCTATATATGTTTGTCCTCACTATTTTTTTTAATTCAATTTGTTGAGAGAAAGAAAAAGAAGCTAATGTATAAGGATTATAGCACAGTGCATAAAAACATAATGTTGGGAATTTACCAATAATTGAAGAAAGGGTATTATTGGTTTAAAGGAAATAAAGTTATATTCTCATTATGGCGATAAATACACAATCACAAAGAAATTTTTGTCCTCATCACTATTGCTCTTTTATTGTTAAAGTTATGATCCAAGGTAATTTGAGATTACTTTCTCCCCAGGTAATGCTGTAGTCTTTATTCAGATGTACCTTCATCAAAGTCAATAGTAGTGTAACTAAAACCTGTCAAAATGACTCTTACAGGCAGCATCAGTCCTGTTTTAAGACTTCTCTGATTGTAAGTTGGTTTTTGTGAAGCCTGAACTAGAGTGGATTTGCGTTTACATCCAATGTATACCCTTAGCAAGCTGAAATCTTACCTCAAGTCCGGGTTGACTGTACTATAGAAAATAACTTTTCCCAATACTTACTTCCCAAATTTATCTAAATCACTTTAGAGAGGACTTTCTTAATCTAGGCTTCAGTAGCAGTTAGAGTTGTCAGATATCCCATAAGATAACGGGATGTTCATAATTCCAGTTTGAAGAACCAAGGCCTTACTAAAAGCATATACAATATATAACATATACTTTACTACTTTCTTCCCCAAGAATTCACATTTACTTTTAATGTGGACAATGGATCTGAGGCTGAAAAACAGGGAAATCCAATTGCTTCACCAATGTTCCCATACTCTACCATATATCACTATCACAAAGCTTAGAGCTGCTGCTTTTCCAATGAGCTGTCATCAGCTCTGTGCTCTGCTCCCCAGGTTTCTCTTGGATACTTCAAGCTGCTGAATAGCAACCTGTGGCAATTGTGGCAGTAACCCACAGAGTATGCCCTAAGAAACAGTAAGGGGAATAGAAATACTCAGAATCTGCAAGGTTGGGAGGAGGGATAGAGTTAAGGAAATGCTTTTAAGGGCCCAAAGCCTCAAATTTAGGGTTTGCTCTTGCTTTCCTGAGTGATTTTACCATGTGTGAGGAATACCTATAAGGTTAACAGGATTCTGAAATCAATAAAAATGACTTCCTGGTGGTTCAAGGAAGTTTTTGTACAAGAGTGTGAATTTACAAGGTTATTAGCTATTCTGCAACAGCTCTCTCATTCTGCAGTGATGCACCACTTTCAAAACGGAGTGAGGTACCCACAGGAAGACACTGCACAGGAAGATATTGCGGAGTGCTTGCATGCTCTGAATTTACACCCCAGCTTACCCACTCACAGGGTTCCCTTTGTGAACAAGTTAAAATACGTGAGAGATCAGTACTGCAAGCTGTAGGGCAATTTTTGATGATTTGTAATAAGATGTCACATACAGAAACATGTCTGTAAATTTAAGTAAATATTGATTCAACTAACCGAAACAGATAGATTTAAAAGATTCTAATGAATCAAAGCTTCAGGATGGTGTTTTTTAAACATTTTTTAACCCGATGCTCTGAGTTTGAATAACACGTGTTATTTTGCTATTAACGCTTATTGAAACTAAGTTTTCTATTTGACTGTGGCTCTTTAAATTAAGAGTAAGGTTTCAGAAGGGAGCCGCGAGTGCACAGTGATTCCATCCCACATGCAAAGCCAGAGCAAAAACCCAAACAGCCAAATGTTTTCATGAAGAGACAACAACTAAGAGAACTGTATGTTGCCACCATGTTACGGAGTACTCTGTGCTATGTGGCAGAGCCAATCTCACGTTATGCACCTTGAGGATATATGCACTGGCAGTTTTTGTTGAAGAAAACACTACCCTTTCAGATATCTTGTCCTCCCTGATTGAATTCCACCCTGATCTATGTAAAACATAGTATAGGTTAAAAGTGATGACTCCATACAGTTAACCTCCTGATATGGAAACAACTCACCACATTTTAGAGACTTTAAAATTCTCCTCCTTCTTCACCGCAAGAATCATATCAGTATTGCTACTTCAGACAAAAAATAATTCATCTGTGTTTTCCTCAGAAAAGAGAATTTGTTCAGAGAAAATCTTGAGGAAGCAGCCTGATCTGTCTGGTATTAAAGGCTTGTTTGACAAAACAAATTTGCAATAAACACTCAGAAAACAGGAGCCATGCCAGTTAGAATGATAGAAAATCATGTCGAAGAGATAAATGGATCATTAAAGAGAAGGTACTTGAATTTTCATTACAGATCGCTACACAATCACTAAAGGTTTCTGAACTTGTCTGGCTTGTTGATCTTGTGTGCTCCTCCTACCTCTAACTATTATGCCTAATATCCATATTTTCACATACCTTTTTGAAACCTATATATTTCATCTTCTCAAGGTATCATTAAAAGCTCTTTGTAACCATCAGAATTCATGAATTTTGATATGCGTTGGCCTGAACAGTATAAGAAACTGTTTAGTGAGTAATAATGTGAACATCATACCTAATGATTCAGAACCTGCATGACATAAGTGATGGTATTTTGGTGAACATATGGATTTTAACTAGAGCTTGGCAGCACAGGACCCTTGTTTAGTTCAGCGTGTTGGGCTGCTGGGGAAGCTAAATCAGAGGGATGACTGAATTATTAGTTAGGATTTTTATCTTTCTGTAGACATGCAAGTAAAATGGTACTGGAAGCCAAGAGATCTAGTTATAAGCAGGAGGCTAGCTTTCTGTTTCTTGGGGGTTTTAGTGCCGTACAATTGGAAGAATAGTTTTTGCCATGCACCTAACTCCTGCAGGGCAATGAAGGCTTAAATGCTCAGGACCCAGTTGTCATTAACTGCTAGGCCCCATAAACACTGTCCTGAACAAGTGAAATGAATGCTAATTCTCCAGTGTTTCAGATTCAAGATAAAACACGGATGCATTCCTAGGAAGTGCAGCACTGGTACTATTTAGTCCTGTAGCAAAAGGACAAAAAAGGAGATCAGTCAGGTGCAGATCAAGAAATACTTTGGATTTCTACGGAGTTGAAGTTGCAAAGAAATTTGTATCAGCAGAGATGTCTCGATTTAACTAAGATAAAATTTTGACGCAAACTGGTATCTTTTTTTCATCAATATGAAAGCACTAGGATAAGACAGCAATATTCTGCAGTTGTTACTGGAAACTTTCCAGCCTAGAAGAGAGCCTGTATCTCTGGCTGTTAACCCCACGCTCATGGCTCAACTTAAGAAACAGAACAAATTACCAGAAGGTAATAGGAAACAAATTGATTCCCCAGACCAAAACAAACTGTAGTCTCCAGACACTTTTCTCTTACTACTTCCAGCTTTTAAAAGGGATAGTCCTAATTCATCCAGACAGTTCTTTTCTTTTTACCTGTCTGTGTCACCCTTTGACACTTATGCCACAATGAGAAGAAAAAAAGGTTTATCAGTAAATCTGGCAAGTACAGCTTTGCTTTAGAACCCTCTATGTATAAACCTGAATGAGTTGTAAAATCAGCCAGAGAAACATCACATGTATCATCGAAATCACATTAAATCAAAACATATTAAATTTTCCTCTCATTTCTGGGAAGGAAAAGATTTTTTTCTGAGTACAGCTGCCTTAAAGAGTTTGAGAAGCCACAACAAATCAACGACACCAACACTAGCTTTCTAGAACCAGAAATATCTTATTTGATAGCAATTGATCTTCAGATAAAATATAGACATTCTAGCAAGTAGTAGCATACACACAACAGGGGACAGGAGAGCTGTGGATATAAAAGCATTAGACTTTGATTAACATGTAATCTTTCTTTTCTCACTAGCACTGGATTTTAGACCTTTGGCTGGGAGAGATGCAGGTGACAGCTACGGAAGGGTGTGTGGGAGTCAGAGCGCCGTGCAGCAAATGTCCTTGCACAGCAGTGTTTCTAGTGTCAAAGCTATTAGTTGAGCATCATACATGAGCGTCTGCCTGGGAGAGGGGGCAGTGCCAAGAAGGGGTGGGAGGTAGAGGGGAACCCTTAGGTGTTGGCAACTCCTTACTCATAATGATCGTATACATAGTATAGTATGTGTTTTGAATAAAGGAAGTGCATTGGAATAAACACAGGTATTATCGTTAAGGTCTCGGATAAATTATAACTCAGAAAATTAACTTACTGCCTCTGTAATTTTCTTAACATCTTTATATTCTGTCCCAAAGTGTTGTTTAATGATTAAATTCAAAATCACTATTTGCTGTTAATGTTTTATCCCAGAAATGGCTGCCTTATGATGGTGGAAGATCTAGTCCCTGTATATACCCAAATTATAGCCAAATTTTTGGCTGCTGCCAATGCCAAAGGTGGGATTTCCAGGTGTCTTGCTCCACTTCCAAACACACCTTGCACAGCAGCAGCCACTACGAGTCTGATAGACATGTCTAGCATCAGCACTGATATATTTACTTCTATTGAAAAGTAGAGAGACTTGATAAAAGCCTCTAAAAAATGAGTTAAAAAAAATTTTAAAAAAGGAAAATTCCCTAACAAACAAAAGAATAAAGATAATAAAGAAGGTAATCTTAGTATAAATTTGCTCTAGGGCAATTTTGTACCCTATCAGCTTCAGGTAGACCACCTGCACAATGAAAACTGGCCTTGTCTTAATTTGAGCTCGCCTTGTGTCTTAACTAGAGAAAAAAAAAATCTGGTATTGTTGCTTAGTGCTTTTATGTACTTTCCAGCTATAGATCCCAAAGTGTTTATAAAACTCCAGAAATATAATTATCTCCATTTCATAGCCAAGGAAATTGAAAGGCAAAATTAAGTAGTTTGCTGAGGGCCACGCAGTGAATCATTTGAAGAGGCAAATTGTTCCTGTAAATCTCCACACCTAGACAATGATTATGCTGCTATGACTCAGACAAGATATTATTCTAGAACATCAATTGTTGCTGCATAACCAGTGTCATACACTGGCTCCTACACACTCTTCATTATATTCAGCTACATGCTGGACTTTTTAACTTGTCTCCATTTTGCTCAGCAAGAAAGTAGGTGCTCTTCAGAATTCCCCAAAAAATTTCTTTTAAAGAGGCAGGAAGCTCTCCAGAGCTGGAAGTTTCTTCTTAAAAGAATTAAAAGCACTGTTTAAGAATCTAACTTCATCTTCCCAGCTAACTTGCATACAGACTGAGCAGAACAATCCTATAAACGTGGTTTTGAGGGGTAACTTTTCCTACCCACCCACAGTGGGTCTGAAATAAAAGTCCGTGAGACCCTATCATATCTGTACTGGCACCTATATTCTGAAGCACAAGAGAATAATGTGATTTTCTGATGGCCACAAAGTAAACAATTTTGGACAAATATTTTGAACTCACTTGAAGTGTGGGCAAGTCCCATAACTTGTAACTGTATGCTCTAAGCTCTACTGCTGCTGGTACAGCTGTGCAATCTTTTACAAGAAGATGGGAAAGAGTTTTGTCTACAATTCAAGCCAACTAGAAACTGCGATTAGTATGGCACCAAGTCAGCTACACTGTTTTGAAGTTGATGAACGTTTATGAAGTTGAGCCTGTTGCTGCCCATTTCCTTACAGCTGCTAGCCTGGCTGAACTTGTGGTTGGCTGCAGAAGAATATGGGAATCTTTAAGGCACAGGAGCTGACTGTACCTGTGTGCCATAAGATGAGCAGTCAGGGAACAAGACTGTCTGGCTAAACTAAGAGCTTTGGCTGGAATTCAGGAAGAAAAGGAAAGTTTATGGCGTATGAAAGAAGGGGCAGACCACTCAGGAAGACTACAAATATTTCATGAAGCTATGCAGGGAGAAAATTAGAAAGGCCAAAGCCAAAGTAGAACTTGATCTGGCTACTGCCATAAAAGACAATAAGAAATGTTTCTATAAAAAGAAGGACTAAGGAGAATCCCCATCCTTTGTTGGATACAGAGGGAAACATAGTGATCAAGGATGAGGAAAAGGCTGAGGTATTTAATGCCTTCTTTGCCTCAGTCTTCAATGGTAAGACCAGTTGTATTTGGGGTACCCAGCCCCCTGAGCTGGACGACAGGGATGGGGAGAGGAATGAACCCCCCATAATACAAGAGGGAATGGTTAGCAAGCTAGTACACCACTTAGATGCACACAAGTCTATAAGGCCAGATGGGATCCACCCAAGGTTACTGAGGGAGCAGGCGAAAGTGCTCACCAAGCCACTTTCAATCATTTCTCAGCAGTCCTGGCTAACTAGAGAGGTCCCAGTTGACTGGAGGTTAGCAAATGTGACTCCCATCTACAAGGAGGGCCAGAAGGAGGATCTGGGGAATTACAGGGCTGTCAGTCTGACCTCTGTGCTGGGGAAGGTTATGGAGCAGATCAGGGTAGGCTAAAGGTTGGACTCGGTGATCTTAAAGGTCCCTTCCAACCTCAACAATTCTATGATTCTATGATTCTATGATCTTGAGTGTCATCATGCGGCACACACGGGACAACCAGGCGATCAGGTCCAGTCAGCATGGGTTTATGAAAGGCAGGTCCCACTTGACTAATCTGATCTTCTTCTATGACAAGGTGGCACGCTTAGTGGTCTAATAGGCTGTGGATGTTGTCTGCCTAGACTTTAGTAAAGCTTTCAACACTGCTTCCCATGGCATTGTCCTGGAGAAACTGGCTGCTCATGGGTTGGATGGGCATACACTTTGCTGGGTGAAAAACTGGCTGGGTGGCCAGGCCCAAAGAGTGGTAATGAATGGAGTTAAATACAGTTGGCAGCTGGTCACAAGTGGTGTTCCCCAGGGCTCAGTACTGGGGCCTGTTCTCTTTAATATCTTTATCAACAACCTGGACGGGGAGATCGAGCACACCCTCAATAAGTTTGCAGAGGAAACCAAGTTGGGCAGCAATGTAGATCTGTTTGAGGGTAGAAAAGCTCTACAGAGGGATCTGGACAGACTGGATCAGTGGGTCAAGGCCAATGGTAAGAGGTTCAACAAAGCCAAGTGCCAGGTCCTGCACTTGGGTCACAATAACCCCATGCAGCGCTACAGGCTTGGGGAAGAGTGGCTGGTAAGTTTCCCTGCAGAAAAGGACCTGGGGATATTGGTAGACAGCCAGCTGAATATGAGCCAGGAGTGTGCCCAGGTGGCCAAGAAGGCCAACAGCATCCTGACTTGTATCAGAAACAGTGCAGCCAGCAGGACTAGGGGAGTGATTGTACCTCTGTACTCAGCACTGGTGAGGCTGCACCTCAAGTACTGTGTTCAGTCTTGGGCCTCTCACTACAGGAGGGATATTGAGGTGCTGGAGCATGTTGAGAGAAGGGCAACGAAGCCGTCAAGGGATCTAGAGAATAAGTCTCATGAGGAGCTGGGAACTGGGGTTGTTTAGCCTGGAAAACAGGTAGCTCAGGGGAGAGCTCATCATTCTCTACAACTACCTGAAAGGAGGTTGTAGCAAGGTGGTGTTGGTCTCTTCTCCCAACAGATTTATAAATCTGTGAAAAGGAAAAAATAATTGTGAAAATGTTTGTGAACAGGCAATAGGACAAGAGGAAATGGCCTCAATTTGTGCCAGGGGAGGTTTAGATTGTATATTAGGAAAAATTTCTTCACCGAAAGGGTCATCAAGCATTGGAACAAGCTGCCCAGGGGAGTGGTTGGGTCATCATCCCTGGAGGTATTTAAAAGATGTCTAGATGTAGAGCTCAGGGAGATGGTTTAGTGGTAATTTGGCAGTGCTAGGTTAATGTTTGGACTTGATGATCTTAAAGGTCTCTTCCAATCAAAACGATTCTATGACTCTATGGAGGCCATGAAAGCTTGTCTTAAAGATAGATCACTCCTTGATGATGCATAAAAAGTGATCCGCTGTGAAACACAAAACTATAATCTAGGTCTGACTCCCCTCTAACGTCAGTTTTTCATTTGTGTGACTCCAGTAATGTTCAGGTAGGCTTAGCGTTTATTAGTTCACAAGCACTGCTGAAAACCTGCCCTCGCTTAGACAGTAGGTGGACACTTCTGAAATCTGTCCATTGTCCCAGGTTTTGAACATATGCTCTTGGTAATATTTGAACACTGGCTGCATATACACATTTCAAAAATTTTGTAGATGGTGCGTTACTTTCCGATAACATCAGCTACTGTAATTTGTATAAGATTTTATGAGTCTTCTGCTAACAGAAGCATCCACATGAAGTACCTTCCATCCTAGCAAACAAGCTTATGTCTTTCAACCATAAAATTTATTCCATTTAAACAATTAAGCAGCCGCTTCTTTCTCAACGCACTGTATAATCTCAAAAAGATATACTAAACATAGCTAAAGCCTTTCCAATTACTTACTCTTTCAAGCCCTCATTGCAATTTTATTAAAATCATCCCATGCCCTACCCATATGTCAAACATATCTGTTCTGTCATCTCTTTTTTGTCTTTGGTTTAAGATGAATCTATCATTCCCAATTCCAGCTTCACGAGTGCTGCAGAGTATACAGCTGCTGAATTCTACCACAGAACAGCTGCATTTTAGTGGTAAAACCAGGCTGCTTTGACAGCATTGCAAAAAATTCCTCTCAGGACTTGCTCAACTGAAAACTGAACATTTTTGCTACATCTTTAGTCCACAAATAACTTTCACAAACATTTTCACAATTATTTTTTTCTTTTCACAGATTTATAAATGCACAGACTAGAAAAAAACTCATTGTCATAATCAGGTCTGACCATTGGTATGCATAGGTTATAGAATATTTTCCATAATGCCTCTTCTACAGAGATATCCGATCTCATTTTAGATGCCAACCTATGGTGACTCTACTACTTCCTTCAACAAACTGTTCTAGTATTTAATTATAGAAAGCTACATCTTTTACAAGGTAGAATTTGTTGAATACATCTGCAAAAGAAAAAACTCCACATCTGTCAGGTCTCTTCTATATCTGTTCACATAAATACATACACAGACCCGTAAGGTCCATCACAACCTGAAGCTCATTTGCCAGTGTCTAGAACAATGCAGTGGTCCTCCTTTCTGCTTTGTCCTGGTATTTATTTCCATATTCTTCCTAAAGGGCAGGTCCAAAAGATGGACATGGTCTTTACAGTGTGAGGTGTAGAAATTAAGCTTAGCTCCCTGGTTGCAATCTTCCCTTTTATCCAGCTAAGGATGGATTGCAGTGAAAACTCATGTTGTGGTTTTTCTGAGGACCCACCAAAGTCCTTTTCTGAGTCACTGTTTTCAGAGATAGTGTCCCTAAGTATTCTTCCTAAGTGTATTACTTCGCTTTTGGCTGCATTTAAATATATTTTGCTGATTCTTGACTATTAACCAGACAATTCAAATCAGTTTATAAAAGTAGTCCATCTTTCTCACTGGTGTGTCCAACGCAATTTTGTGTTCACCAAACCCTTATCTAAATGGTTGACAAAAATATTGAATTGTATTGGATCAAACCTTGATCCATGGTCAGCACCACCAGCAATGCTGTAACTCGTTGATGTTTCTTCATTAACAATTGCACTTTAAAATCTGTCACTAGGGCAGTTTTTAATCCATTTAATTTGACTTTTTAATCCTGTATAGTGAAAGATGCTATAGATTGGGGCCCTTGTTTGTTTGCTTGCTTTTTAAAAAGATGTTATGTATTCCTAAAGAAAATAACTTGGAGAAATCCTAATATACAATAAAGACCATCGACAGCACCGTGTTTGTATCAGCCTAGGGATTACTGTAGGCTGTAAGTAGAGATGAAGGAAGTTTTACATTTGTTCAGTGATACTTGTTCTGCATTGCATGGTGGGGAGAGGTATTTCCACTAGTCTCCCAAAGTAAGGAAGTTAAGTGCCTACAAGACAACAGGACAGGACTGATATCTCCATTTTCTACATTTTGATAAGCTGGCTAAATTTAGCTTCTTAGCTAGTTCCTTTGAGACTCTTGTGTCTAAAATAATCTAAGACTGTTGATATGAATATATTCAGTTTTAGTAGTTGTTGCCTTACCTCTTTCTTTGTTACAGATGGCAAACTTTCATTTCCATGCACAACATCATATGGGATGGATACATCCTCCTGTTTCATTCCAAGTGCAGAACAGAAATATTTATTAAACATTTCTGCCTTTTCTGCGTCATTATTTATGATTTCCACCATCTGCATCTTCAGTGGAACTATATCTGACCTAAGATTCTTTTTGATGCTAAAATGTTTTTAAATTGCCTTCTTGTTGTTTTTAACCATATTGGCCATTGATTTTTAACCAAGTTGTTAATTTCTTTTATCAGTTACTTATAAGTCTCAGTATATAACTTACTCTCTCTTTTCCGTTCTTTATATGTCATTACTTGATGTTTTTATACCACGTTCATGTGTTTTAATCAGGGCATTTTGACAACTGTACATTTTTGTGTGCAAGTTTATGTCCTTTAAAAGTTCCCAGTATTCAAGAATACCTCCTGATTAAAATTTACATTCCTGCTCAGGAATGATTCAAGGTTGAATAAACTTGCATAAACTATAAAACATCTAAGTACGTCTACTTGGTGTTATATACAGCTCATATTCATAAAGTAAATATAACCAGGTTGTGATCACTAGTCCTTAACCCTTATTCCTGTTAGATGGTCACTGGTGGGCAATATTTATCTCTTTGGCCAGCAGAATGATGTTCAGTTTTGAGCGTCTTTATGAAACATGTATCTCTACCCTCTGAGATTTTCTGCTATTATTTTCAAAAGTTGTAAGGAATCCTGATGCTGACAAAATATAATCCCAGCAAATATTCCCCAGTTTAAACTCTAGTATGATAGTAAAGGGGCTTTTTCTCCCCTCGTTGAAGAAAGGTGTTGAAAGAGGAGCTCATTCCACTGTCTACAAGGTTGTGTTTTCTTTACAATATACACGGATATCCTATCTATAGTTATATTTTGACTCAGAAGTACTGACTTCCTGTTACTCGATCCTTTTTGACTCTTCAATGTGACGTATTTGGTGCAGTAGTCTATTTCCTATTCCTCTTCCTAATTTATTAAGGATATTAAAAAATTTGACCACTTTCAGTGAGTTTTAAATTTACAGTGTAATATGTCCCTTATCACTTGCATGTCTATTGCATGTCTGGTATCCTGGTATAATTCGCACACACAGAGGTGCAGACACACAAGTACATATTTGCCATAATTTCCCTTTATTATACTCAGCTCCGTGCTTAGTTTAAGGCCCTTCTGGCAGTTTTTCATTGATGGTATGGATTTTACAGAGATGGTCAAGAGAATCAGAGTTTCCCATCCCTGTGGTAAGAAACCATCAACAGCCTGTCAGACAATGCCTGACAAGGTATTAGTACCAGCCTACAACCTGCTAACTTAAATCTCACCTAGGCTTGGCTTCAAATTCTTCATCTTTGATATAGAAAAACAAACAATTGTCAGTTGTCCTCCTATTCCCCTGAAATGTCCTGCAGGTTCTTCCTAGTATGGTGTCGAGAGAGCTCTCAAGAAGGACTACATTTCGTTGTCCTGCTAAGGATGCTTTCAAAGGCTTTTAGAAGGTTGTCCTGGTCTGAACTGCACAATATTTCTCTTTATTAATGTTAATTCAAAAGTTACTTCTTAAAGTTAGCAAAACAATATGGAGAAATAAAACCACTTCATTTACAGGCCATTGTCTTGCAGGTAAAACGATCAATTATAAATAGATAATTTATGACATAATTGCCATGTGAAACAGCTTGCAGGCAATCTGTAGACCGAAATTCTTTGCCTAAACTATTAATCAAATAACTTCAACTGATGAACAAAAGAATTCAAGTCTGCACTTGGATAATTTGCAAATAGGAAAAAAGAAATAGATTTGTCAAATTAATTATTCATTACAAGTAGTTCAACCAGATCTATCCCTTTTTATCATTTACATTGGTTTTAAATTCTTAAAGTGGTTTGGGAACCTTAAAGAGTAAAATTTGCTATAAATGCTTAATGCAATGATCATTTATATATGGAACTGTAAACGTATAAACATACTTTATTTAGCATTGAAATAGGCAGTGGAGAACAAGAGAGAGTGGTTACGATACCTTTAACTTTCAAAAGAAGGTAGAAGCCTGGGATTTTTCAGACAGACTGAAGGATGAACTGGGTACCTGCTGTTTGAAGATTACTGCCACAAGTGACCCTCACCACAGCTTAAGGACCCATTGGCACTGGGTCCATAGCAGGGCAATAAGCCAACGCTGACAGGGATGCAATGGCCACACTTCACAGTCCTTGGGCTACAGCAGGGGGCTGATTTCTAGAGATGCTAATCCACAGCTCAATGCTGAATGTGTTTGGTGTTTGGTTTGGTTTTTTGGTGGGTTTTTTTGTTTGTTTTTTGTTTTTTTTTTGCTTTGCCTGTTTTTTTAAAAAAAGAACTTTTAAAGTTATGACCCAATCCAATAATACTTAGCTTGCTAGGACAAATACGTTCACAGAAGGTGATCACAGAAGCAAACAGACAAATGTGTGAATACATCGCTTAGCTCTATCAGTGTGATTTGAGGTGGGATTTGTTTTTTTCTAAAATACCACTGCTTTCTGACAACTGGAGTAATATCATCAAACATGTCAGAATAGCTCAGTTTCTGGCATCCTTGTCCATAGTATACAGCAAACTCCATATGCAATCCCATTGAAACCATGCAAAAGCTTACGCTATGTACTTTATATATTACTATAATCAAAAGTATTTGCTAAATTTAGAAAACTAAATGTGATTAGAGAGATCAGCGACAAACATAATTTTGAAGTCTGACGATAATGTAAATGACAGAAACAACATAATAGGATTTGCTTTTTCGGGTAGTCGGGGTTTCTTGGGGGTTAGGAAGCTATTGTTGTTTGCTTTGTTTTGTTTTTTACAGCCCTGACATTTAGAAGAGAGGCTCTGGTTTTAAATCTTAGTAAATCTGACATAGAATCACCCAGAGGAAATAAATATAAAACACTGTGAGGTCATGCTTACAACCACATTTTTTTAGCTCTTTCTGCATAAAGTATGCCACATCTCTGCATCACTTGCGTTATACTGTGTAAGCAATGCAGTATTAAAATGACTTTTAATGACAAAACGCCCTATATTTTAGGGCTGAACATCTGTTATCTGTTCAGACAGTGAGTAGTCAATTCAATATTTGGGTGAATAATTTGCAAATTCAATGCATAGAAAATTTTGTACCAGTGCTAAGGTTAATTCATTTTTCCTGGGATGGTTTGTAGCCAAATGGAATCAAAATGTCCTCACACATTACTTCACGCCCTCTTACTTCTCTGAGAAAGTAAACAGTGTGTTGGACAGTGCTGAAGGGTCTAAAGATAACATGGGATAAAACAGGAGGTAGTAATAAAGCAGGAAAGAGAAAAGTGCTTTAGATGTTAGTCTACAAAATGCACTTTTCAGCTCAGTACAGCAGAAACAAAGTAGTGACAAAAAATCTACAAAGGAACCATAATGAGAGGTACCACTGTTTGAATTTATTTATTGTTGCAACAGCAGCTAGTAACCTAGTTTCACGAAGAGAACCGTGCAAAATCCTACACATGGTGTTGGATAGGAAGCTTTCAAAAGTCTTTAAAACTAGAGGAAACCATTCATCCTCAAATATTTAATCTGCAGCATATGGCTTCCTGTGTTTGTTGTTGTTTATTTCAGCACAGAAATACACCTGAAGATTTCGTACTTCTGGTTACAGCACTCTCTGATGTGTCTAATGGGATGGTATCAGAGTAACTAACCTGTTACTTCGTGTTGCTAAAGGCAGATGGGTAGCCCATGAAATAATTCAGTGGTATCTGGCAGTGCTTGGTATTCAAAAGCTTAATGGAGAGTCAGTAGCTGCTCATGTGCGTGGTATCTTTGCTCCTTGGTCTAGTAGTTTGGTCATAGCAAACGGGATTAGTCTGGAAGACTATGGCTATGGAAGAAAAATGTGCTTACATTTCTACATGTCATTTTGATAATAAAATATTAATAAGAGTACATTGATGCAGAGCTCAATGGAAGTTGTTCAGTGGCCTTTAGATGAGGCCTTAAGAATTTATCATCTGTAGATTTCAAAGTTCATTAACAGCAAAAGTGATCTGGGGGACTGTAAAGGGGTCTGAGGAGGGTTGAAGTTACCCTCCCTGTTATACAAGACACAGGAAGTTAGCAGGAGATTCAGGAGCAAAATCCAAGCCTGGACCCCCAGCACTGAACTGGAAGACCAGACATTAGCCCTTTAACCTGTGCCGGGCTCACTATCCTCTAGCAACTCTTCACAGTGAAGGTCTGGGGAATGAGGTGGCGGGCAGGAGAAGGGAGGGATGCTTTGCACCTCATCTGTAGTTCTACCAACCTCATTAAGTAGAAAAGTCCTGCTCTTTAACAGGTTACCTAGACTTTCCCGAACACTTAATTTTCCCTCTTTTTATTGGGCTTCTTGCTCCAAGGAATCTCTCTGGTATGGACTTTCACATGATAGACTGTCACTGATGGTTAAAAGCTATGTCATCATTGACCTTATGTACAACATCATTATTCACAGCTAACTGGTTCCCGGGTATGAAGAAGCTTTTTGTCCCTATAGAAAAATGAGATTATAACATTTTATCCAGAAATTAAGCGTAGCCTATTGATGCCTCATCATGGTTAGTGCAGTGCTTGATTTCAACATGTTAAAGAGTTAATGAGTCCCATACCCACTTCCCATGTACACTCTAAAGTTTCTTGGTTATAAAGTTGTGGGGTTTCGGGTTGATCGACTAGCTTGGGAACAATAAAATACAATTAATTGTTGCAGCCACTGTTCTAGATGAAACCTGCATCTCTAATGAGGCTGTATATAGGACAAAGTTGCTGTGTATTGTCTGCTGGCTTTCAAAGTGGTCAGACCAATTTTCAACTCCTTCTCTGAAATTATGCCTCTGTTTTTAATTAAAAAGAAAAGTGTTTTATTAAGAAAATCCACGTGGGCGTTTTGTGATTCTTTAGTGCAGAGTACCAAATGGCATCAAATGTTGTTCTGCATGTTTCTCTTAAAGCCTACACAAAGTTTTCAGTCCTTCTAGTGCATGTTAACACATACTCCTGCCAGCTTTTCTATACTAGCTCAATCGTATAAACGGATCCAAATTTCACATACACAAACCAGCTGCACAAGAAAGGAATGAGATACGCATCCTATTTCAGACTATAGCTATTTTGACACTCTCTACCCACCTTTTCTATACTGCAAGAGACAGGTAATGGCAGAATCACGAGTCAATACTGTTATTTCTGTTACAAGTATCTTCTAATACTCAAAGATTTCTTCCCCAAAGTGTAAAAAACTTAAAAATAGTAACAGTATCATTTCTCTAAATGAACAGAACATCTGAGAAACTTTCTCGGACAATATAATTTGGATGTTTTCAACATCGCTTATTTTATTTCACAACAAACTTACATTTTATCACATGATTGCTTTCCCAATTATAGTGCAAAATAACAGGCATCATCAAATAGTTTAATAGGTGCAGAGGAAAATGTAGTTTTGTTCATCAAATGATGCAGAAAATAACGTGACAACAAAAAAATCTGTGTTGGGATGGGAAATCATTGCTATGGAGTTATTTGTCCTATATCCCCTCAATGGAAGGAAGAGACAGAAGGCCCCCAGGTTTGATTATTATTTTTCTGATAAAGTGTACACTGGGATAAAGGGAAGATTTCCTCTTCCAAGCAGGGTCTGCAGTCCTTCCGGTGAGTGCGTAATCTCAACAGTTAAAAGACAAATCACATTTATCCATAAAAACAGAAGTCCATGCTTAGGCTGCAGGGTAGGAGATTTAGGAAGAGAGACTGACAGTTTTTCTTTAGAAAACTGTTTGTATTTTTACCGCAATCTACTCAGACATATACTAATAGAATTTTAAAAGGTCTGTACACATCCACCGGTGCTCAGATCGCATGTTGATAAGTACCTCCCGGTGATTTTCAGATCTCCGTCTCCAGCGTGGGCCGGGTGATTACCTCTATCTGCCTGGCAATACAAAGCACTAATCTGTCTTAAAATAAAGGCCCCGAAGAGCCCACAGGGCAGCAAGCGGTGGATCACCGTTGCATACCACACTATTCTTATGAGGGCCTGCATCCAGGTCGCGTAGCGCAGGTATGTATTATTTATAGCCGTGTCTCTGTATGATTACCTCCAGTTAACTTGAAGCCTCTTTAAAACAAAGGTTGCTCTAGTCCTGCTTGCCATTGGTGCGAGGCCCTTCTCGCTCCTGCTCTCCCCCACCAGTGTAAGCAGCCATAGCAGCCCTCGGTCTAATTAGCTGTCTTTAAGGCAGGGCTAAGTGGGCTCAGTGGGGGGAAAAGGCTTTCTCGGGCCCCTCCAAGCCTCTCCTCGGCGCTGGCAGACAGAGCGCGTGTGGCCTCCGAGAGGCACCGCAAACTCGCTGACATTATGTCCACGGGTTATCATTATCATCTTTTTTTAAAAAACCTGATCGATCGCTCCCCACCACAATGATGCTTCAGGGCATCTCTCTCTCTGCTGGCGAGTGATTGACCATTGGGTATCATTAAAGAGGGGAGGCGAGGGGAGGGAGGGAGGGGAAGACGGAGGCGGCTGCGGTAGCAGCACCGGCTCCAGCTCCTCCTCGCACGCGCCTCTCCCTCCCGGACGCCACTGACCTTTCACTCAGGAGCCAGCTGGAGCCGGGAGAGATTTAATTGAACGGCTTCCTCAGATGTGTTTGGGGTTTGGGTGATGGAGGAGGAGGAAACAGCACTGAGAGGAGAGAAAGGGGCGGGGTGGTGGGGGGAGAAGAAGGGAAAAGAAAAACAAGAAGAAAGGAAAAAAAAACCAAAACCCAACAACTTTGGATGACCTTCAAAGGCTAATTGCCCAGCTCTTCCTAGGCCTTTGCCGGGCTTCGGCTTGCACAAGGACCTCGGCATTGGCAGCACCAGGGCTGTCCTGGCACAGGCACCTCCGCTGCAGCAGCCCCGTCTCTCCCCATCACCCTCCTGGCGACACCGACCTCAGGCGAGCCAAAGTGGCCACCCCTGCCCCTCCTGGGCAATGCCACACAAGCAGGTGAGGGTCATCCTAATTTCCCAGGCCTCCTCGTTCATCGGAGAAAGGTCTTGTGAGGGGTGGGGGAAAGTGCAAGCATCGCTCTGAAAGCGTGCGTAAATACACAGAAATGGACATAGATATTTTCTTGTCTTGTGAACATCGCATTTTTCTTTGGTTTGAGTACAAAAAACAGACAGTAAACAAAACCAGAGGAGGCCCCAGCCAGAGAAACCCAGCTGCTGTTCTGGCGCCGGCTCTTTTCCGCTCACCTCCCCTTTACTCGGGTTTTGCTCTTTTGTTTGTGCCTGGGACACCGCACCTCTGTGGTGCGACCCACAAGCCGCCACCGCCGCCTCCTCCCTTACTTTCCTCCCCCTTCCTTGCACATCCCCCTCAATCCAAGCTCCCCCCTTTCCATTTTAACATAACTAAAAAGGAACGAATGGATCTCAGCTGAGTTAAATGGGTGACAAGGGAGATGGAAAGAAGGAAATTCATCCCTTCTTGTCTTTGAGAGCAATTTAATTAGGCCCAGGCCCCCAGTGAGCGGGTAAGGGAAAGGCTGAGGATTGGCTTGTCTGGGCTTCCTCTGAAGGCAAAAGCGGCCTTGGACACACATACAGAGAAAGGATTTTTAAAGGATCATGTAAGAAGATCAACAGATAAGCAGCTAATTTTGTGTACTTAGGGAGCAAATGAGTGCGTGCACTCCCACTGGAATAGCCAGAGTGATGGGATGAGAGGAAGAAAAATGAGGAGGAAGGAAGGAGAGATCTTAAGGTATTTCACCGTTACTGCTGATTGCCAAAATTAAAGATTTATACTGCTTGATAGGGTACTCTGGCTATGGCTTTCACAGCGACTGCATGTGTACATATATCTATATACATACATATATAGATATAGATTTTTCTTTATACAGCTCAGTTATTTCAAGAATTTTCATCAGAAAACCACTTTTAAACTAATTGGAGTCTGTGGAGAGGAAACCTCATTTTTGGTTCAAATGAATTTTCTGAAAATGTCATTTGATTCGGGAAATATGACTGATCTGCCCGATTTCTTGATAAGAAATGAAATGAGCCGTTGTCCTTCAGGATATCATAGACTTGAAATGGGGGATTTTATGGTTAATGCCATCAGATAGAAGTGTCCTACTTTGAAAGGAGAAGTCCATCAGCCCCAGGGAAAGGCTGAAGCCTGAATTTCGTCTCTAAATCCGCAGCTGCAGTTAGAGCTGGCACAGAGCAGTGATTTTATTATTTTTTGTTTCCCAAGCAATAATTACAAAATAAATGGCAGTAAATAACACAATGATTAATTACAAAAAGAAGTTAATACTTTTCCATCTCTTCATTTTAATTCATAATTTTTCCCCTCAATGGTGTGGTCAGCACTGGCCACCGAGGCTAAAATTAATCCGTAATATTACAACATCTTAGGTTTTAATTAACTCACATAGAATAAATCCGTATTTTGAGATGTCTGACTTTAGTGCAACACATGAACAGGATCTCTTGGATGTCAGTGTACATTGTTGCCTCCATTTTTCATATGGGAAAATAGAGAAAGACAAGATAAGTGACTTTCCCAAGGCCACAAAAGGAATTAGTCAGAGAGACAAGGAAGTCCCTCAAAGTCCTTGCTGCGGGGCTGGCACCATTAGTTAGTTTATCTTTTTCATAGCAGCATATATGCAAATAGAAATGGAGTCATACAGATGAAAAAATGAGATCAGGGAAAAGAGAAAAGTCAAAGAGAGAAAACCGAATAAGTGCAAGCAAATGTTCAAAAAAGCTGATTTGAGCTAATATTGAAGAGGCAGGTTTTAAACAAAGTATTAATGAGGAGTAAACTGAGTGAGACTGGTAACAGATTTGGGTAGAAGATTGTTTTACAGAAGATTGTTTGCAGAGATTTGCCAGGCTACAAATTTTGGGTGCAAACTTTCAGAAACTGAAACTTGCACTTTTATTTCTAGCCCATATGATCTCCTGCCCATGCTGTGAGCATACAAGCCTTAGGTACTCAATATGCTGTCCACAAAGTTTATGGCCAAACTCCTCTTGACTTTGCTAGGAGCATAAGGAGGTCTTTGCAGAACAGCAGCTATTTTATGGTGTGTTAGATGCAGGAAAGAAGGTTGAATGCTACCACAAGTTTCCCCTCAACTTCAGGATGCCACAAAAAAAAGCCAACAGAAGGAAAGAGAAGCAAAGAAAACCCAGGTGTTCATATTTCACAGTCAAGAAATCTTTAAGGAGCAGATAGACAATATGTCTCAGTTTGATAAGGGTTTATTTTACCAATGTGGCATCTCATTAGTGGAAAAATTACCAATTCCTTTACTGACACTACTAAACTGGTTTCTGTGTATACAAATTCACTTCTCAATTAGTGGCTGGACAGACCGTTTCTTAAACGCACAGAATGGAAGCAGCAAGATGATGTACTACTCTAACCTTTTCCCTGTTAAATGGAAACAAATGGGCCTTTCTGTGATGCATCACTGATTATTCTCAAAGCCTCTTTGTACTTCAAAATAATGTCATGTTAGAGCTTTGCCAGAGCTCTTGCAAGAAAGAAGTCTAAAATGTGCTAGAAATATTTTACTCCCCCGAAAACGGCACATCAGTGCACACTTCATATTTCGCACCTTCTTATCAGCCACGGCTCCCCAACAATGACTGCAGGTATGGATGAGACAGGACTCAACAGTGTTCAACAGGAAGACAAATCCTGGGACTGCTGCTTAAAGAGAGGATCTCTGCTCCAAAACATTACTCTGCCCTGCCTAGAGTCTCTGAGAGGCCTGGCCCGCTTCAAGTTGTCATCCGTAGGAGTGATGTCTGGGGTTGCTTTTTGCAACCATTCTGAGATAGTAGGTGCAAATAAGTGGAGTAGGTTCTTGCCTGAGCAGTAGTTTAAGAGTACTGCGCATGTAGACTTGATTCTGCTTTCTTTTTGCCTACTAGTTTTCAGTGGGTATGAAAATTATGGATAGTGTGTAAAATATCCCACATGAAAGAAAAAATATTTCAGTCTTTCTCAGTCAGGATGAAATCATATTGCAATACATAACTCTGAAACCCGGGCATAAGTATTACAGGTGGAAAAGAGTTATTAGGTCATCTAGACTTGTGCAGGATTGTTCCCTACAGTATATTCCCCAGTTCTAAAACTAGTCTAGTTTTAATTGACACGGGCAATGGGCTTTCCATCATGTTCCTTGGGAGGCTGTTCCACTGCCTGAACTCAGTATTAAGAAATATTTCCTGATACTCATCCAAAATTTCCATTGCTTAATTTTGTCTTCACCACCAATACACTACTCCTTATACTGCATTCTGCAGCGCGAGGCACAAGCTACCACTAGCTTTCCCCAACAAGACATTTCTGCTTATGTGCTCTGAATGCATTCATTTCATTGGGTGGATAAATGTATATGATATACAGTATTCTCTGAGCACAACATACATTTGTTTTGTACAGCAACTGCTGAATAAAGAGCAGGCCAAAAAGAATTACAATGGTGGAGACTTTGATGTACGAATAGTTAGAAGAGCAGAAGAGGAGAACACATAACTCAGCCCCAGATTGCACCCTCAAGAAATCATGTTGAGATTCCCAACAGGTAAACACCTTGACAAATCCTTACTAGCTTGATGAAAGCAGTTCGCAAAAATATCGTAAGAGCACAGAGTGGATAACACAGCAGATAGATCAATTTCTTTCCCTACACTTCTACAGTAGCCTGTTTAGCTAGAGATAGAATAATGTTCTACTGCATGTAGTATCAATTAGAAAGATTAAAATATATCTAAGAATCTCAGGAAAAAAATAATATATAATTACATAGGAAGTGTAATGTGGCGAACAGCACTTACAATCATAGCACAGCTTTTTTTATCTTCAAAGTGCTGTACAAACACTGACTAAATGAGTAATCAGTTTACTTTTACAGATCCCCATGGAGCAGGTAAGCATTATTTCCAGATGGAGACATGGGGGCTCATCCTGAGGAGTGCTGAGTAGATTGCTTCCCTGGACTTCAGAGAAGACTGAAAGTATATGCTTTTTAAGAGCAGGGTGTGACAGCATCGTGCATCCATCTTTCAGGTCTTCTCTGTAACAGGTCAAAATCTCTGAGATCACACAACACAAAACACTGATCTTTTATAAGTTCACGCAGCCCCGTCAAGTGTAATGAAAATGTTTTAATGGCTTAATTTTGTAGTAATAGGCATTATACTAGGCTATGCATCATCATCTGTCCTCAACTCTAACTTCACACTGGACTGGGCATCAACTGTCCTCCAACCTAAAAACAGCATAAACACTGAATACAATCTTGAAGACAATATAAACTCTCAATAAGCTGTCCCATTCTGCTGACACCCATAAAAGACATGCATTTAATCTGTCGCGTAAGTACAAGGTCTTGCAGTAGATCACACAGTGCTGTTAATGACTATTAATGAACACAGAACCAAAGCTTCAACACCACAGCCCTTAAGAAAATGGTCAGGACAAAAAAAAGCAGTGTGATGTGGTGCTCAGAGCTGCAGCCACAGCTATGATCCACTGTGATCCAGCTGGTTGGTGACAGGAATTTGGTGTACAAATTAAGCATGTAACACAGGTTGTTGCTGTTCAAGGGTGGAAGCATATCAAGGGTGGCAGCATATCAAGGGTGGCAAAACTGTCACGAATGCTGCTAAACAATGACAAGTCCCTTGTAAACACTGTATACTATTGTAGAATAGCTAGTGTTTGACCACCACTCTTCTTCAACTAACCATTGTATTAACAGGGGATTGAGTGTCCCGAAGCGTCAGCACCCATCCTGCTACTCCTGTGTTCTGCATTTTACAGTGCATGGCACAAGAATACTAGCGGCAAGACATTTCTCCTGATGGGCACTGGGTGGAGGCTGAAGAGGAGGAGCAGAGGACAGAGAAAAAGCAGGAGAGGTTGATCTTTAAACAATCTGTAAAGTGTTAATTGGCATTGTCCATTGTATAACTGTAGGTAAGCATATAACTGCTAATTTTAAGATATTCGCCCAAGTTGCATTTAGTTGCTTTAGATTCACTGATTTTTTTCATGGTTGAGTAGTCATTCAATTACTTCAAGTGACGCTTGAGTATAAGTCTTCTGAAAAGATTATGTTGTCCAGGGGTAGGTGGGAAAGCACTAGCAATAGGAGGTATTGTTTGTAGATGGGAAGAATGGAAGATAAATTTCCCAGTCGTATCAGTCTGTAAAAATCTGAGAAATAGGGATATAAAAAAATATAGGCATTTGGGACCAAATCAAACCCCATTTTTGTTTGTGCATTCAACACTTATACACTTCAATGACTTCTGCTGTGAAAACTTGGTAGGGGATCTCCTATCCTTTACACCCACCTGCATCATTCCTCCCATTCCTACACTGATCCAAGCCAAGTGCGCCTAATGTCCTCTCCCTTCCTCTCAAAAGCTAGTGCTCTTCTCACCCTCAGAGAGCGGGTCCGTCTCATTCACCTGAAATAAGAGACATTGCACGGCATTGGTTTGACATGTAAGAGCCAGCATAGGGGAAGTGACAATTCATCTGCTAAGGACAGGGGAGGAGTTGGAGGAGCAGGGGAAAGGGGGAGTAGAAAGAGCCTGATGGCGGTAACACGCTCTCAGATAGACTCAAGCACATAATGTGATTTCACCGAGTTTAATTTCCACCGCTTTTGTTTTCATCTCAGATACTAATTTTGCCTTTATGTCCTATATCACTGAAAAGCCAATTAGAAATAATAAGGCAAATAGATATACACTGTTCATACTGTACTTCAGTGCTCCATACAGACAGCGTATACATTCCGAAAACCTATGTATTAGTTTGTAAAGGGCTTTGAGATCTTTTTAGAAATAAAAACTTTGATGAAATAAACCTTGGTTTATTTCATAGGAAGTGTCTTTGAGTACACTGACTAAAAGCACCAAGTTACAAAACTCCAGAATAACACACCAAGTCATGGAGCCTAGGTCACAGCTAACAGAAAAGAAGTGATTCACACTAGCATTTTATCAAGGTACTTAACTTTTACAAGTATATGACATTCTTAATTCAAAAAAAAAAAAAAAAAAAAAAGTAGAAGGAAGACTCAATATAAATCCAAATGTGAGAGAACGAGTTTACCACTTAGCCAAAAATCTGAAACTGAATAGTTACAGAAGAAGTCTAAATTGCTGGTGTCAGCAAAAGAAAAAGAAAAATGCCTAAAATGTCTCTGTGCAGTCAAAACTGAAGAATGACATCTAGACCAGCTGTCGTTATCTTTTATGTGACCAAACCCCAGAGTACCTTGGGAAGAATTCACACAAAAATACACTTCCAGTCTTTCTCCTGTCCATCCTCCATGTGAGTGACGCAAAAACCACTGCTTGGTCTCACAGGTAGTTTTCCCACTTACAAGATGTTCACTAAACCCCACACTCCACCCCTCCCACCCCCAGCTACCAGCCCTGAGAGGGCTCTGCAGTACAACTGAAAATTCAAGTATTGCACACCTTGACAATAATGGAATATACAGAGAAGCGGATGAGATTGAAAGGGTGAAGTATGGATCCCAGGCTGAATGACAGCCTCTGGAACCTCTCCTTCTCCTTGCCGGACCTGTAAAATCTGCAGTTAGTGATAGCCTCAGGGAGGATAGGGCACCTTAGCATGTGTCCCTGTCAGGATCAATAGAGCAAGGGATTGAATACCCCCATTTGGGCCCCTGGAGCAACCTGTGACCAAACCAGGGCAAAAATAACGGAAAAAATGCATTTAACTTATCTTATAAAGAACATATTTTCAAAAATCTAATCTTCTAAGGATCTGAGTAGCTTCGGGGTTTTGTTTATATTTTTCATTTAGGAGTCTCCCTTGGGTCTTTTCTTTGCCAGGAGCACAGTGGGCAAAATCAGGATCTTTGGCTTCCCCAATGTGCTCAAGAACTCTGTGGATAATTTAAGTTTTCCTACTGCAGTAAAAGAGAAAGTTCATAAAAATAAATAGAGTAATACTTCGCACTCATTCCACAGGAGTCTTGTGCTTCACGAAAACTATTCATTGAAACATCTCTTAGAAGCAGGTAAGTGTTGTTTTCCTATTTCATAGATGTGAAATGGAGATACAGGATGTGTCAAGACCACCTAATTCACTGAGGACCATTCTTCATAATAATAATTTTGTTTTTCTGGAAGTCATGACTAATTCACCTTTGTGACATGTCACCTTGGTCTTGGTATGCTTAAAATCCTAATGCCTATATGTATGGATATACGTGTGTATTGATGCAATTTCTTATTGTTATCCTCACTTCTCAGTGGTGCATACCACATCCACAGCTGAAACAAACGCATGCTTGTCCCTCAGCCATTAAAATGCAAAGCCCAGCATATGTTTGGAAGTGCTAGTGAAGATGTATCAGAACTAAGAACGTGGAATTTGACCTGGAGAAGATAAGCCACTTGAACAATTTTCATTCTGCTAAAAGTTACCAGACAGTGATATTTTACATCTCTGCAACAAAATCTCCTCTAAATCCAAATGACTTCCAAAAATGGGACAGATGCTCCTAAAAACTGATTCTATTGTGTCTTTCTGATGCCATCCTCTGAAATTTTCATCTAATATACAGTCCAGATCTTCCAAAACCCGTTTCTCATTTATTCAGAAGGAATTACATCAATAGAAAGCCTCTGAGATCACCAGCATAATCTCAGCAACCATTGCATCAGCAGCAGAAACAAGACATGTACATGTTTCTCTAACTGTTATCTTTGAAAAGCTAGCTCATCAAGTGATTTTGGTTTTCTCTTCTTTCAGATATTAAAATCCATTACTAGTCAGCTAAAAAAAAAAAAAATAATTAAACACTTCTGTTTAATTATTTTTACATATGGGCAGCTGCTGTAGTCGGGACATATCATCCCAACGGCAGCTAGTGGGGAAGGGGATGGCCTGTATGATCTCAAAGGAAGATCTAGAAAGAAGGATATTCTTTCAAGAATGATTCAATATATAGTCAAGACAATGGCAATAAGAGGACATGGGGCAAGTCCTCCCTTTCACAATTATTTATCATTTTCTCTATGCGACAGTGTCCAATCATCTGCAACAGGCGGAAGCATAAAGGATGTAAAGGGAAAAAGGTTTAAAAGAAATTCAGAATATGTCAATAATCAGCTTGGTTTACTTTGTTTAATTGGTACATTCTTCATCATGATGGCTACTTTATAGGGATCTCTCCCAGGAAGCTAATTTAACCTGAATAATGGGTACCTTAGCCTATTAGACTAATTTTCATTACTGGAGACACAGTGATATGGAACTTAAATGCCATCTAACCTTGTTTCAAACAAGTTTAAAGTCTAAACCAGGAGAATTTAATCTGGTAGTTTAATCAAAGTTATCACACATTCAGGAAGAAAAGATGTGAGCTGAATATTTTTGTTACAGACAGAAAAACAGTTGTCCCAGGTTAACTGAGTTGCATATCTAACCCATAATCCAATTTTTCAAGACAGGAATCACCTCATATGGCTTTCGATGTCTAACTTCTAGATATTTAAAGTTACTTGTCCATACTTTCTCTAAAGTCAAAGGAAATAGGCAACTCAAGAACACAATTAATTACATCATTAGCTGAGTGGAGAAATTAGAATATGGAAGATTAACCTCATTGGAGGTCCTTCTGTACTTATTATAAATAGAACCTAGAGGACTTTCTTAAGGCAGGTGATCCCTTAAGAAATAGTTAGTTAGGTGGATTGAATCTTGTTCTCAGAGTTGTCAGTACCAGTTTCTTTTTAGGAGGGTCAAAACAACACAGAGGCGACAGACTAAAATGTCTGCGTTGCCTAAATCCTGTTCATTTATCTTCCACTTTCCTATTTTTATTCACTACAGGAGTTGACAAAATGTAAATCCAATTTTACTTTAAATAATTGTGTCTCCTGATAAGGTAATCTGACTTCAATGGTGTACCTTTAACCTGCTTCTCACTGGTTCTTGCTACTGCTTTAACTAGCTCAGCTTCCAATTCTTGTTCTTCAAGCCATTTTCCCTGTTAGCACTAAATCCTTGCTTCTCCTTTTCAGTGTCTCTCCAAGTCCTTCCTCCTCCTTTTGACTATTCTCCTACCATTTCCCAAATGACACTAAATTTTTTCATAATCCACTGTAAGAAGCAGTCTGTCTCCTGAATGCTATCCAATTCTACATCAATACCTGAACTGATAAGGTGTTTATTTAAATACATTACTCTATCAACAGCCTGTTGGAATCAAGAAAATTGAATTTGATCAAAATAATCCAGAAACACAAGGGTCAGTGGAGGGAGAACTGTGTATGCCTTATTAAAGAGGGTTCTACTGTACAATGGTTATCATAAGAAAGGGGAAGAAACGTCAAACTATTAGAGGAAAACTCTCTTTAAAATTCAAAGAGTTAGGAAGATGAATGACGGTTAAATGCCTATTACCTTAAAATGCCTGTAGGTAACCTCAAAAATTTCTTCCTACCTCCTAAGCAACGCAGTTTGATGTCAATCCTAAAGTAGCGTCTTCAAGCAAAAAAAACTAAAACAACAATTTCAGGACTACTTTTGCTTTATTACGTTTTTATTCTAGCCCACAGCCACAAAAACACACATAACAGCAAATTTCTGGCCTTTAAATTACTTCCATCTCTTTCTGCCATGTTGGTAGAAAGCATGGTGGAATCCTCCAAAGGAAGGAAACATCAACTCATCGCAACACTCCACTTGTCCTGAGATCAACAGTGGCGTGAATGGGATTTCTATAATTCAGAAATTTAGCTGTGGAAAGTCAAGATCATATAATGTTATTCCTTTTAAGGACTTCTTTCCTCCTTTTTCACTTGATCATTTTCTTCCTGCCCCTAAGGTCCACTGCCATCAATAATATCTCCCTGCTAACCTGCCCATGCCCAACAACTTTCAGAGTTCCAGGTATGCCGGTCTATAAAGATAATCCAGCATCTAGATTGAATAAAACAGACTCGCTGCATCACATCAGTCACACACTCCACTTATTTCAAAAGTGACTTGGTTACACAGAAAAGGCCAGATTCAATGGTGTAATATCGGTGTAAACTGAAATTTGTCCTCTGACCTTAATGAAGTCTTATAAAACCAACAGCAACAAAACAAAGAGCATAAACTAACTTGGACTCAGATTTCAAACCTTAGTATGTCATTCAGCTGGCACTGGTCTAAGATGTGGGACTTCTGCAACCACACAAAAAACTAGCGGCTATATGGCA
This sequence comes from Chroicocephalus ridibundus, assembly GCF_963924245.1. Taxonomy (NCBI): domain Eukaryota; kingdom Metazoa; phylum Chordata; class Aves; order Charadriiformes; family Laridae; genus Chroicocephalus; species Chroicocephalus ridibundus. Next base: position 150,388,393 of record NC_086284.1, read on the forward strand.
TTCACTATGATGCAAAATCCGTGACATTTATTTCCAAATTTATTTGTTTTGTAGATAATTAAAGAAAAAGAAAACAAAAACCAAAATGTGCAAAGACATTATGGAATGGCAAGGAGATATATCATAGGCATAAACTCCACTAATTATGATTTTAAGACTGAATCGACACAGCACGTTAAACCAGCATACCTTCATGTTTAAGGTTTACATGCAAAACTGACTACCAAATGAACAAATCAGCTCCTCAGGGATGTCCAACAAGGCTATAACTTGCATTTATCTACCCTTACACCATTGCCAATCTCTCTTCTCATCACTTTTACGATTGTAGACCTACTAAAATTTAGGCCAGTTTTAAGTGACAGTCATAACACATCATAACTATAGGTTTCAGTCCATGCTAGAAATTCATGCAGGTTGATCCACATCTCATTTGAAAGACCATTTTGTATTTTTAGTCTTGCAGGGAAAATTGGTGGGGATTTGGTGCTTTTTATGTAAGTTGTATGTTACATCTTTCAAGATTTTGGCAGATTCACTAGCTTTTATGAAAGGCATTGGATGATCAACCCTAGAATATGCATTGCTGTCTTCCCTGTAAGATTTTGTGATGTGATATTTTGATAATTCTCTAAGGAATAATTTCTTGGTTTACTGTGCTAATTCACAAATGATCAAGATCACATTCATTCTTCTAAGCTTAGTCTCCTAAGAATGTTGAAATAAGGGGTGGGATATATTTACAATACAGACATTTATATCAGAGGCAGTTGTTTGGAATTACCGTAGGTCAAGAGAGAAAATAGATTTTTTATGATATAATGGATGACATCATAGATGGTAGCATTACTATGAGCCAAACCGGTGTTCCTGCCTTTTGTCCACAGCAGGAAACTTTCAGTACCTCCAAGATAGACACCAGCTTTCTAGATGTCTGAAGTTAAGTGAAAGAAAGCTCATCAGAAGTGCTGTTCTGCCTATGGTGAGAGACAGTGTCCTATGGAAGCTAGGATAAAATCAGTTACCAATCTCACATACGCCAAACAAGTCAGGTCTCAACAAGCTATGTGAATATCCCCCCTGTAAATCCACCGAGTTTTATAGAGGTATATAGTGAGCAGCTGATAAAAGTCAGGGAATAAGTTTTCTGTTTGTGGCTTGGCCATGGTGCAACTGCTAGGTGACTTCAAGGAAGACACTTAATTGTCTCTGTGCTTCTGCTCCGTTTTCCATTTTGTTTCTCTACCACAGAGAGGGAGGGAGAAGGCTATTCTTCAGTCAGCCCTTTAGAAGCCAAAACATGTATTTGGTGCTGAGGAATATCCTGAAAGTATCAGCCCTGCAATCACTGCAGCTTGCATATATGTATACTTTCTAACTTTTAGACCCACTATTTCAAAACCTGTGATGTCTCAGGTCAGGCTACAGTTAACTAGCCACCAGACTCTCAGGCAGATTTTGTAGATGCATTGAGTTCTTCAGTACCACAGTTGAGGTTAACATCAAGTAATACTGATAATATTCAAATTAGTTACACACATGTAAAGAGCCTGCATGTTAAAAGAATTAAATAAAATGGGTTTCTTTGCCTGTAAGTGGTTGAGGATGACTTTTTTCCCCTTATTTTCTGGGATACATGCACAGCACGGTGTTTCACTGCTATCAATACCATATTGTATGCAGTGTGGAATTTAGAATGACAGCAGAATGGTTTGTATTGAGAAAATGCTAGCTAAACCGTACTGCAGAGTCTGTGTTTTTTTCTCATTGCTAGATCTCTTTATAAGTGCCTGAAATATCTTTTTAGCCTTTTCTTTGTTTTGCTTTTAAAGGACTGAGTATTTATTATGTAACTGGTTAATTTTTGGTCAAACAATGAGGCCATCATTTCATAGAAATATTGAAGGGGGAGGGGAGAGAAGGTAAACATCCAACCAATATTAGCTCTGAAGTGCTGGGTAATTGTACAGGGCCTTGGGCAAAAACAAAACATAGATGTGCAGTAGTCATAGCACATCTTGTCTTAACTTGTCTTTGTTAGTGTAAGTGAAAAGGTTAATGCTGTTCAATTCCGTCAACACAGAATGAGGCACTGTGGCACCTTTGAAATCTAAACCTACCCACAGTGCAACTGATGTGATTCCTGAGAGAATCACATTATTTACAAGTTAGTTTAATAATATGAATGCCAATTAACCACGTGCTGGTGTATTATATAAAAAAAAAAAAAAAAGGCCCAACAGATTGCTTTTAGTATGCTTATCACAGGGTAAAGCTTTGCTGCTGTCTACCAGCAGCATATGGTAAGGTCTCAGCCACCTACTAGCCATAAGGGCTTAATCCTACTAGCCAAGACAGATACCAGGGATGGATCCCTGCAAGAGTTTTGAATAGCACGCATGGCAGTTCTAAGGAATAAAGCTGCCTTTAAAGCAGAATAATTGATGATGACTTAAATTCAATGCCAATTAAAAATGTCAGAGGCTGCTTCTTGACTGCCTTGCACTTTGTAGAGTCAGTTAAATTCATAACAAAGTGTGTGCAAGAAAGCTGCCAAACCACCCTTGTTTGGCAGAGACCTGGCAAAGATATACATGGTGTCACAGGTGTAAGTCAGGGAAGAAGCAGATCCTCAGCTTTCAGGGCTGCATCTTCACCAAGCAAAATGTCATCCAGCCCCACTTTAATCTGTGGAATTGCCTAAACTGTAAATTAAAAGCCTCACAATAAAAGTGAAATAAATGTGCCTCACAATGAAAGTGAAATGAATATTAGTACTGAATATCTGCTATTTCCTTATGAACCTCAGACTGTTCCTACTCCTTTTCAGTTTTCTGTTTGTCTAACCAAACGCTTCAGACCCTCCTATCCTTTGGTGCCAGCATAGTAACTATAACATAGAGGCACTAACCACAGGAAATATGGAGTAAATAGGGATGTAATCTCTCCTGTACACACCTTGCCCTATTAATACGGACAGAATATTTGGGTTTATTATTTAGACACTAGTCAGCATAAAAGGCCAGGTACGTCAAATTTAGACCTCCAAGCCTACTGCACCATTGCAGTGCCACTGACTTAGAACTCTGCGCTTGAACAATAGCATTCTCTTTTACTAATTGCAGACTCCAGCAATCAAGCCCTACACACAGACATTTCCTTATATCTTCTGCTAGCTTCTACGCATCTGATCCCAACAAGCAGTCCTCATATGGGAAATAAGAAGTCAATATGAAAATATACCCCGGTATCGCTACTGCCAACTCCGGAGCTGGAAGTATGGCCACAGCCACAGGCATACCTAGCTTGCATAGGATGATTATGACACTGAATCTGCATAATGCTTCTGGCTCCTTTCCCAAAACTACCCTCTGTGCTAGCTCATGCAGGGCTGGCAGAGGATTACTCCATGAGGCACAGACAATGCAGAGGGCCCCTGTTCTTCTGCTCCTATGGTGATACCCCACTTAACACATCATGAGGTCATGCAGACTCCACACTGGATTTTTCTACCACCATTTATGACTAAAAATCCCTTATTCTTGTCATCCCCACTCTGAGCTTGGTTTCAGAGGATTTCAGTTTTCAACATCTGAAAACATGAATATGCCAAGAAGCAGACCCAAAGCTGCAGGTATCTTTCCTATATTGCTAAGGATTAAGAGGGATTAAAGATTTTGTCATATACCAGCAGTATTTCTATTCTACTACCATCAGCCCCCAAAATAGGATCCACTATTTCAAGATCGCTCATTTTGAAACGACCAGCTTTAGAACTGGGCATTACTTTTCCAGAAATTATTTCAAGTAACGGAATCCTGTGAAGTGTATTCCAGCGAAAGGTATCTGGAGTTGAGCACTTAAAACAGGGAAACAACAACCCCTGGCCCCACCTACACACCAAAAAACCTCCATAAAGGAAACACTTTTCAAAATATATTTATTCTGATTCTGCCTTTGATGACGTTTCACCTGCATTTTATTTCAAAGCCTTTTATTATCAGCAAAACTATGAGTCACACTCACATTGTTTTGATTAAAAAGCAAAAGGTCTATAATACTCCCCTCTCCTCAGCAAGCAAAAGATGGATCAAGTCTACTCCATAGCAATGGTCCAACCTCCTTTATTTTGATGCTCTCTCTTCACCTTTCCCTGGCCAGAGTAGTTCTGATACAGCTGGAATCCATCCCTACAGACTTACCTAAATTGCTCGTGGGAGTATTATTCATTACCCTGCTCCAAGATAGAAAGTGGAAGAACCACTAGGGAAGAATCCATAATACCTGTGAGCCAAATTCTTGTCATCCTTTGTATGAATAGGCAGAAAAAATAGTGTGACTAACGTTCGTGAACACACGTGTTCATAGATAGAAGCAGACCCATCCTGGTTTTGTGTCCAAGCCTATCATTTGTACATACAACGAAGAAAAGAGGGGAAATAGGTTATCACATAACAACAGAAAGAAACTGGTAGTTGCGTCCAACACTAAAATAAAAATTGAAGCAAACTGAAGCATCTGTAAACAGGAACATGTTAGAAGCACCTTTCAGACTTTCACCTTCTTTGCTCAAAGAGGAGATCTGTCCTCCTGTTTGCTATTGACGTCTTTCTAAAACAACTTTAATTTCTCTTGCATTTATTACATGTCAGAGCACTTGACAACACTCACAATCTCTATTAATCAAAGTCTCAGTAGTTGCCGCAGCCTGAGCGGGAGTATAATCCTTAAGATTCAGTCCCTCCTCAAAAGGAAAAAAAAATGGCGGTAGTTTGCCTGACAACAGGGTAAACAGATTATTGTGTTATTGCTGGCTGATTGCCGGAGTTATTTTGGAGCTCCATAATTCGTTTAAAGAGATTTTTGACATTTATGAAATGACTTCTATAATCAACTGACAGTGCAATATCCTATAATTGTTCAATTAAAAATGACTACTAGTGCATTCATTTATTAGTAGAATCAGATAATTGTCTTGCCACTAAAGAGTACTTCACACTTTGCGCATCAAATGAAAATGTTTGAGTATAAATCTGTGGCACAGCAGCCAAAGTCCTGGGGATTTTTCAAGTGAAGGTGTAATTATTACAGGCCTCTGAAGTAAATATGGTTTCATGTGATAATCTTTAAATGGATTGCATGTGTCTTACAAGACACACTTCTGCATAAACTGTCACATCTGGCGAGATGGACATGAACAGGTTTTCTGTGGCAGGTGAGACTCCTGTGGTTTAAAACAGGGTCAGCTTAAAAATTGGCGTCTAAATCACAGAGCTGATCTTCCTTCCCTCCGCTCCTCCCGTTCCTGGGAGGGCACTGTTCTACTGCAGGAAGGCAGCAGAGGGTGGGTGCACAGGTAAATCATTTTTGTATGGGAGATTGGACCGGAATATGAACCCATAAGCTACACAGCCTCGGTCACAAATGCACATGCGCACCCATACCCTGTGCTCCGGGGAGATATCAACATCTACATGAAATATCTAGTGATTTTTCCATATATTTGAAGTCCACTTGAGGTCACTCAGCACCTTGAAACAATTTCAGAATAGAGACTTTCTCTTTAAAATTGAACATTTTAACTCGCATTATCCAAACCATCTGCTAAGCAAAATCACAGATCAATTTTTCATTAAATAATAAAAAAGCTCTGTACATCAAGTAGGTAGAGATCATATGGAAAACTGTGTAAGCAAATCACTGAAAGGCAAGCAACAGCAGCAACCCCTTCGCAAATATAATGATTTTTTTTTTTTAATTATCTCTCTGTTTCTAAGGACAACCTTCCAGAATTCTTGGCTAAAACTCACAATTTATATTCAGATAATAATAATTAAAGAAATCCAGAGCATAGTCACCAGATGGAAGATAATACTTAATTTGTGGCTGCTACTGTATACTATTTAGTAATGTCATTTCAGAGTCTCAGCGGAGCTTAAGCCTTGCTCCCCTCTTCCATCCCTCCCCCACCACACACCAGTTTGATAACAGAACATAACGCTTCTTCACCTCGCGCTTGAGCTTTTCTGTATTGCCTTTCCTCCAATGATCTTCAAATGCTTTAATGAACCAATAATTAACGAGTTATTTCTTATACCGTGGCTTAGCCAAGTGTTACTTTCTCCGTGTTACGCAGGGAGAAAGCTGTAAAGCGGGGGAATTACTGCCAAATTTTTCGCTAGCAGTCCCAGGATTAGGGGGAGGGTAGCTGGCTCCCATCTAGAGACTGTCAATGGGGGAGCATCTGGAGAGCACCTCGTTTTACAGCGCGGCGCCAATTAAACCCAACGGGTGGATGTAGCTGCGTGGAAGCGAGCAGCAGCCAGGCTTCAGCCGGGCACCCCCTCCCTCCGCAGACCTTTACCTGGTGCTACCCAGGCACACCAAAGCCCGGTGGCAGAGCCCACGCCAGCCCTAGCCCTCCCCTTCTCCGCTGTAATCGCAAGCCCACCCTTCCTCCTGCTTAGGAAAAAAAAAAAAAAATTAAAATCAATTTGTCCTCATATCAGATCAGCCTCCCTACAAAGCTTTGCAAATGACCCATCAAGGATACGCTGCTTCATTGACTGCATTTTTCTCCCCCGCCCCCCGCCCCTTTTTTGTTGTTGTTTGTTGTTGTTTCAAACCCATTTTTCTGCGTGTTGTATGGATTTTAGAAAGACTTTTGATAAAGACGGTCCTGGCAGCTGGATGATAAATATTATTTTCTTAACCTGCCTGGCTTTGTCAGCCACCTGCAACTGCAGCCTGCCACGCGTTGGAAGCAGCTCATTAACTTTCCCACAGCTTCCCAGGAGTTTTCCTTGTTTTCTTTCACCTTGGGTGTGTGCTGCCTTCTACGCGAACAGTTAACTACCCGAGCAGGCCGAGCGGGCTTTGGCACCACAAGCATAGCACGCTTCAGGCAGCCTCCCTGCTAAGGCTCAAAATCTCTCTTAAACACATTAAGCAGCCCATTTTGGATTGATAGTGCAGTAATTATTCTGCTTCACCCTAAAAACCATCCTGGGGTAATTGGCGCAGAGGAAAATTACCCAGAGTCCTCTGCCACCTGGTAGTTAAGGAACGAATCCAGGGAAAGATAAGTGAAGCAGGGAAAAAATCGGCACTTATTTGATTTTAATCTCACCACTTTGCAAGCATTTAAATTGCCTTAATCAGGTGGCTGGCTCCCAGCCTAGCTGGTAATCTGTTATCAAATTTGAAACTAGATTTTTTAAAATGTCAGTGTAGGCTGAGAATTGAAGTCTATTAACAGTTATGAGCCTCCCTCCTAAACTTCCATAATCTATGTATTAATGATCCCTTTTACAAAGCTGTCAAATATTACTTTATTATAACTATATATTAGTAACGTCAGTGTAAAAGCAGGATTTAATTATTTATTTTTGGAAGATGGGGGGGGAGAAAGCCAAACCCCATACACATACACAATGCCAACATTCTTAACACTGAAACCCGATTTTTCCGAGGCAATAACTTGAGTGTATGGAATAACCTTGATAAATGTAATTGAATTTTTCTCTGATAAGATTAACTAGTGGTAATTGTGAATGGGGAAGGTCTGACCCACTACAAATGAGATGTATGACGAGCTGAAAATAATCAATTTTTTTTTCTTTCTTTCTCTCTCTTTCCTCCCCCTTCAGCCCCCCCTCGATTGAAAAAAACACACTGAAATAGTAATTTTGGGCCTGGCAGGATGAAGCATTTATGTCTGAAATGTTTTTGTATGTGCTGATTATCTGCTATCTTCTCAGTGTGTCTAATTGTGCTGAGCTCAGTTTAAAATGAGATCAACACATTTAAACCCCAGAAGGCTTAATTAAGGGAGGGACTTAATGCTTTACAAAAAAGGGGAATTTACGTCTTTCGAGAAATGCAGTATAAATTCTACCTGCAACTTCCCTGCCTAGAGTGCTCCAAAATTTTGTAGCTTTTTGAATTGCCTTTAAAAACAAACACAAAAGACAGAACTTTAGAACTCATAATTGCTGGTAGTGGTTGAGAGCGGTGGTATGTTTTTTTCATGCTTACTACCTCTTGCTTTTTGTTTCCACGTGCTCTTGTTTCAAGCTGGCCTGATCAAGCAAGCAAGAATGCAACATATAAAGCGGGCTTGAAAACTCCGGCATTTAAACTGTTGAAAAGCACAGAGCAGCTATGTGCTTTTCAGAGTTGAAGGTACCTCTCCCGTTGCATGGAGAAACAGACATGCAAATTCAGACAAAGCACCCCCCTACCTTGCATTTGTTTCCATTAGGTAGACAAACTGTTGCAGTGGAAATTAAAAAAGGGTGATGGGGAGGATTAATTCTTTTTAGTTACGTGATAAAAGTCAATCAAGTATTCTTTGAAAATAACGCCACAGTTCTTTTTTTTTTTTTTTTTCCTTCCTCCCTCATTATCCTGTAACTCTGACCACTGAACTTTAGCGCTGTAGATCAGGCTAAAACACCACCGACAACTGGGTATTCATATTCTCTTCATTGAATCCTGTGTAGGTTCTGTGAAAGACTCTTCAGAAACATAAAATCTACCGACAATGAAATTAATCACAAAGTACAAAAGAAAAGCAGCTGGCATCCAACTACTGAATAATGCAAAATGTGCAGATTTAAATTACATGTCACCGTTAATGTATACAATATATCTATATCTACACACACACACACAGTTGTGCTATAATCAGTAAATAATTTTTCACTGTCTACAAAATAAGTATTTTAATTCAGAAATAGTATATACTGAAATTGCATCAAAATTAAATACCAGATGAGTTCATCATGATTAATGTTACTGCAGTAAATACCAGAAGGAATTAAGCTCAATAGGAAATGGTTGCAATTTAAAAGGAGAGTTTAAAAAAAAAATAAATGCTTTTATATGGGAGAAAATTATAAGTGAAACCAGTAAAAATCTGTGTCAATATCTCCACATATTGTAAGTCTCTAATTAGCCAACAGGATCAAATAGAACAAGGAAAGAAAGTTAAGTTTGCTTCATTTATGTGCTCATTAAAACATGGATTATTTATAAAGGAACTACCTGGAAAACTATAGGAGAAAATCACTGGTGAAGTCACTATTTTCATGCAACATTTTGGGTAAATTATAGTCCTGGAAACTGGCATTATTTTTCTTCTATCCAACAAAAAGATATAAATAATAGAATTAAAGAGAAAACTGGAGTCTATAACTACTTGCCTTGAATTCCGAAGTTTGCTAGCTCTGAGCTGCACAGCCATATATCCTTGAGAGCAAACAGGAACCCAGTGTATTTTATTTCTTAGCTTTTGACAACCTTTATTATTTCGTTTATCTGCTATTCATAGTGAGATGTAAACATCTTACTTCCCAGTGTGATCCTCATATCAACAGTGGGTCAGTTTAAAATATTGGGAATCAATATGTTATAAAACATCAGCCAGTACTAAAAAGCCAGAGCTAGAGCAAATTCATTGAATGTCAAATAAAAAATAAACAAACACGGACAGATAAAAAAATGTAGCAAGCTCATAAATAAAGAGACAAGGAATTAGAAATATATATTTCTAAAACAATGACTTGACAGGGAACATGTCCCTACATTAAATACTAAGCCACTTAGAGCAAGAAAGATGACGAATTTCATGTAGGCACAGAGAAAATAAGTAGTTCTAAGTGGATCTCTTAATTTAATAGAAAACTTGCACGGTAATAGCGCTCGTTACTATTGCAGGAATGGTGAGAATGAATAATATGGGTAAAGAAAACTTAGTTCACATTCAGCTTGTTGGTTTGGTTTAATTTATTCGACATTTCAGACTGGCTGCATAAAGGCAGGGGACAACATTCACATCTTGGGCAAACACACAGGCATCATGGACATCTTGTAACACAAGCTTGACGCAAACGAACCAGGCCTCCTGCTGTTCTCTCCCCTTCACAGGCCTCAGTCTAGTCAATGATAAGCCTATAAGCAGAATTGGTCTAATAAAAATGTCTTTGACAGAACCATTTTCCAACACAAAAATGTAATTTCATTAAAAAAAAAAATGCAGTAAAGTGCTAGTTTAGAATATTGTTCGTTTGGTTTTAAAACTAGAGATGTCCACACTGATCCATTCAACACTGAGGTGATTAATATCAGAGAGATAAAAATATTTTGTTAAAATATTTCTGATTTGAGCAATTCACATTATGCCAAACATGCTGATGCAACAGCAGATCTTTAATAATATTCTATGAGATAAATGTATGTTTTTATGTTGCACATTGTATGGCAATATTTTACCATGAGCAAAATGAACTGGTCAGAAATTATCCAAATTAAATTATGGACTACAACTTCACATTTTTAAGAACTTGTTTCATGAAGAGACTTGATTTTTTTTGTTAAAAATCTGAAATGTATTAATTTCTTATCAAACATAAATCCACACCCACGCTTGTGAATATAACATATGTTTTTCCTCGCTCTCAAGTAACGTTCAAATTTCAAAACATATAGCTAAAATAGACTAAACAAAAAATGGATATTGAAGCTTTGAAACATCGGGGGATTTGCAGAAAGGAGGGAAACAGACAAGGAAGAGTAAAATGATAAGGTAGGATGAAAAGGGAAGAGCTGGCATCCAGGGTTTTGAGTCAGATCCTTGTCTACTTTACAGAGTATAAAACATCATTTCCTTGTGACCTCCCCTACCGTAAGCCCTCTTGGCTCCACAAATCAGCATTGTTCTAACAATGCGTTATATCAAAACAGAACAAAGCACACCAAAACGTGAACTCATCTCCCATATTTCTGCAGATTCTATGAAGCCCTGGTCTTCTGCATCACTACATTCAACTTTACATATTTGGTTGTAACCTAATATAAGGTCTCAAAACATATTTTTTTTGTTTATTTGGTTTGTGAAAGTTTTCTGTCTTTCGCATGAAGATAACTTTATAAGTGACAATTTGAAATGAGAAACTTCTTTTTTTAAGTGGAAAAAGTACATCCTTTCTGAGATGAGACTGCATCACAAAAATTAAAGTTTTTTCATATCTTCCTATTTCTTCTCCCAAATTTCACATCTCAGTTTTTCAGACTCTATTCAAATTTGCAAATAGATTTGCAGCACTCATTTCCTCCCCTATGTAAGGGACAGACTGTAAATTCCCAGATGAGGGGCAGAAGGCCCTCCAAACCTTCAATGGAATGCCTCAAAGGAGGAAGGAGGATGGAAGGAAAGGAAGGAAGGAAATAAACACTTCTCAAGGAAATAAATAATGCAGGCCTGGTCTTCAAAGAACTAATAAGGCTCACACTTCTGGCACCTGAACGCGTGGGAGAACTGTCTTGTGAAGACAGGATAGTTCTGCCACTTGTGTGGTGAGGTTGCTAGTTCTCAGTTCTCAAGGCCACTGTGTCCAATGAGTGACCTTTGCTTCATTATCCGCAAAATGCATATGAAAGCGCACACTCCTGCATATGCTAATGAAGATTATAGAGATCATGCTAAACATGTATGACTATGGCACTCATCTCTCCACCCAAATCATGCTACACGTCACCAAGGAGAAGGAAGAAACCTGAGACGAGGCTGTCCTCAGCAAGGGAGGTGGACCGTGCTAATTCAGCAAACATAAAAGGGGAAAATAAGTGCCCCTAAGGGGAACAAAGAAGAAACAATAGAAGAAGATTGTGCCTGGGAAGATTCTTCCCAAGAAAGAAGACCATGCCTGGAAAGATTCTTCCCAAGAAAGAAGACCATGCCTGGAAAGATTTTTCCAAGAAAGAAGACCATGCCTGGAAAGATTTTTCCAAGAAAGAAGACCATGCCTGGAAAGATTTTTCCAAGAAAGAAGAAGTTTGTGCCTGGGAAGATTCTTCCCAAGAAAGAAGAAGATTATGCCTGGGAAGATTCCCTGAAAAACACGCCGGAACCAGGACCGGTGATCTCTTTATCTCTGTCTTTTTTCTCCATCTTTTCCTTTCTCTATCCCTCAGTTTCTCTTTTCTCTTAGAATTGTTAAGTAACAGTTAGAGTTGTTAACTAACGACCTTAAGTACCGCTTGCCATAAGTTGTCCTATACCTGTTGTTAAGTAACACAATGCATACCTCACCGCTTGCCATCATTTGTTATATACCTAACCAATTATCGTGGACTTGTTAAGACCTATACTAACCATTTTGGTAAGCTAATGAATGTTTCTATATGGACCTTGAGAATTATCTCACCTTAGTCCGCACCGTTGAGAATTTACGAATCTGAAGTCACCTACCCTCCCTCTTTACTGGGAGTGGGACGTGACACCCTATAATGACATCCCCAGCCATTTTGGCAAATATGCTTTTCATCACACATATACTGTCCAACACTCTTAATATCCATCCTGTGATTTCATGGGAACCCAGGTGTTGGGAATTTATCATCAGCCACTGCTCACAGCCTTTACAAAGACCCTCACACACACTGCCTAACAGGCAGAAAGTACCATAAAGGCAAGGGACAGAGGAATGGCTAAGTGGTAAGCTGGAAAAATAGAGGCCCAACAGAGACAAACTAACAATGATAGTACAGAAAGTGCAGATCATCCTTCACTGGAATTCATCTCCTACACTTCCTCTCCCATTCCTTTTCTTGGAAGCCTGCATCAAAAAGCAGCTCATTAATTGTGTCGCCTTAGGACCCTCACTTATTTGACTACCTTCTTCTTCTGTCACTTGCTGCAACACCTTTTCCTCCACTCAAAAGTCTTTGCACAGAGCCAAAGCTCAGTCCAGCCAGTGCCCTCATGGTGAGTAAACGTGCAGTCTACAAAGAAAAATTCACAGAAGTCAAGGATGGAAGTCAAAACTTTTTTCACAAGGCCAGGTCATCAGCCATGTTTTCTGTGGTCCCTTGCATGATTTCAGGTCACGTAGCCCTTCTGGCCCTAGCCTTCAGATCATCAGTCTTACCTCGAGTCCATGAAGCAAAGAACCTGCCTTCTCCTGCTTGTCTTATTCCCACCTGCTCTGCAGTACTGCAGAATGGAAGAGGTACAATCTGCTGGGGCTGTCATTCATTCTATTCCACAAAATCAGCCTGGAAGCATCTTCAGTTAGATGAGACTTGTTCTTTTTGGTTTGATTCCTTCTCTCATCAACTCTGACAGTTTTGGATTTGAGCTCTTTCCAGGCGAGGAGAGGAGGGGTTGAAGATAGGGAGCCTGTTTACAGCTTGTTGAGTCAAACACTGTAATATCATTATAGTCCTATGTATTTATCGCATGACCACTGTGCATCAGTGTCCCCGTCCATCTCATTTATTGCCAGTCTTAGTATGTTAACTTTTCTATACAGGAGATTTAAACCTGATACCAACTGTCTTCTAATCACATAAACAAAAAACAGACTCATGTTCTGGTGTTTTTCCTCACTTAAAATTTTTTAAGCAATTTTTTGAAAATAATAGTAAACACCAGCCTGGTAAAATGGTAAGTCCTTGAAATTTCACTGTCAGAGAGATGGTACTTGCTAGCCGCCGTCTGAGGAATCACCCTTTCTGAGGTGTCAGCTCTGCTTCGGTTTGACCTGGCAAGTCACAGATTGCAAAGCAGCAGCTCCACCACTTGAAATAGGAAAGAATCTTTCTTGAGAGACAAAAAGCGGTAAAAATGAGATCATCTTTCAGGTTTCCTGACACTAGAGGGCAAGCCCATTTTAGGTAATGCTATATTTGATGAAGAAACTTAAAATATGTTTCCTTAGTAGCGAGTAAACTGTGCCAGCTCTCAGTCATTTGTGTCTCCTCGTGGACTCCTCTGGCTTCTGAGGTAGAACAGCTCTGCTCAAGTTGGTGAAACTAAGAGGGCTGAAGAGAGCAGTGATCAAGCCCTAGACCATAAGTAGTTACTCTCAGTGCCTATAAGGAAGGCACCGATATTAGTGATGGATAATGATCAGCTCCAATCGTAGGGACATTTTCTTTATCCTTACACATTTTATTTTATTTTAATATTCTGGACTTCTAATACCTGTTGTAAGAACTTTGATTGCCCAGTGGTCATCAAGATGGATACAGGATGGAGAGAGAGATGTGAAAAATACTTGAGGAAATACTCTCCCTCAAATTAGCACCTCATCTAACCATTTCTACCCACAAATAAGAAACAAAAGGAAAGCAGTGTTTAACTCATGTCTCCGGCTGCTTTGCAGGCTCCTCCATGGTGCCTTCCTCTTTACTGAAAATCAGACACCACAGCTCATTAAGCCAGACTTTGAAAGATAATAAAGCTTATAGACTCCTTCACTTCTCTGAGGTTAACATTTCTTTAATAGAAGACAACGGTCTTGTGGTTAAGCCACAAGCTCAGTGTCAGGGGACCTTGGTTACAATCCATTACACATGCAGACTTTGCCAAGCCATATTACTTATCTTGCCTTAACTGCATTTCAAAGATGAGGGCCGAATAAGTTTCCCTTTCTACTGGGATATCACAAGGATAATCAAGGCACAGAATGCATGCTGTTCTTCCTGCAAGGACAGATTCCTTGGGATGAAGGGTTCATGGCCAACCCAGAGGCATGAATCCTTTGGTGCTAATGAAAGGTGGAAAAAAAGAAAATTAAAAAAAAAAATCATAAATCGGCTTCCTTCAGATGAAATTGTAAATTAATATGATAGCAGGTATTGAAAGAATTTAGAATAAGCATATCAAATGAGGCTTCTATACACCTATTTTAAAACTAAGTTGCACCTTTTTTCCAAACACTTGTTTTGTTGGCATGCAGATATCTCATTGAAGAGATCTGGGGCTCAGGAGCCCACCTTTAAGATGCCTGCTCTGATAAACACAGTCAGAAACTTGGGATTGGACTTAACTGCCTAGACCAGGCTTTAGCATGATTTTAGTCACCCTAAGGTACCCTACAAACTCCCCAGCTGCCAGTCTGGAAGGACATAGGTCTCCAGCTTGTGCTAGGGCATGTGCTGTCTATATGTAAGTGTCCTTCATGGCCTATATCACCTAAAGCAGCATTAGACATTTGTATGTAGGCACCTGAACCTCCTATCTTTATTTACCCAAGTAAAAATAATTGGAAAATGGGTAGACATGAAAGCTTCCCAGCAGTTCTTATTTATACTGCAAATCAGGACAAAATTCACCCCTAAAGTTGTGATTACTAACTTCAGCTAAATTATCCAGAATTACACATGATGCACTAACATGTGTTTCCTTTGTCACACCTATTAAAAATTATCATCAAATAAACTACTTTGCATACAGTAACGTTTTTAAATCTCTCCCTCTTTTGAGTACAACAGGCTCAGTTTCCATTTGAGTATCACGGTTTATCAGCAGAGTGCCATAGTCTTTAAGACCTTAAAGACTAAAGCAGGCATAGAATAAATGTGTGCAACTACAACTGAGAACAGTAGGAGGTAATTCCACTATCTCGCTTCTGAATTGTACAAACTACACTGAGGAATGTTCAGTTAAGTCTTGCATAACATTTTATCATAAATAATTACATTTTTAACTACACGTGGCAAGTAAATTTACAAAGCATTTGCTATAACGCAAAATATCTTCTTTTGAAATTTTGCTTATTCACCAGCTAATTCAAGAACCGCAGCAATTTGCCGTGCACTTCTTAATAGTTTTTTGTAAAACAATATGGGGGTTTTTTGTAACACGAAGAGTGAAAGTATGTGAAATGTAACAAAAATAATTGTTAAAGCTCCCTCATTTGGAAATAACTTGACTTATAACAGACTTCTTTCTAACCAAATAGTAAATATTTGGAATCTAGCGACACATTTGGCAGGGCAGGTTTTAGACAGATACAGTTAGATACAGTTTTAAACAGTTGTAGTGCTGTCATATCGGTGACAAGCTTCGTAAGGAGACTCGATCAATTTTTTAACAGATTTGTCGGGGAAATATTTTTTTCTAGTCTAATATAATTTCCTCCAACTTTGACACTCAGTTCAAGAACAGATATCGCGATTGCTTGCAAAGCTTGTGGAGTTTCAGAAAAAAATTAAAATAATAGTCAGGCTTTTACAAAGACCTGATGAGTAAAACTTCCGTACACTAGTAGTTATGGGATGTCATGATAATTTGTGCATTCCAGACTAATGATGATACCCTCCACCTCTCTTATTAAGAGTGCAATGCCTCTCTTTTATCATGCTATATATTGCTTCTGCTTAGAAATATTAATTCACTATAATGTCTCACCCAGAAAGCCATTTTCAGTAAGCCATGCCTACTCCCTGCACATAGTCATTGTGAAGTCAATGTGATGGTTTTGGACTATTAAAGATCTTTTGCTATTGAAGTAGTTTATTAATATTAGTCCATAATAATTGCTGAGAGCCATTAAAGAAAAAACGTGATTTTTAACAACTATCATTTGTATGTTGCTCTACTGTGTCCTTTTATCTGGAGAACAATTCATTCAAGGTAAACTGTACACTCATTTAAGCAGAGAGAACTGATGTCCATTTTTTGCTAACTAAATCATCAAAACGTCTGAGAAAAATTGTACCACAGAAACATTTCAGAGAGAAGAAGAAAACTCTGTGTGGACCAATATTGAACTAACACTGGAGACTGACCTTCCCAATGCTCTCCATCTTCATCTATGTCTTTGTGCAACATAGATTGCCTAGCAAGAAAGAGTTGATTGGTTTGTCATAGGAATTATATGATTCAGATGTATTTTGGGAGAACGAATTCATCGGGACTAAAAAGAGGGATTAGACTGCTGAACTCCAGATCTCCTTGTGAGCGTGTACTATAATGGAAAAGTACCATTCAATGTAAACTCTATCAAAGCAAAGGGATTTGGATATGTTAAAAAAAAATAGTATTCTAATATTGGGGATAACTTAAGTGCTTTAATCAAAAATGTCAAAAAAAAAAAAAACAACCCAGATAGCATTGCCACATTAGTAACTATTTTAGAATTTCCAGTCTAAAGAAGTCAAAAAAAAAAAAAAATTCTTGTACTGTTGTGGAAATCCTGAAAAATCCCTGAAATGTGGAAATGGAAATTCCAGACCATCTAAAGGGCCTTAATTATGGTGCTTGAGAGAAGGAAATTGTGGTGAAAGTTCCTTGAGACAGATTCTATTTACAGCCTAAGGTTGATTGCAGGTACAAGCTCAAACATAGTTGTGAGATTTTAAAGGTATTTTTTCTAAAAGAAAAGCATCTACCATAGATTACACTTGACATGCTCTAGATGGTCTAGGCAATCTATAAACAACAGATAGAAGGAGCTTTCCTATCTCCTTTGCAAAAATAATTTTTCTAAATTGTTTGTGCTCAAGACTCTGTCTTTTACCTTCATTAGAAATTTAACTTGTTGTGAATAATAGGTTTTCTTGATAACTCTTTAGATATTGATGTAATGCATCTATCACAGTCTGAGGTGTAGCTCTTAGTTCCGTCTTCTGTGCATGTTCAAAGCAATAGGTGGATTAAATATGCAGCCACACCAGCAACTGACAGATGATGGTCAATCTGTCTTCTCAGTCATGTTTGCTGTCTGTTTGTGACCTGCCCGCTCAGAAGCCACCTAGCTTAATATCACCCTAGTCCATATCCTCAACCTAAAACTGCCTGTAGTGCCACCTCTGAGAACACAGCAGAAAAAGTATCTGGCAAGAAGCCCATTTTTTTGTTGAGGTGGATATGAACTAGTGAAAGCAAGTATACAACTTCAATGTTCCTTGATAGAATATTCATGAAATATAATGTTAGAAGCATAGAATGGTCGGAGTTGGAAGGGACCCTAAAGTTCTTTTAGTTCCAAGCCCCCTGCCATGGGCAGAAACACCTTCCTCTAGACCAGGTTGCTCAAAGCCCCATCCAGCCTGGCCTTGAACACTTCCAGGAGTGGGGCATCCACAACTTCCCTGGGCAGCATTTTCAAGTGTCTCACCACCCTCAGAGTAAAGAATGTCTTCCTAATATCTAATCTAAATCTACGCTCTTTCAGTTTAAAACCATTACCCCTCGTCCTATCGCCACACTCTCCACCTTTTCTGTAAGCCCCTGTTAAGTACTGAAAGGCTGGTATGAGGTCTCCCTGGAGCCTTCTCTTTTACAGGCTCAACAACCCTTCTTCTGTCAGTCTGTCTTCATAGGAGAAATGTTCTAGCCCTCTGACCATCTTTGTGGCCCTCCTCTGGACTTGTTCCAACAGGTCCAGAACTGGATGCAGTACTCCAAGTGGGGTCTCACGAGAGCAGAGTAGAGGGGCAGAATCACCTCCCTTGACCTGTTAGCCACGCTTTTTTTGATGCGGCCCAGAATACGGTTGGCCTTCTGGTCTGCAAGCGCACACTGCCTGCTCGTGTTGAGCTTCTCATCACCCAATACCCGCAAGTCCTTCCGGGGGTGCTCTCAATCCATTCTCTGCCCAGCCTGTATCTGTGCTTGGGATTGACCCAACCCACATGCAGGACCTTGTACTTGGTTTTGTTGAACTTCATGAGGTTCACACTGGCCAACCTCTCAAGCCTGTCCAGGTCCCCCTGCATGGCATCCCCGCCAGCATGTCGACCTCACCACACAACTGACTCCTCTGAAAAGCAGGTCACCTCTTCAAATACATAAAAGTGGCTATGTCTGTAACTCATCTCACAAAAAAAAATAAAATATTTGTCACTTACAAGTTATTTCTGGATGTAAAACAATACTGTTTGAAACAAGTTCCATAGTTGGGGTAATGTGGAATATGTTAAACATCAATATTCACTGAGTTCCTTTGCCAAAAATCACACTACACTCTGAAACAGGTGTTTAACAATGGGGTTATGACATTTTTTTATCAAAATGGTGTTTCAGAGGCACAAGTTACTTGAAATTCTTGTATTCCTTGAAATCATGTTTCAGAACTTCAACATTTCCTACGTTCTGTAGGTAAAAAATTCTCATTTTCATTTTGTGGTTTGGGGGACGAGCCTCAGGGAGCACAGGGAGCATATCCCTTAATCAAGGTCATAAGAAAAAAGCTTGTGAGAGAGACTTGCAACGATCAGTTTCCAGCTCTCAACCAAGTTCCTATACTTCTCCTAACATGAATATTCCACTTACTCCTTTAAAGCATTATAGAAAAGAAACATTAATACCCTCACTGATATAAAAAGAGCCAAAATTCCTGGGTTTACGCCATATACAGAGATAGTGGGTAATTCTTTTCTGATGCAACAGAAAGGAGAAATTGTAACTCTGTATATTAAAGGGACATAATGCTATATATAATAATATGAAGGTATTGTCAAGTAAATATTAGACCTTAACTGCGGAACCAGCTTGTGCAATTCCTCAATATTGTAATTGCCAGCTTTATTTTCTTATGCCTGAGCAAAAGACTGCATCTTTGGGAAATTTACAATTTGCACTATTTATTGAGACAGTTCCAATTCCTTTTTTATTTGTTTTCCAAAAGTACCTTTTTTTTACCTGTGCTGACCAGTGCAAAATCAGGCCCACTAATGTTTATAAAATACCACATTATTGTTAGATATCGAATCCAAATGCAAGCACTGCAGCTTCTAACAGATAGGAGCTTGATGGAATCTGTCTGGAGCTTGCAGGTGTCCAGATTGTCTCGGCATCTACTCTGGTAATAGCCCCTGACACAGAAGACAGAAAGAGCTCAGCATTTTCTAAAACTTTCTGAAGCTTTGACATTTTAACAGGAATATAAAAATACCTCTCTTGCCTTTAACTCTCAGGTTTATTATGAGCTTGATAATTATAAACTCAGAGGAAATCCAGACAGTTACCTATTAACATTTAAGGCAGTGATCTGCTGCATAGACTGAACAAGAAAGGAGGGATAGTGTTGATTCAATTTTTTTTTAACAGTGCCTTGATCTAATGTTTTATTGTTATTTAGTGTCCATTATTATAGTGTTATTTAGTTCCATTAATAGGACGCTAAATGATCAAGAAGGTTGAAGTTACTCTGACAAAGACCTGATCCTTCATAGTACTTCAGCAACGTAATCAACTACCGAGTACCTCTTGCTCTTACACAAAACTTTTTGTCAGTAAATCTCAAAGTGCTTCATTAAGGAGGTAAATGTTAGCATTTCTGTTCTGCACAGATACCCATAAAAATCAGTTCAAAAGTCAGTGGGTTAGTGGTGGGTCTGGGAGTGCAACCAAAATCCCCCCAAACTGCAGAGCAGAGCTCTGTCTGTCGGTAACGCTGCCTCCAACACACACGAGCAGTCCCGGGCAGCGAAGCCGAGTCCAACACAGACAGACCTACTTCTGCACCTCCCAAGCCCCGTGCAGAACAGACCTTCCAAATCTGTTGGGAATGTGGGCGATATCCAGCAGGCAGAAGGGGGCAAGCAGCAGCACCTGGCCCCTCAGCACGGGGTGATCCCTTTGCTGGCCCTGGCCGGGGTGCGAGTGGAGACTGGAGCTCCACTGCTGTTACCGGGGAGGGAAGCAGGGAAGATTTCCTTCCTGCAGGATTCCTTCCGCTAAGATCAATTATTGCAGTATGGTGCGAGGAAGGAGGGGTGAATTTCTCTCTCATTGCTTAGCTGAAAGCAATTGCTCTTCTGACTATGTTAAAAAATAAATTTTCTTCTTACTTAAAGATTCATAACCTGAAGAGGAAGTTGCTGTGCATGCGCTTTTCTGCACTTGGTAAACAGCATACAACAGGCTTCTGTCTAAAATAGGACTTCAGGTTTGGTCAAGGTCAGTAAGGCACGTACTGTACCCTAACTTTTTTCTTTAACAGATACATTATTCTATTAGATGGAAATAGTACCAGGGCAATTCACCCCCTCCTGGCTTTTCTATCTATGTGTGAGCATCTTTGAGAAGTGGGATTAGAGAGAAACCTGCAGGCATATTAATAAATAAACTTCACATGCTGTTAGATATTAAGTAAACATACCGCTAAATATTTCTCTAGGGGGTTGTGATCTCATAACCCATGGACTTCTAATTTGGTTACCTGTGACATGTGGTTCTTACCCCCAGGGTTCCACAATGAATTAATTCTAAAATGCCTTTTAAAGTTTAACACACTACGATAAAATAAAATAATCAAACATATATTCTTAAAAAATTTTGGCTCACGTTGCTTCATAGATAACATGAAGTGTTACTATTTAAAAAAAAAAAAAAAAAAAAAAGATGACTATACAACTGAGGATCCTCAGTCAGGGGGGCACACATGGGCCTGGTATAAATTAAGAGGGTAAACTCCATTGTGGAATAAGGAGCTGTTTCTGTATCAAGTAAACATCCTCTCCCAGCAACACCGTGTCTTCTGTTGTTACAACAAAAAGACTTTCACTTTAGGAAGAGATGCATTGGTCCATGTATTCACAGACAAAAGTGATTTGAGTCCTTTCCTTACATGTTTGTCCGTTTATTCCTCACAGTAGAGGGTGAAAATTTGCTACTGAAAAACAGTTAATGAAAATGTGTTTTTGTAGAGGTTTTAGGGGTGGCTTTTTTCCCCCCTTTTTAAGTGAATCTTGATTTTGCAAGAGTTGTGTCTGCTTGACATTGATCAGACAGACTGGGTTGGATATTATCCATACTACATCTTCCCATTGTGGGCAATGATCAGGAACTCCCACGATTTCAGGTTTTTCTTCAACATGACAAGAGGCTGGGTGCAATCACAGGGAACGCAACTCATCTGGACTACTGGGGAAACTGAACGTGAGATATCCAACTCGCAAATTATTACTGAACCCTGACAATGCTGACAACTCCAAATTTTCTGAGTTTTGTTAGGTTTTCCACCCAAAAATTTTTTTCTGAAAGGCAGTTCAACAGTAATAATTTCCCTATTCTGATCAATTTTCCTTCATAGTTTCCAAATTCCTTTTCTCAGTCTCCAGTATTTTCTTTCTTTAACAGAGCAGAAAAGAATTGTAAATGCTCTTTACATTAAATGTGATACAAATATGGGCAAAAAAATAGAATATATACATTTGCCTCACTTTTCAGTTAAGACAATGACTGGGGAATTAACTGCAGAATGCTTAGAAATAAAGTTTTTAAGTCAGAGCAAACTGATATATCAGGCTCATTGCCTTCATATGACAACAAGCAGGATCATTGAAATCTACGCCTGAAAAGAAAAAAAACAACAAAACAATGGGAATATCAAAATTACAGATCTGGTAGTAACATCTTTAACAGCGTTTTTCAATCAGGAGCAGGGCTCAAAAATACCAGATATTCTCAGGAAAAGTACCTTTATAACTACAGAGCTATAGGCCTCTTAAGCTGACAAAGTCAGCATAAGAAAAAGTGTTTTGAAAAGAGTTATAAACTGGGGTGCTTCATCAGTGACCATCTTTTTTTACCTCCTCAAAATGGATTTTTAAATTGATCTCGAACTAAATCTGAGCTAGAAGTCACCACACGAAATAAGTATTCAGTTTCATTTGCAAAAAAATATTCGGTGTTTTTTTGGCTCAAAGTATTTGATTTTTATATATTTCATAATGTAATTGAAGAAAGTGAAAAGTATTTCATTCTGAATATTTTATTTACTCTTGCTCCCTTTTTTATGTAGGAAGTTGGTCAATTTCCAACATCCCGTAAATGATGATTGCTTTGACTTGAAAGGTATTTTTATAAGGAAAACCTTTAATATTAGTCTTTGGACCACCTTTTGGGATGAGAACAGTCTAATACAACCCACATTTGTTTTTCTACAGAACTTAGGGGACGCTCAGTACTACAAACTGTATATGCAGCAAGTATGTCATTTTATATTTTTTATTCCACTTTGGTGAGGCAAAGTAACTATTATCACAGTTTTTCAGACTGAAAGCTGAGGAAACAGACTTTAATTGAGATGGCCAACATCACACAGGACAGTCCAGGAATAGAAGCCAGATGGCCTGATTAGCCCAGTGAATTAACCAAAAGGCTCTCCTGCTCCTAGAGAGAACATAAAGCTATCTCAAGATAATAGACCTTTTAATATCACATGGATTAAAATTTGGCTGTTTGTGAAGAAATGCTTTTTTCAAATTTCAGGATTCAGGAAGTAAGAGATTCCGAACACTTGACATATGTTCTGTTCTCTCTCTCTTTTTTTTTTTTTTTTAAAAGGAAAACCTACTCTGCAAATGTAACCGAGATCACTTGTAAAAGGAAAACCTGCCTAGAGCTCCAATCACTGTCTAGCTTTGCTTCTGAATTTCCTGTTTCTCAAGATGGACAGTCTTCCCAAGATGGGAGAATCATGTCATGTATGTCAGTAGTTTATTATTTCCTACCCCAGTCTTGTAAGAAGAGCTAAAAATTTCCTTGAAAAAAAATAGATGAGATATAAATGTATACATGACAGAATCAATTTTTCTTTTAGCTAAAGGGCATAATATACAGCAGTGTGTCTCCTGCTTCTGAAGGGAAATTATTGGAACATCATCCTACTGCCCTATGAATGGGAACTATCAAAGAGTTTAAAGAAAGGCATAGTTACTAGGGAGAGACAGACGCGACAGGAAAAGTTTAGTTGTTTGACTTACCCCTATACTTCCCTACACAAGAAACCTTGTGTCTAAAAAAATAGACGTAATCCATGCAGACTCATATGTCCTTGACTCCATCAGAAAACCAGAGAGAGAATGGAGAATTTGGCTATAAAACATTTTCTTTTTCCTGGTAAACTAACTATACTTTGACTTTGAAAAAGGTGCAGAGGAGACTTCACCTTTCCCCCTTCTCAGTGAGGTGCAGTCTAAAAGTTCCTGAGCCCTGGAAAGGCAGCCTGGGAGCCGGGAGCCGAAGAGCAGCTTCTTTGCCGTCACACACCTCATTTGCAAGGGCTGCCTATGCCAACACCTGGGCAACGCTCACAGTTCCCAGGGCTCTGCAAGAGTAACTAGACTGTGGCTAAATAAACATTTTCATTGATGCTACACAAGAGCACACTCCTATTTCACTCTGCCTCCCTATTAGTTCTGCGGCGCTGACAAGAGCAGAAGAGCACTGGAGACTTTGTTTTGTACAGTATAGCAGCTGTGTGTCTCTGCACACACACAGAAAGCAAGTATTTTGAGCTGGATGGTGTTACTTTTACACAGTCACCTTCCAGACTTTAAGGCTTTGAGGAGGGAACTGGGACAAAGAGGGAGAAGAGGAAAAGTGGAATTGCCCATTTTGTTGGCAGCATAAAGAAATACTGCATTAATTAACTAAATTGCTACAGTTCCAAAAAGCACTACACATTGTGATCATCCTAGAAGTTTGTGAGCTTTCCTGTATTGGTCACTTTTCCCCTCAAGGAACAGGCACCATGTCGTTTTGTGCATATTAATGTGAAGCACCCTATATTTGTTTCAGTATCTTAAAAACTACCAGTATAAAGACCTATAAACCTCCAGTAGTTGAAGATGACTGCAGGATATTTCCGTATTAAAAAGTATCTAGACAATAAGACATAATAAGAAGTATCTAGACACTTAAGCCTGCAAACAAAAGGGCATGCTCAAGTTTTCTGAAAATTAAACTGCCTGTATCGGAGCATAGCATTAATTGACAGCAGAGTTTGAGGGGCATCATAAACTGGAAAAATTATATAATGTGCTTGAGAACAGCTTCCCTCCAGCTGAGGAGGGGAAGTGGAGAGGGAAATGCTGATCTCTTCTCTCTGGTATCCACATGGGAATGGTTCAAAGCTGCACCAGGAGAGATTTAGACTGGACATTAGGAAACACTTCTTTCCCAACAGGCTTCCTAGAGAGGTGGTTGATGCCCCAAGCCTGTCTGTTTAAGACGCATTTGGACAGTGTCCTTTATTTTCTTTAACTGTTGGTCAGCCCTGAAGTGGTCAGGCA
Organism: Chroicocephalus ridibundus; assembly: GCF_963924245.1. Taxonomy (NCBI): domain Eukaryota; kingdom Metazoa; phylum Chordata; class Aves; order Charadriiformes; family Laridae; genus Chroicocephalus; species Chroicocephalus ridibundus. The sequence goes on from NC_086284.1 coordinate 150,413,212, forward strand.
GTTGGACTAGAGGATCATCATAGGTCTCTTCAAACTGAAATATTCCATTCTATTTTAATAAGTGCTCTAATTCCCTCCCACCTGATTTTCTGATCAGGTTGAATAGTAACTCAACTGGAGGAGTGTTAGTTAGAAGGGGAAGAGAGAAAAGGTCAGGAAAAAATAATTAAGTGGAAAATTATCAATCCTAAATTATTTTTTTCATCACGTTGTCCAGTCCTTTCCGCTATACAATGTGGGTAAACTCTCATTTCAACTGAATTTAGTAGACATTTTGTGTGGGCTTTTCTTAGAACACACCTTATTCTTCTGTCATTTGAGTTAAGCCAAAGAAGAAATTCAGACATCGACAGCCTATTTTAAGGGGAATTTGACCATAACACTTTGCAGTAGACCCCATTCCTACAAGACATTAATAAAAAAAAAAAGAATAACAAAACACCACAACACCGAGACAAAATAAAATAAAATAAAAAAAAAAACAAACAAAAACAAACAAAAAAAAAACCAACAAAAAAACCAGTGTGTTAATGAAGTTCAAAGCCAAACTAAACTTCGTACTTTCTGGTCATCTATAGCAAGCAGGTCTACCAATGGCTCCTTTTTAGCATTGTGTTTCTTTCAGAGTTTTTCCAGAGACAATGCATAAGAAATAAAATTTAATGAATCTCCAAAGCTGTACTTTCTTGACTTATTACATTAGCAGGGCCTCTCATCTGATTGGGAATTTTGAGAGAATCACAGAATTCATTAAAGCAATTTACTGTATAATGGTAGATGGCTAAGATAGATCCCTGCTAATGAGATGAACATTAATTAAATAAATTGTAGAATAGAAGTGAACTGTTTAGCTGAGTTAAAAAGCCTAGCAAACAAGCTTCCCACTCTGCAAGTCTGAATTCTGTTCATTGAGAAGCAGACCAGTTTATTTTTTATGGGAAGGCATGTAGCCAGCAGGTCTGGCAATGGTGACCAGCCTAAATCTATAAAAGCCAACCACATGCTTTCCCAAATGAAAGTGCAAGTTTTGTTGTTGTTGTTGTTGAACTATATATTAGAAACAGAGCTCAGCAGGTAATCATCCGTAGCATCAGCAAAGATCCAGTGCAACTACAAAGTGAGATGACCCTCAAAAAAATCAAAACATAAGCTTCAGAATGGGGTCCCCCTCCTGGTATCTGCATCTGCAGGTTGATTTAATGACCCAAATAACAAATAACTGCAACATTACAGAAGAAAACATGAAGGAAAGACTAGCATCCAACTTCCAAAACACATTTTAGCTTTATAGTATTGTTTCCCTTCCAATACCTTCTATCTACTACCTAAACATCAACTATTTCTTTGGCATCACACAAAACAAAAGAGAGACTGGTTAAACCATTATTTACTTAGTATCTGGTTTAGATTTTACAAGACGCCTTCAGAGACCCCAAGGATGGCATTAACTTCCAGCTGATTCTGTTTTTATTTTTTTGTTTACTTCAGTCCACTTTTGAGATGACAGCTTGAACAATATAAAAACTCACGCTTTTTGTTCCATAAGGCCCATTTTACACTAAGCACTTGAAGGTTAAAAGAGCATACATCTGTTAGAATGAGATTATAGCACTCAGAGATTTTTCCACAGATAGGCACCAGTGTAAGGTTTAAAAAAAAATAAAAATCACATACAATCCAATGATAGGTGGATTTAAATGAGACAACAAGGTGGCATTACTAAAAGAACAAAAGAGATAAAGGAAGAACAGGATAGTCAAAACCTTAAGGTGAGGCTAAGCAGTATAACGTGTGAATTATAACATGAGAGAAGCAGTTTGTGCAGTGACTTGAAAGTAAGTCATGATCCAATGACCGTGATCGTTAGCAGACTGGGAAGTTACATTTAGCCACTGCATTTTGACTGAATTAAAAGGGGATGATGCAGGTTTAAAAAGAAAGACAATGCAGTAAACAAATGTTATAAACCTGTAAAATTAGAACAGAGAGGGAATTTCCAAGGGGCTTGGGAGGAAGCAACAGCAATATTCGCAAATGGTGGGGTAGTGCAAGGAATAGAAAAAAATTGGTTCAAACCTTACCCGACTCTTTGGATGGTAACGGCCATCCACGGTTGGGAAAGCCTGAGGAACTAGAGATTTTCATTGCAGAAGACAGAGCAGTGGGACAAGGTATGTGGCCCTGGAGACACATTCAACAAGGAATTCCTTGGTAGTAGGACTCAAATTAAATTTTTAAATCCAGAAGGTTTTTAAACTTCAGTCAAGCCAAAGTATGCTACATCAGCAATAAAAGCTTGACTTTCAGCAAGCTTGATGGTATTATGCATGCTCTGACTCCTCCTTTCCTAGAAGGATGCCCTCTGTTAAAGGCTGTCTTTACTAGCCCAAAGGAGAAAAAGCGACAATACTTAATTTTGAAACTCTTCGTTACAACCATTGCATAACGAGTTCCCATAAACCAATTAACATTGCTACTACTTGGAAGACAGCCACTTCAGCTGCATGTGATGGTGAGTATTTTATATAGATAGCAACAAAGATGCAGTAGAAAGATGTGTAAGGCCAGCCAGGTAGAACGAGATTGGGAGTGGGGGTAAAAGAACAAAACAGTATAGTGTAACCCTGGCTAATTGTTGGGTGTGAGGCAGATCTTTTGAGAGGCTCAGGTGAGCCCCATTGTCTGTTTAATGGAAATAACTTCATCACTCAGGATTAGCTGAGTCAGGATAATAGAGAAAACAAACAAGTAAATACACCATTTTTCCATAAAAAGGCAAGTCAACTCAAATTTTTCCCTCTGAAGGAATACAAAAATTTCACTGAAATGTGACTCTCAGCATTTTAAATCACATATAATTACGCCAATTGAATTTTGGCTCACAATCAAAAAAAACAATACTGCCTTGATCCTAATAAATAACTTCCCCCCTACTTTTTTTCCAAAATATGTTTTTAACTTAGCATATTCCTCTGGGAAGTTTGAGTTTCAACAGAATGGGGTTTTTTCACCAGTATACATGTATCAGAAAACATCTTACAAAGTTCTCATTCAATAATACTGAAAAATGAAGTCAATGTATAGCACATATCTGCCACTAAACCTGTCGCTACTATACCACCTACATCTGGTGACATTGCTTGGAAGCAACGGCAATTTTAAAGAACTTATTTGAGCAACCCCCTGCTTAAAAGTCAACCTAATATTTTATGTCCAAGCCGGTAAATCCTGGGAAAAGTTTTCCTCTCACAGGTATGTTGGCTTGAAGAATTACTGTTCACCCTTCTAGCACCCATTCAAACCCAGCCTAAGCTCATCATCTCCCAGCTGTTGTGTATCGTGAGTTGGAGTGTGGGAGATCTCGGCTGGGCTGCTACTGTACAGGTGTCCACATCGCAAAACCATTATCTGTGCAGGCAAGAGTGGCGGAGGTGCCAGTGCCCCTGCTGTCCTTCAGAGGTCCCTCTGGAAGAGGACTGAGACGCCAGGTTGTAAGAGGAAACTTATTCTGACACTGCCTGTTCTGTGGATAAATAGAGGGCTTCAGAGTTGTCAATACAGCACTTTTGCTACCACTCGATTCAGTGCAAAATAAATGAGGATATTTTCCTCTTGCAGCATGTATTAAATCCCATTAGCATTAATGAGAGTTACACGTGAGTTTGGCAGGGAGCATACACAAAGTGCAGAGCAGACAGTTTCCAAATTCTCAGCCCCCCCCCTTATATCTTTCAGCCATCTTTCCTCTGTGAAAGCCTTGCCGCACAAAGTCCAAAATAAAAATAGTAAATCAAATTACTGCACGTACAGTATGTTAAGATGATGGGTTGGGGTGGGGAGGGAGGAATCCAAAGGGCTAATGTACAAATAATTACTGTGCTTGCATTTAGTGAAGTGCTACCAGTTAAACTCCCAGACAGTGCTAATATAGTAGGAAAGCTTTGAGTTGGCTGAGCAACTTTTCACAGCACACTGGTAAAATAATAAATTGTGCTATGACCGATAACATTCAATAATTTCTCTGATATATTGCTACAGCCACTTTTTCTACAGTATAAAGCTCATATTTCTCTGTCATATTAGTAATTTCCATATTGCATTTCAGGCTCCGTCTTGGAGTTAGTAGGGAAAAGTACATCACAGCAGTAACAAAAGGAAGCTGACTGTTCTTTAAAAAAAAAAAAAATAGAGACAGAAAAAGAAAGAAGGAAATGTCAGGAATTTTTTTTTTTTTTTAAACTTTCACAATACACCAACTGATGCCTACAGGAAGAAAAGAAAAAAAAAAAAAAGAAAAAAAAAGACAGCAGCTGCTACAACACTGCTTCATTACAGACCCAGTAGAGTAAAAGCCGTGGATCCATTTTGCCTTTTTCTTCCTTGATGATATCACTAAAGCATTAATGGAATCCTTACACTCCATTGGTACAGTATGAATTTATCTACAGTGCATTCTTTATTGGTTTGAGTACAGATATGTTATTTTTGTGCATGTGGAGATGGGGAAATGGGGTTGCCAGCATCTTTAAAAGAAAATATGTTCCCTATTAACCAAAAACTGAAAAAAAAAATTACTACAAAATAAAACAATATTGATATTCAGGTTAGGTTATGAGAATGAGTGAGAAATTAATTTGGAACTTAACTATTATAAAAACTTTTTGACTTGGCCTTAAGTTATTCATACAGTCTTTATTAAGTCTGGCAATACAAGACGTACTATTGTTGTTATGGCTGGCAGTTCACATTAAATCATATCACCTAAAAAGAAAAAACAGTTTTATTTTATGGGACATCTACCTTTGGAACTAATTATTCCATAGAACCATAAGATGCCCTTGTCCTCATTTGATTACAGAACTGCAAACATTTTATTTTTTAAGTGGATTATTGTCCACCTAAAATTTTTTTTCGTTGACGTATAAAAATATGTATTGAGTAGATGGTAGGATAACTCTTTCTACAACATTATTAAGTATGACTTTTAGCATACAGAAATACACGTTTTTAAAAACAACAAGGAATCATTATGATTATGTACTGTGTTGTTGAAACATCCACATGAAAGGAAACTATTATAGGTACCAGATAGCATCTGTCTGAGTGGAATTTTCCACCCACAATTTTATTCTGAACTTGGCAACCAGGTTCCCAATTATAATTCCCTAAGTCCCTCCACTCATCAGTACCATTTGGTTTTCAAGCACAGGGAATGATCACACTCAGCATCCCTTTACACATCCAAGAAACAGTATAAACTTTAAGCACTAGACAAGATTCTGCCCTGATGTTGTACTATAAATGAAGTAGAGAACGAGGAGCAGAAGCCAAAACCCAGTCAGTTCTTGCATCTAACTGACAGCAAAACTAGCTGAGGCAACAGGGGTGAGGGTGAGGAAGAGGGGTGGGGGGAAGAAGAAGAGAAGGAAGAAAGGAGGCAAGACTTTTACAATAATTATGTTTATACTTCCTAACACAGTTTACTAGTGGGTCCTTGGCAGCATAAACAAGATAAGTGGGACAGATCAGTTCTTCAGGGTTGAGAAGAGGCGTAATGATGAAGGCTGGTAGAACAATTCCAGAGACTCTGGTCTTTTGTAGAAGAAGACAAAGATTTTTACTAACCCCCCCAGTCAAAGTTGTCGTCTTCCAGGCTCAAGCAGCCTGGCTTCCTGGGGCCCTATGACATGCCAAAATCCACAGGAGAACCATGGCTATTTTACTGCCTTGATTTGCCTGCTTATTCTGTGCTTGAGACTGACTCTGCTCTTAGCCACACAGCTCTGGGGAGTGTTGACCCCATCAGGTCAATACCGAGAGGGACAGGAGCTTAAATATTTTTCAGTGTTTCAAGAACTTCAAGTTTCCAGTATACAGGAGAAATTCAGTGACAGTGGACATCTTATTTGCTATCATACAGCCAGCATCACTTTTCCAGGTCCCAAGTAAATTACAGAGAAACCCATCTATGCTATTGCCTAAGGAAACAGCAAGAATCAGTGTCAGAGCAGAGCTCAAAATACACAGAAACAAGCCAGTGCATGTAAATGATCACTTCAGAGGGGCTAAGTCTAGTGAATGAGCTCCTTCATACTCATGAATAATGCCTGAAATGTCATTGCGATGCATAGTGAAAACCACAGGTTGAAAAAGTCACAAGAGGTTGATTTATTTATCCTAAACCTCGTATATATAAGGACATTTACTATGAGACCTTGCTGTAACTGATTTGTACTAACTGGCCTGTCCAAACTGCTTCACGTACTAAGAGTCATACAATGAGAGGACAGAAAGAAGATGGGGGAGAAGGAGGACACTCTCTCATGTATGAGCACAGGTACACGACCAGGTAACCTCCTCTCCTCTGTGTTACTGCCTGCTGAAGGCATTTCTGGGATTGGTGGCATGCAAGCATAACAACAGGCATTAAGAACTGACTGCTTTTCACATCTAGGGAGCAATATCCCCATCTACCTCCTTGCCATTCCTCAAAGATTCTCAGACTCTCAGCAGATCAGCACAAATGCCACACTCTGCCGTATGGCAGTGTCGGCAGTTGCTAACGTGCCAATTTTATCTGATATGCTATCGCCAAACAGCAGCAGCTTTCAGGCCAGCTTCTATGACACCACCAAGCATTCCCGGCTGAATGACTTGTGAGAGCAGCCATGGTAACTACCACTGCTTGTCTCTGCTTGTGTTTCCAGATCCCTTTTGGTGACTGTGAAAGACATGGAGTGAACGGTGGCTTCAAGAGCAACAGTTTTCTGGAACAGCCTCTCCCCACAAAACCATTTCTGGGTTCATGAAACAAGCACCAGCTGGCACTGGAGAATGGTACTGCAGAGATATTATGTCCAGGAACAGCTGCAGAACTTCACCCTGATGTAAATATTTCCTTTGATGTCAAAGAAAGCCTGTAGCTTAGTCTTGAGCTGTAGCAACAGGCTATTAGCAAAAGAACTCTATGAGCTGTGATAAATACATATTCATGGCTAACCAATTGCTAGCCCTGTTTACTAGCTGCAGATCTCAACAGTTGGACTGTTAGAGTGGAGATGCAAACTGCCCTTTTAGAGCTTTTGCATGTCTTGACATTCCTCGGGAGAACAGTGACAGTTTTCATTTCCCCCAAGTTTATTTGCAGAATATCTTGGAGTTTAATAGAGGAAAAAAGCCCTTCTTACACTGTACTGCATGACAACCATCTACATACAGTTGATCTACAAAAAATATAAAAATATCTAGCTTGCGTTACAACCACACACTGGTTTTTGCTCAGAATCTACCAGAGTAATGGGCATAACCTCATCACTAGCTAGAGTCAGCTTAAAAGCCTCTGTCTATGCAGTCTATAGGAAAGCCCAACTAAATAGGGAAGAGTTGTGCATATTCTTTGAGGAAAGACTATTACACACTTTGTATATTTGCCTTGTATAGCAGTTTCTGCTGCCTGTTGTGCCTTAAATCTGTGGCACAACTTGCACAGGTTCTTCAACATAATGAGCCAGAGGAGGACTTGTTAGTTCTGTGGAACTGATTTTGAATATTCTGTATGGCTTTTTTAAGGTTAAAAACAATGGAGGATATCCATTCATGGTGGAAGATATCTCAACATTTTTCCAACACACCATTTTATGTAGAAAGACAGATATGATTTTCACTAGGGTAGTGAACATCAGTGATAACACATGACCTTGCCTTTAGGGACATTAGAGGCTCTCTGTTTTCATTCTGATGTTCTTGACACATACGTATTGTGTGTTTTCCTGAGTATCTACATACACGATACTTGTGCTTTTGCTTCAGCACTGTGGGCATCACAGCCTGGGGATGATGGTGTTTCTCGTCAGCAGGCAGTACACGTGCTCTGTGGATCTGTCAGGAACTGTGAAACCAAATGGAGGATAAGGCTTCACTGAATTGCGACACTGTCTTAAAAGTAGAAATTAAAAGAATTCTAGCACTAAGCAAAAGTGTTTTTTCAAGGTAGGTGTACTGTGTAAACAGCAAAGGCTTGAATTGAAAGGCAAGAGACAGCTCAGCTTAGGCTATTTAAAAAATAATAATAATAGTAAAATAACCAGCAGCCAACTGTCTTTCTGGCCGCAGAGTTTTCCTTTCTATGGCCAGTCAGGCCAAAACGCTAAGGAGATTTGCCAGCCTGTGAAACTTTCATGAGCAGTTGGAAGGGGTTAGCCACAGCTTTGAGAGCTTCAGGGAGGGCTTCCTTATTTTGCAAAGTTAGAATTCTGTCTATATTTTAGATATATTTTTATATAAAAATTCTAGGTCATGTGCAGGCATGTTAAAAACACTATTATGTACTGTTAATTCAGGTTTTCAATGGATTTGAAGTATATTGGGAGTTAATGGTGTTAATGGCTTTGTGCAATGTGTTTCCTATCTCTTATTGCAATTGCTTTTTTTAAAATACATATGCAGTGATAAAAATCACTGTTCAGAGATTTATACTGATAAAAAAAGCCTTACTGATAACCAACTTGCACAGACAATCCAAGTTAATTGTTGGTTTGATTAAAAGGCACTATGTATATGATAACTATGAGATCTTATAGTCACACTGTGATTCTCAAGCAACACAGATGTGATAAGTGCTTATTTTTAATCTATTGCAGTTAGCATGTGCACCAACATTATGTTGGAGGGGGACATACGTTCAAATAAATTAAGTAACAAGCAACTGCTTCAGGATCCCCAGTATCAACAGGAGCGGATGGTGCTCAATTGGAGGGAACAAGAGAATCCTGGGAACAAGAGATATGCTATTACTGGCAGCCTAGTTCTTGCATCTTCCCAAACAACATCATTTTAGTGTGTTGAGAGAGGTAGCAATTTAGAGGAAAGAGGAACAGGAGTTAAAAAAACTAGTATGAGGGTTTTTGTGAGGTTTACATCCACCCTTTTTAGGAGAAAATATCTACCAGGTATGAGTCAAGCTATGCAAACAACAACTTTTGAGGTTAATGTAATGATTCCCTACAGCCTTCCATGACGGCAAGCAGAGCTTTCAGGAACATTTCTATCACAGCAATGTCTTAGCCAGGTCTCCTGTCTATTAAAGAACCCTCGGCCCTCAGGCACTCCATCATACAACAGCTGATATTGCCACCCTCATTGCCATAGCACCGTCACACCTTAGACAGCATTATTTGAGGGTGATGTCCTGTAACAAAATTCCTTCTGATTCATCTCTTGATAGATAATCGATGATGCACCATCAGAAGTCCCATTTCCGTCTTTTTACCTCTATAGCATGTGCTTGAATCCAACATTGCACAGCATTGTGGATATCACTCTGCTTGACCAACAACTTGGTGCTGCCTGCAAGCTTTCTATACTACAAAATCTGGGCCTTTATATCTCCAGAAAAGAAGATCTAGAACATAAGCACAACTTCAGCTCGAAGCTGAACAAAGAAGCCATAGTATAGATATAAACCATGATATAAAAACGGAAATAGCAAGCTTACTGGGTATGCAAATTCCTAGAGCACCAGCAAAGTCTGACTGTGTACCAGAATTTAAACTGAGAAGTGATATCAATACTCCAGAGCATTATAGGACCTACGGGTAAGTCCTGTAGACAGAATATTCTGGATACATGCAGAGATACAGCTGTATTAATAAAATAGTACATATCCACATAATTAAAGACTATATTATAGTGCATATGCAAAAGAGAACCAAATTAAGGTACTACTGGCTTATTTAATTCTACCACTTCCATTCTACATATATTAGTTAAATCAATCACTGTAATTACTGTAAATATAGCAACTTAGCACAATTTTGTAATAAAAAAGCTGATTTTCAGGACAAAAGCCTTGCATCATACAAGCTTGTCAATAAAATTCCCCACAACTATGCAACTTCAGAGGAAAAGAAAAAAAAATAACAAGTAGTTCACCTTCTCCAAGGAATTACCCAGAGCACTTTACTTTTGAAATTCTCCTGCGTGAGAGTAATCTCAAGGCTGCAACAAGTGCTTCCTGAGCTCAGGGCAGTGCTAGCTTTGCTCATGGCACTGAAAGCCACCAAGCTTATGCTTTCTCTGTGTTGAAAGCATTGTCAAGCCTCATGCACTCAGCTGTGTTTTGTGAAACATCGTCTCTGGTTTTGCCTACAGTCCTCACAATGGCACCTAGCAGCTGTAATTCATATCATCAACCTAGGTGTAATATACGTTACTCTAGCACGATTCCTTCAGCCATGTCCTGGGCAAAGTAATTGCAAAAGTCAGCCCTTATTTCTTTGCTTTTATACATTCAACACTTAGCCAGAACTAAAATGTAATGCTAATAGCAATCTTTGTGCATGGAACTGCTATGTAACTTCCTTAAAAATCTCAATTCTGAAAGACAGTCCAGTAAAAAGTAATAAAGAAACTGTTGCTAACAGAAAGTAGTTGTTGGGGCGTTATGGTAAGATATCTTATGGGACGGTACTTGTCCAGTCATGCAAACCCAATTCAATACTCTTTAATCATTTAATGTGAGAAAACTATAATTTCATGTAACATGCATTGTGTATGTCTGTTTATTAAGGGATGTGAAGAATAATGCATCCAACAGATGGAAATTTTAGAAAGCTTTTACCTGGCCTGGTGGTGGGAATAATTCAATATGCTTTACTCCTTACTTACTTTTAGATTTAAAATATTCATCTATAAGTCTCTCTTTTCTTTTTTTTTTTTTAAATTATTAAAACACTAAACCAAAACAAACAAAACCAAAATCTCTTACACTCCTTGGCCAAAGTGAATACAAATAACACCTAAGCCTCATACATGGGCTAAGATCTCAAACTGAAAATCTTTGGTTCAGCCAGATGAAATAAGTGCAACGTACCCTGAAAAACTCCCATATCTAGGCAATTTTGACACTAGTAAGAGGATATTCCAGAAGACCAGCATTGCCCCTTGGCCACCAGTTTATCATCCCACCAGCCACTCCCATTCATTAATATTCATAAAGATATATAATAGCCTTATTTTCCATTTGGAAATAAGTGACAGATTAAGAGATAAGAAACAGTATCTTCTGTTGGTCTTTTTAGGTCCAGCCTGTAAAGAATGATCCTTGTCAGCTGCTCTCCCTCTTTTCTAGCGCAAATCTCTGTGCGCGCTATAGTGCCACCAGAAACAATAAAAATGGTATGGGAAGAAGACAAGCTTTTGTTCATGAAGAGTTGCAGCATCAAGAGAATATCATGTTACATTTTCAGCTTCTACCCAGAATATATTTAACAGCTTTCAAAATAAAAGAAGAAGACATTGCCAACCCTTCAACAGTTTAAGAAATATCTTTCTCGCCATCTTGAAACAGATCTTGTTTATTTAGTCTCTGTTTTCATTTTTTTTTTTTAAACACAGAGGCATAATTTGAGGTGCACAGCAGTTTTTCTCTGTCCATCAGAGGAAAAAGAAGTAGCTAAAGGGAGCCTGTAGTTTGGAATCCTGTCCGCTAATAGATATTACCTAGATAACAAACAATTCCTACAATCAAGACTCCTGTTCTTGTAAAAATATCAAGGAATATTTTAACAACTGTAAGTGACTCCCATTTTCTAATTAATCTGAAAGGTATAACCTAAGGAAGCAAACTGGTAAGAAATACTCTATTAGGAATAACTGTCTAACAGGTAAAGATAGGAATTCAGCTATGTAATATATGTTAATGCAGTGACTGCATGATAACATGTTATACTCAATAAACAGTTTGTATTGTATTACTGGCTGCCCTGTCTTTTTTTTTTTTTCTTTTCTTCCCCTTTCAAACAAGCACTGAACACTAAAACATCAGTGACTGAAAGAAGCACTGTTTCTGAAGAGGTAATAAGCAGAAAAATAGGAAAGAAGAAAAAAGTATTATTTACTGAAAAACAGAAGGTTAGGAGCCAAGTAGCCTTGTCGTGCTTTTACCTTAAAGATCAGAACTGGAGTTATACTTTAGGTCTTAGGTGAAATGAGTTTGACAGATTAGGTCCAGCAACTAGCTGCCAGTGAACTACATCAAAACACGGCACATACATACACGGCCTACTACAACTAACTGTTCTCTGCTCAAGACAATTTCCCTCTGGAGCTAACATGAAGATAAATGAACTCCTATCCCCAGGGAGAAGTGTCCCTCAATGAGGCAAAACAATCCACGCTCATAAACATGCTACAAGTGCTGCTGCTCTTCTTGACTCTTACAAATAGAAGCAGAAGTCTGTGTTTCCCAGCAGTTAGATGTGGGCACCACATGAACCAAGGCGGTGTTAGAGCAAGGACTAGGCAGAGCGGGGGGTAACCCCTAGAAAAGCCTGTGTTTTGGTTGGTGGTTTGTTGTTGGGTTTTTTTTTAATAGGAAAAAAGCTTAACATTTTTCTCAGCTGGAGGGATTCTTCTCTCTTATGTCTGTTCTGTGTCCTGATTCCTGACTGTTCTCCAACAAAAGGCAGCATTTCTTGTGAAAGTCTGACATAAGGCACTTTCGGCAAAGATAAATTATCTCACTTTCTATGCTTTTCTTTCTACCGTTTTGCCTCTTTTTCCTTATCTCTCAGCCCCCCTCCTTCATACTACTTTTGCTATTCACCACAATTTTCTGACATGAAACCAGGTTTTAGCCATCCTACTGATGTTTGCCCTATCACTCATTAGATCACTCCAGGATATCCTGCAACTCCCTTTCCTAAAACTGATTCCATTAGGAACAATTCTCAGAAGTTTACTGTTGAGCACATTTGCTAGTGCCTATTTTGAAACAGCAACCACTTTAAACACAAAGCCATCAGTTCTTTAGTATTTTTAAACATGTCTTATCTAAATGACACCTCTTTGCATCCAAAGCAAAATCCTTGATCGAGAAAAGTCAAAAGCCACATTAATCAGATTAAAAACCAGGAATTCTCTCTAAAACAAAGTACCATCTGCGCAAACACCTCTGAGGATCCCCCAAGAAATCCCTAGGATCACTGAAATATTTCTTGAATATCATCAACATCCAATACCTCTATACTTGCAACTATCCATTGTGGATAAAACTGGAAAACTTATTAAGTGTGAAACACACTATCATCAAGAGGAGTACTGCATGTGCTTCTTACCTGTAGCTGCACCTATAAACAGAAAAAATGTTAGCAGAGGTTTAGTAACTGGGTCCCTTGTGAAAGTGACCCTTACAACGTTGCTTTCCTTTCTCCAGCCACTATGGCAAACAATGAACAGAGCATCATATATCTGCACCGCTGAAGACAAGGAATTTACTCAGATCTGTCTCCATGCCCTGGGAAAGTGTTATTTAGCCTTAATTTCTTGCCAACAAGTAGCAAAGTCACAATGACTTTGGATGCCGGCAGTGGCAAAGGCTGGAGTGGCTTCAGCCTTGCTCTGTAATTTCCTCACACAAACCTCTCTGTAACTTCCCTCCTTCCGTAAGATTTTTTCAGGTTACGTGCAATTTTCATTGGAGAAAAAAAAGCATCATTTTACAAGCCTACAAGTATGGCTCTCACTATCAGGGATCCAGAGTCTCCAACTAGTTACTAGCCTTTTCCTTCCCCTTTAAGTTCTTTCCCAAACGTTTCACAGTGAGTTACAGGGATTCCCAACGCGTTGAACCGTGGTTACATAGCCTGTGCAAATGAAACCCTCTCTGTAGCTCAGTTCATTTCTGTTCACCCAGACTAAAGCAGCGAGGTCCTTCCCCTCCAGTGGCTCTGTTCATCTCAAGTTCTGAACAAATCACTATGCAAACAGCCCTGGGGCAGCATTTTACCCTTTTCACCAAGAGAAGAGAGCAAAAGACACCCGGGCTTGTATCAGACTGAAAGGCATAACAAGCAGGCAATATCCTTTACTTATCAACACAGCTATTCATATTTTCGCTTAACAGGCAATAAACTGAGTTTAGTAACAAAAAGATACACCATATACTTAGGGTAACAGCACCTTTTTAAAATAGGTTACCATGTAGCAGTATAGCTAAACCCATCCTGTCCAGGGAATCAACCAAGTCTTCAGTTCCCAAGCAACATCTCTTGCAATGATCTTTTCATGTAATTAGATAAATACTGAAATAAGTCTGAATTCTTATATTAAGAACCATGCCATTACATATACTTTCCCATTTATACAGGACAGCAACTGTTCTCACAGCTGATGGTGATTTTTATCCTCTTTTTAGCTTGATCTAATCTTCATCCGTCTCACCTTTTCTACTACACATCATGACGCTCAACCTGCGTTTTCATAATCTTTCGTCAACTTACATTTTAAGTGCAGAATCCAGATGTTTCTGCCCAACAGTTCCTCTGCATTATTACAAGTACAATTCCTGCCTAAGTGAAGGTTTGATTTTGACTTTCATCCTCATACCATAACTCAGGGCAAGTTCATTCCTAAGGTTTCATATTTGGCCTGATAATTTAAACAGGTGTTACTGAATAACTTAATCAATGACAGCAGAAAGTTGACCTCCAATTAATAATGAAAGCCAGAATTGTGAATGAGTTGAGAGAAGGACAGCCCGAGGTTGGCAGCCCACGAAGGAGAAAGGTACCAGCCAAGCGAGCGCCCGACTTATGCCAGAGTTCAGGATTACTGATGCAGGTATTTTCTCAGCATTCAGTGACCCAGGAGGTTACAATATCCAATAAGGATACCATCCCAGACACACAGGTGGTGGTCACTGATATACATGACATGTTCTGTCATCCCAAAAGAGGGACATGATTCTTTGCCTAAAGAAAAACTGCTTGAAACTGTGTTGCAGTGGTGATGTGGTTTTGTTTATTTATTCTCTAAATTCAGCACCTCTGGAAGGCAGTGAGAGGGTTAACAACTTTGCACCTTCTCAAACCATCAGGCCATATGCTGTGTGAGCTGTGTTACACAGCATCCTGCCAATCTTATGGATATACAGATCAGCTGCTTACTTCAGTCCAAGCCTGAAGAATCATCTCGACTGGGACAAAAGCAGGGTGCTAAGTGTTGTGCACGCTCACACGTGAATTATTGAGTGGCTTCATTCAAAGCAGTCTCTTCGGGCAAAGAATTTACAAGGGTGGGCTGGTAAACACATGCGATATACACAAAACCACTGACCTAGAAAGCGGGGCTCACTCCGTGACAGTCAGTGGCAACAGTTTGAGAAGGAACCTTTGAAAAATTCCATTTGAGGACAACAGGACCTGGCAGCTGTCAGCCCTGGTAGTCAGGTCAGTGGGGAGAAAGGCTTGGCTAGCTGTGTCAGACCCTCGCCAAGCTGTATTGGCTAAGGCTCTAGCCAAACCTTTCAGCACACTGGACATAATTAATGCCGAAAAGGCCCTTTGCCCCGCAGCAGCCTGAGAGGAGCTGATAGGGAAGCATGGATATTGCCCTAATTTCGTTCCTGGATTATTTAGTTCCATGCACTTGCAAAATCAGGTACTTGCAAGAGTTCAAGACATAAAATATATTATTTCATTTTCTGCAGGAACTGTGAAAGAGCCCAAAGTGTTTATTTGTTGATAATCACTAACATAAAGGCACATGCAATCATCACCAAGCATTTCCTTTAAGAGTACAAATATGGTCAAGCCAGAATATATACCATTATTTGCTGGGGACTGATATGAAAGCTGCTATCAACAGGAGGTTAGAAATTGGTGTTGCAACAAAACCTTGCGTTTTGTAGGCATGTCTTCAGAAACTAGAGGAATATGCATCCTGTTGCAAGTTGTACTGTCAGTGGGTATCCAGGTTGTAGCTTAACCACCCGGTTAGGAACATAGACATCCTATAGAGGTAAAGGTATACAAGTAAAGGTATGGATAGCTTTTTCAGTGAATGATTTAGAATGGGAGCCTACCTGAAGTGGTCTCAATTATTCTCAGAAGAAACCTCCCCCTCTCAATTGACTATGCAGAAAACTTATCTCCTAGACACCTGCAACTAGATGCCTGGGACCAGTTTCATCTCACCTAACCACAATTATCTAACAGTGTCATCTATCTCCCTTTTTAAGCAATAGGGAGAGGTAGAAACTTAGGGATGCACCTATGTACTCATTCCTTAGCGTGCACTGACTCACCTCTTCAAAGACTAAAGAAGTTTGGACAATTCACTGAATTTATACACCCAATTCCTGGGCTTGACATTTCAGGCAGAATTAATCCCATGCTTATAGTAGAACATGTGATGAATCCCTCACCTCCTTCCAAATGCAGACTTCCTTTGCTAACTGTAAAGGTATATTGTAAAACCATTCGGATCCCACTTGCAAACAATATTTCTCTCTTTCAGAAAAGCACTTTTAAAATTCACCACCTTCCCATGCACCCAAGATCTACAGCTGGGCACGCTTTCCACATTACTGCCTCCAGCGAGACGCCAGTTTGCTGAAGCTGTTGATGGCAATACAGCGCCCCATTGACTTAGCTTCTGCCAAACAGCCCAGTTACTGCTTTGCGGTCATGACGGAAGGATTTGGCCTTTCTCCTTTATTCTTTCTAGGCATCCATGTAAGATACTTAGAATGGATGCTGAGGATTAGATATACATAATACCTCCAAAAGGACTGAACAGAAAGGAACAGATTAATGCAAGCAACGACATCGCACCAGTGCAGATGGAAAATATTCACCCCAACAGACAAAACCAGGAATAGCAGAGCGCGTGTGATTTGTGGCTAAGCAGCAACTCAGCATAAGTGTCAGAACAACGATTTAGATGTTCTTGATATCTAATCTTATGTTGTATTGAGGACATTACAGTGCAACTCCGAGCATCCAATTCTGTATTAGCTACAGCTGTACATATTAACTTCTGTACAACATTGCTTCTGTTTTCATGCTGCCAAGCCTCATGTCTCTTCCTAAAAAAAATATTATGAGGGATTTTTTATTTTTTTTTAAATCAGAAGTCAGACACAACAGTCTGCTAAATCAAGAAATTCTCTTTAAGAAAAGCAATAGATTTTAAGCCTCTAGAGTACATTGGGGTCACGTTTTTCGGCTTTCCTCCACAGCAATGAAGACCACAAATATACATTAAAAAGAGAGAAAAAAATAGAGCAAGAGAAAGAAAATTAGAGTGGAATCACTTGCCTCCAGCATCTGGCTCTTGAAGAGAAACATACGTGACTACCATTTTTTCATTACCCTCCACTCACATGATCCTTACCACCCTCTATTAGATGGAGAGTCTCACTAGATGATTCACAAAGCTCTCTGTCTGCCAAGCATATTTGGGGCCATATAATTTTACCCTTTGATTATAAATACTGTTGTTATGTAAGGATGTGGGCATACTTACCAGGTCATCATTTCTTTTGGGAGGCAGCGGTTCCGAATTGCAAGCTGTAGTCAGCAACAAACTCTGCCTGATGTTCTGCTAGTTAAGTAATGCTTAAATAAGAGTGATATCAAAGTGATAAATACAAGTCCTCTTTGCTATGCTCTTTTCATGGCCTCAGTCTACATTTTATGTCAAAAAGTACTCTGAAGTATTGTAGATGGAGCTGATAATGAAAACTAAAGTTATGGCTGCTTAGCATTCTCAATTATAACCTCTTATTTTCAATCATTTATAACTTTGCCGAAAACAATGCCTCAAGCTGGTTTGAAGAAGGAGGGGTTCAGTAATTAAATTAATCTGTTCCTGAGAGCATCAAGGAAAACTAGTCTTTAACAACATATTTAGAGGGGGGAAAAAAAAAAAATAATCCAGTGATTTCTTTGAAGCATCCATACGTTCCCCTGCTCCAAAGCTGGCATCCATAAGCACGTAAAGGATTGTTCTGTTCTGAAATAAAGGAAGTTCCTATTTCACAAAGTCATAAAGCCTTTGGGGGGGGGGGGGTGGAATGAGCCACAAAACATTTTGAACTTAATTAGAGGCGTAAAGATCACAGCCAACAGGGAACGTGCCCTAGGACCACAATCCAAGCGCCTGTATTTTGAGTTAGGTGATAGGAGTTGCACCAAGCAGGGCCATCCGGCCATCCCTAATTCCTCAGCAAACGGAGCAAGCAGCAAATTGGAGGAGGAAGGGCTGAGTTAAATAATGAAGTGCTTGAGGGGGAGCAGTTTTTTTTAAAAAACAATGGAACTCTGGAGTCTTTCTGTTCCTCTTTCCCAGCTGCTCTCTTTGCACACCGGTATGCAAATTTGTGCAAATCTATGCAAATGCAGGACCCACTGTGCTCCGTTTGCTGGGTGCTTGCTGGCAAGCCGAGCTCCCGCTCCCTGGGAGTGCCAGGCTGCAGCACCTCTCTGCCTTCCTGACCACACGCTCCACATTTAGGGAGACGGGGAGAAGCTGCAGCACCGTGTCAGCGTGGCAGGTTGTGCCAACATGTCCGGAAAGGAGAGGTGAGTGTTAACGCAAGTGGGCTGTGTCATTCCAAGGCTGGTATCGCTCCCAGAGATGCCCCGTCCTTATGTTGGGGTTTGGCTGCCTGGCACTAGGATATCAAGTCCCTGCAGCCATTAGCGCTGAGCAAGGCCTATATTTTCTACAGTGAGGGACAGGATAATTGAGGTTGTGCAGGTTATTTTGGGGTATTACACCCCTCACCTTCACACCTACGCTATGGTAGATGCAGGCCTTCTCTGGCCACCTCTCAGAGTGCCTTTGACACATCGTCACTCCTGACTGTGCTGTCCCTGGCCCACCTCAGCCACCCAGTCCTGCAAAACACCAGAAAACAAAGGCCACATCTCCTCTTACTGTCCCAAAACATGCTCGCCTTCACCACAGTAAATTCTCCTCACACAGACGGCACTGCTCCTGCACACTCACATCCCTCCTCCACAAGCCAGCTGCTTGCTCCCACCCCGCCACGACAAAACACATCTCCTGCTCTATACCCTTCACCTTGCTCCTCGCCACTGCAACACTTCCTCTGCGTTTACATTCCTCCTCGCTTCCAAATTCACAGCAACAAAAACAACCCCCAAAATCACACAGACCGGAGTTAGAACTGAGCTTAAATTAACTAATGAGTAGTTCCAGCTACTCACCTGCTCTTTCCCATCCAAGGGCCTCAGGCGAGGTACTTTATGAGCATCTCCATCCTCTGCCGTCTTCTCTTGCTGAAGAGACGATAGAAAGGATCTGAGAACAATAACTTGGATTTCACTTGCCCATATGGTCCCGCATGGGACCAGGATCTCAACTGCCTATCAATATCAATGATAACCAGAATCTGCTATCTCACTGCAGAGCTGAACCCTTCCATGCCATCCTCTGCCTCCATCAGCCAGGAGCACCCCTCACCCCCACAGCTCATTTCACCCTTGTCTCAGCACCCAGGAAATTCCCACAAGAGGAAGATTTCAATGTGTATTTCAAGTTCCGGATGTTCGTGTTGATTTCCTCTGTCCTTATCTGAAGTTTTGGTATTCTGCCACTGAGATTCTCATTTGCCCTTCTGTAATTTTCGTAATCTCGATGCTTAGTCGCTGTGAGCTTTCATTTTTTGGCAACGTTGATAAAGGGGGTTGCTTTGTATAAACAAGTTTTATTCCCCTAATAGTTCTAGAACTAGGGCAAGCATGATTTAAATGCAAGAAATACTTATATTAATTATTTCTTTTTGTGAACTGCAAGTAAGCATAAGAAACATCTATCTAGGTATTTATGCAACATGTTTTACTGGAGTGGCTGAGCCACTACAAATCAAGCCAAACATAGAAAATCCTCCTTGCTTCTTTAGGAATAGGACCCCTTGCTGCTTGCCTATTTTTAGTTTTAGTTCTTTCCATTGTGATTTTCCAAGTTTAAGAAAGTAACCAAGTAATGCTGTGCAGTATTTGCAGCCCAGTTCACACCAGAAATCTTGGTCTTAACAATGCTAGAGTTTAATTTAATAGGTACATTATAATTTTCTTATATTATTTTTTGACAACAGTGTAGCCCAGATTCCTGTTAAAACCATTAATGAATTTGGTAGAAGCTGCAGCATGAACAACTGTTTGAGCTGGGCTTAGCTTTACTATAGTTTTGGTTAGGCTTAAGCTTCCTGGCATAAGTGGAAGAAGATACTACGCACAGACAAAAAAAAAAAAAAAATCTTTTTGCTGGAATAGAGACAGGTCAGCAGCTGAAATACAAATGAAGCAGCGATATTTTGCAAGTTTTACAAGCATTGATTCAGCTAGCACACTTTTTCTCTCAAGGTTTCCGGCTCTACCTTGCAGAAAAAGGGGTTGGGCAGCGCAGATAAGAGCCAGACTTGAACTTTGAACCTTCTGAGGCTCCGATATCAAAACTTCCTATTTTATTTCCTTTTGTTTGAGGCTCCTCTGATGAGACACTGAGGGAAAGTATGTTGCGTTCTACTGTTCTCTAGTCTGTCCTTTGACAATGACTGTAACACCACACATACAGAAAGGTATAAATAAAACAAAAAGAAAAATTAACTTCCTGAAAGAAAAACTCTTGACTGTCCTCCCAAAATTATGTGCCAGCCCTGACCCTTTGGATGCATCAAGGCATCTAAGCCTTTTAACTTCATGAAAATCTGTTTAGATAGCTTACTCTGAGGGCAGATTTATGTCCAGAAAATTTGGAGTTGCTTACCAAAAGGATGAGAGTCATTTATTTTCCTGTTACCAGTCTGCCACACGAATGAGATATCATCAGCTAAAATATTCAGCAGAAGCTAGTCCTCACATTTTTTCCCCTTCTTTTTTCTCTTTCCCTCTTTGAGACCAGTTACCTATTTAACTCCATCCTGTCAATTAAACCAGAGAAAAAACGCAAAGAACTAATTAGGCAACTGTGTAATTTTAATTAGCTGTTTTGATAATTAAACTAATTAGTTCCCCTGTGTTTCCACAATATGTGGTGGACTGGTTTTGATATCACGGCTTCAGAGTTCCATTCCATTAGTTAATTAGTCACTTTTGCATTAGAAAGCTTTATTAATGGCCTTAATTTGCAGTTGAAATGAGAAATCTGCTGTCAATAATTTGGATAATTGCCTACTGTTTGATTATAAAGTACAAAAGTAGCAGCACACTATTACATATGCAAATCCCAAGGGTTATTTCCTGGATGCTTAGCTTTCTTGATCTACATTTCATCCTCTCTGGCTTTCTGTTTTTTCTTGACCCTGTTAGGGGGAAGAGAATCCAGCTTATTAAGAAAATGAAGGCCTGTTTTTTTCCCCTTGTCCTGTACTGCATGTATGCTTGTGCCTGCAATTGTTAAAGTTATTGCTTGCTTTGTACCTAATTAGTGTCCTTGGAATTAAATGAACAGCTCTGTATACACCTCTAGCTCCTACAGCCATGTTTGTGCATTGAATAATTGATTCTACTCTGCTAATCAGATAGGGACATAATGAGCCAGTTTAATTAAATGGGGATCTAACCTGGTGAACACTGGGAAAATATTTGCTCATTTACTTAGTAAAAGGCCACAGTTGCTTTTCATTGGATGGAAGGGAAGGTTACGGAAAGTAAAGTAGGCTTTGAAAGCAGAAGCAGTTCACTGGCTGTCTACCCCTCGCAAATCAGGCTACTTGAATAGCAAAAGGTTTAGTAAGTTTAAAAAAAAAAAAAAAAACAAAGGGCCAGGAGACGCTGAAATTGCTGACAGGTTTCCCTGCCTCTCCCAAAGGTGTCAGCATCACTGTTCGGCTATGCTCTAAGAGGCAGGTTGCCTGGTCTTACAGCCCTCAGTGATTTGCAGAAAGAATTTCAACTCAGTGCATTGCCAGTTGGTGCCTGTGTAACTGCAGTAAGGTAAGATTCAGTCGCAGTTTATCTTCTTGGTAGTAGAGTACTTAACTTCAGGTGCATATGTGTTTGTCTTTTATGGAACATGGCCATTTATCCTGCTGTTTCCTTATAAATCCTGCTATTAAGCTCTTCAAGTTATTTCTGTGAATGTTGGTATTGATATGAAAACTTAAGAGGTAGTGACTGGGGGAGCAGGGGGAGGGCAGCCAGGAGTTACGTAACTTTAAAGTTTTTTTGGCTATTTTGAATAAGCAGCTAAAGGCTTTGAAGATAACATCTGATCACTTTCCAACTTTAAAGTGACTACAGCAATAATTATTCTTTAACGCCAGCTAAATCTTTGGAATGGGAAGATGATTATGGTCTCTAAATGCAAAAGATTACCCGCGTCTTCAATGACAGCCTAAGTGAAACTTACAGTCTTCGCCGTAATCTGCAAAAGCAAGCACTAGCTAAATACACATCTGTAATTCTAATTGCACATCAGACCAACTTTACCTGCAGGGATAAAGTAGTGCAAGGCCAATATAGAAACAACATGGTGCTCATCTGCTGTGGTGTACTAGGATGAAATAGCATATTGACCCTGAATCCATACTCTGAGTAAAAGCAATTGTCATTCTGCCACTGTAACACCTTGTTGCCAGTGGCGATGTAATTAAAGCTGTGAGGACTCATTTTCCATTCTTATCTCTTAAGCTCGTCTGAATCAGAAACTGTTTGTCTGTGGTAACTGAGAAAACGTACTACAAGGCTACATGTTTATGTATGAATTTTTGGTAGTCTATTTTTGTGGGGCGATGAGGGGACAGCTCTAAGCATCTTATTTCCAACATTCATTCTCCTACTGTGTGTATATATATAAAAAAAAAATACAACTTGTGTGTGGAGATATATATGTAATTTTATATATTTGATTCATACACACATATATAGATAGATATATAGGCACACACGCACATACAGTTTAAATTTTACTCACCCCCTTTTCTCCTCTATTAAAATTCCGAATGGCTAAGAGGATTTTCTCAATTTAGTCATACTTTTAATCTTCACTGAAATGAGTGATGACTTCTTATAATAAAAAGTTGACAGGCTTACATTGCGCACCGGTGGATTAGTTTCCCTTGGTGATGAGGTTTTCTTTTGTGCGCCGTGTGTCTGTTTGATGGAGGTTTAACAGAAAGCATTTTGGCAGAAATTGGATGCAGCAGGGATCATCTGGAGATGGCTGCTGTTCGATATTAACTGCACACAGTAACTTTTTTTTTATTTATTTTTTTTATTCTTCAGCCAGGTGACAGAAGCAGCCAAAGCATGTTTTCCCCTACTGAAAGAAATAGAAGCATTTGGGGGGTGATTATAAAATCAAATATATGTGCATGGTATGAATCTCCTTAAGCATCACGTTTAATTTGCTTTTGGCCATTGTCTAGCAAAAGCATGCAAGTAAGGTGTTCTCTGTAAGAAGTTATCAGGCCCATGAACATCTGCAACATATACTTATTTTTCTTAAAAAATAATAATAAATAAAAAAAACC
Source organism: Chroicocephalus ridibundus (assembly GCF_963924245.1). Taxonomy (NCBI): domain Eukaryota; kingdom Metazoa; phylum Chordata; class Aves; order Charadriiformes; family Laridae; genus Chroicocephalus; species Chroicocephalus ridibundus. The sequence continues at coordinate 150,436,496 of NC_086284.1, forward strand.
ACCACAAATGAAAGGTTTTCCATCCTCTGGGTAGGGGGAGAGTAATATGAATTTAAACAGGATACTGTTATAAAAACTGCAGTTTCTTAGGGTGTGTACGAGCCTAATTATTTCTTGGAAAAAAAATCAAAAGAATTTTTGCAGCTTTTAAAAGTTTCTGCCAGGCACAAGGGGGCACAAACAAACATAACTGCTTCCCAGTATCTTCAGCAATGCTGCTTGATAGGTGTGATGAAGGCATAAGACCATTTCAATGTCAATTTGAGGGGGTTTCAGTAGGGGCTTTGAGCCACCTCTATGTACCCTGACATCCGTGTTGCTGGCTGAAACTAATCTGTAACAACTGCCTGATTAGTTTATAATCCTCTGTCAATAATTGTACTGGACACAAAATGACTCTGTTTTCATGAATCCTGAGTAGGACTATGTAGTCAAAGGAAGTTCTTCTCCAGATCTTCTGAACGCAAAGCCTGCAGAAATCAAGGTTTGACCAGGCTTTGCTTCAGGAGATGCCTACTCTTGATAGTTCACCAAAACATACTTCTCCCAAGTGCATCTGAAAAGAATTCCGTCCAAACAATGCAAATTTTTCGTAAGACTTCCTAAATTCATGCTGTTCTGCCGTACTTACATCCATAAGAACAAGCAGAGAGATTCACACTATGCGAGAACTGGTCTCTCAGAAAACGTGCCACACAAGTACAACATGAATTCAACATCGGTTGAACCGAGGTACATAAATAATTCTAGAAAGATCAACAGAAATGGTTGAATATATTGTAAAGTATGCCATGCTCATCATGAGTGCTCTTTTAATTTGGTTCTAGGTGTCCAGATATGATTGATTTCAATTTTATTTCTTTAAGGAATTTGTCTCAAGTGCCAAATAGTTACCACTAGAATAATAATGAGCGATGTCTGAGCACTTTTAGTACTTTAGAATTTTAGCTGACACTTTAAAAATGTAGGGTTTTTTTTTTCCCAAATAATAAAAAACAATAGTCTCTTTTCTATTTCACTGAACTTTTGAGAACAGGAGCAATACGTTTATAATAGAGATAGGAAAAGCTTAATCTGCACTTACTTCTGGTTCAGACAGCCAGCAGTGACAATCCTGCTTTCCTTGTCAAGTTTCAAGAACTCACAATCCTTAATTTAAACACTTGACAAATCTATGGAGCCTGTCAGTCTAGTTAATGAAGCCTCCTCCTTCCCCTTTTTTAAACAAAATCTGACTTTCTTTAAAGACCACTTAAGGCATATCTCTGATTATACAAACAGGTTCTGTCCTAGAAGAGTGAATAATCCAATAATACCTCCTTTGGCTTGTTTCCCTCATCACCCCCAATAGTTCACTAGAGGAATATAGTTTATTTAAAGGTAAGGAGCTAGTCTAAAATAAGCAACAGACATATTAAATTTTCAATACAAAGAGTATGCAATACTCAATACAAATCACTGCTTTGATTAGCAGGCTTCTTGATCTTGGGTCATTTAGAAAGTTATATACATGAATAAATAATCTCTGAAGACTCTCTTACATATCTATCAAAATATACCTATTTTTCAGACATTTTCAAGTCGTGAAATTGCTTCCTCAGCATCACACAGCATATATGAGAGTATGTATATATGATGATACACGAAGAGATACTGTGCATTCAATTGTTCAGAAAGTTAGACCACCTAATTAGGCAGATTTTGGCATCTTTACTTTTGTTCTCCAGACTAGCAATTTATTTAAGAAAATCAGGTGCTGAAATAAGACTGTTACCTCACTGTGCTAAATGTTGTGAAATATGTATTGACATCTCTTTCTCAATGAATTTGCAGTCCCCCCTGGGACAAAACACAGTAAATGATTTTACACATGATATGAAAATATATGCAATGTTTTTTCTCTTTCTAGTTTCTATTATGATCATAGAAATCTAGAAGGAAAAACTTGTGAGTGGCAGGAACATGAGGTCACATAGTTGCGTTGTTTGTATAAGCTACTTCAACATGCAAAATCAGTAAATATTAATGGTTGGATCGGCTGCCCATCGTCAACAGTCAATTCTGGTAATAATTCCTATAGCTGTCACAATAGAAGAGAATCTTGAGATGAAACGTTTACATCAACATTAATTAACATAATGTGAATGCTAACGACATAGTTGTCTGTATGCACTGAGAACAGACAACGTGAAATGTAGCAGATATGAAAGGATCTACGGCCCTCGATCCTCGATTACTGCGACTGGCATCACAGCTGGTAGTGAAATTATGACCAAATAAGGGTGGAATTGGAGGCAGGTAGGAGCAGAGATTTTGAGAACAAGTTTAAATCGAACATAAGAGGTGGAGCTATAGGAGCTGTAATATAGTCAGAATTAGGGATCGGAAAAGCTACATTAAGCAGAGGTATTCTGAATATGTTGTGGGAGTGGGAAAGTGGTTGGCTTCACGAAGGTCGGAGAAGATAACTATAAATGTTGAGTCAAGGTAGCAGAAGATGACAGCTATGAATGTGGAATCTCTTTAGTGAAAACACACATGGGCCAGGCCTCTTGGTAGCACAGGGAGATGGGTAGCCGGACAGGGTTGCTGTCAGAAAGATAGAGTGAAAAGATGGAAGGCAGAGTCAGAAAATGGTGCCTCAATTAGATATGAATAACAGCAAGATGACAGCATTGTCTACTATGACCAAACTTTGGAAGGAATAAGCAAAACCAGTCATTTTAACTGTCTGAATTTTAAAATGATAAGGCTGCCAAAAGATCATGTCAGGATGAAAGACAAATACAGGACAACATTGATTAAGAGTAGAGAAGCAGGTTTCTGAATGAGTAGTGTAAATACGGTACCATCTCTTATGTGAAGATCAGCCAAAAGGTTTTCATCTGGTTGTAGGAGGTATCTGGAAATTCTCATTAAAATACCTTTGATGAAAGGGTTTGGGCTTATCACTTGTTTTCTAACTGTGTGATACAGACTCCAATGTAACACCATAAGACAGAGTAAATATTGTATTTTTCACGTATAGGGCTATCAATATAGACTTACATATTAGATGTTTTTACTAAAGCTTTGGAAACTTGGCTTCTGAGTACATTGTATGTGGAAGTCTTTCATCTAGATGTGTAACATAATGTCTCTTTTAATTTTCAGAGGGCTTATCCTGAAAGATTTCCAGTTCAGTAAATGTTGTTGATAAGGATTTTCTATTTGTGTACTGCATATATGAAACCCAACACTTTAGACTTTATTTGAAATTCTTATATTTTAGTATCCAATGTGAAATGGTTGAGCCATCCTTAAATAGGAGCAATTTCCATCTCGCTCAAATTCACCATTATCACACCTCCTGGAAACTGAGAATACGTCAGACTGTGGGCTACAGACAGCTGCAGGCTTTCCAGTGAAAAAGAAGCTTGCCCGATATAAAGCAAGAGCCCCACCTGTATGCCAGAAGGTATTTTTGTGGTACCGAGATCACAGTTCAAAAGTGGCTATGAATTTCCAGCTTGGACTAAAATTTAAAGGAAACTGTCACTCACCAGAAACCTTGCTCTTTATCCAGCCCATAGGAAAGATTGTTTTGGGACCAGGTCTATTCATTCTATCTCACTTATGCTGTCACTGTCTTTTAGCACTCCCTTAGTTTCGGGAACATGCAAATGTTTTTCCCACTTGCTTGATATGCATCAATCTGTTAGCATTTGTCTGTCACGTCTTAACTCTTTCTCTTCCAGACTGCATGAGGTAGTGGAAAGGGTACAAATAAAATTGATCCTTGGAGGGGTTCACAATTAGAGAGATCTGAAGTTGGAGGTTTGGATGTATCTCTCAACAGGGCTTGCGACAGTTAAGGTGAATCCCCCTAGCCCTCGTGCAAACCTCTGTCCTAATGTCCCTGGGTTGATTGCTGCAGACAGGTCCAGGACACGGAGGATAAAAGTCTGCCCTTCACCCAGAAACAGCAGTTCAGTGGCCATCAGTCTCACAAATGCCATTTCTCTCTCTGCATGGTGACCTGAAATCCAGATTGTGCTGGCCTAGTGTATTGATTCTAGTTTTCTCTCTGGCTAGGCTCTCTTTGAGCATACTCCAAAATGAAAGGTTTGAAGTTGACTGGTAGCTAATGTGATGCAATTCCTTCCTTGAGGAAAGAAAGGGACCTACCCTGAAAGGGCAATTGATTAATTTAGCCAAGAGAAATGTAGTTGCTCAGGATAAGTAATGCAGCAGGTCAGAGCCAGAGGTCAGGATGAAATAACGTTTAAGTTTCCATTGCTTCTGGAGATGTAAATTTGATTTCTGTAATGAAGGCCAAGGTGTTTGTTGATCATCAGGCAGGGACTAAATCTCTGTGATGTATGAACACAGTCCTTGACAGAGACCCACCTCATCTCCTGGAAGGATGCAGATTGCCCTACGTTTGCATGCAATACACGGTTACTGACACTTAAGCCAGGCCCAGGAAGAAAGCATGTCACCACACGTCGTTCTTGATACCAGCAAATAAAGTAGAGACTGAAGTCCTGAGCCTGCACATAACACATGGGTACATGGTTGTATGTCCAACAGGGGTAGCTGAATCGGGCACACGTTACATCCACAGAGACAAATTTACTGACTTGCAGCCAGTGTTCTTCTGCTGAAGTCAGTGGTGTAAGAGAGGCATAAGTCAATACAGAACTTGGCTTACTGTATTGCACATACATATTTAAAGCAGCGTGGCTTTGCATGGTAGTTTCTAGCTTTATTACATGAATACATATGTTCCTGCTGATGTAATTCTCTTGAAAGGTATAAATAATGGATATTCTTCATAAGCAGTTGACCCCCTGGAAAGACTGAAATCAGAGAGAGGGAGTTTGAGCTACCTTGCACAATTCAGCTCGCACCTGCACTCAAAGTCACTGGATAAAAGTCAGTTAGAGGAATGCCTGTAATGTGTCTTTGCCTGCTGCCTCCAGTGTCACTCTGGTCACTAGCACCAAGGAGTCTATTAGATGGAAAAGACAGGGGGAGAAAAACAGTTGAAGTAATGTAGCTTGTTAAACTACTGCCTTTCAAGTCTTCGGGGGCACTTTTATTTTATTTTTTAACAAAGGACAATCATTTTGTAACAGAAGGGGGCTTTAGCATCAAAACAGGTGTGACACCTCCCCCTTTCCCACAGCCAGCTACAAGAATAAAGGAAACAATTCTCAAATATTGCCATTTCTGAGGCATTTTAATCCTCCTGCCAAATCGGAGATCAGACAAGCCTAAGTTCCCTTGAAGTCCTTATTCCACTTAAGCAAAATATAGGAAAAAATGCAGGAAAACAGCAGCAAGGACTTAGTTTGCAAAAGACTTGTAGATTTTGCAGAAGGAAAAAGCGTTACAAAAAGGTAAATCTTGTCCACTGTCCTCACCAGTGTACTGGTCTGCCTAATGGCAACCTCTTCCAATCTGCAGGTATGGGGATTACCTTACCAAGACAGCTGTTGCTTCGCTTTTTTGCAGATTCTTCTTGCACATGGTTTGAGAGGACTGGATAGGACTGGACAGATGGAAAAAAAAAAACAAAACACAGCTATAACTTCTTTTTAATCTTTTTTTTTTTTTTAATCTGAAAAGAGAATTCAGCTTTTCTTTTTCAAAGGAAGTCTGAATTTTTCAGCTTTCCCATCCCACAGACGTTGCACCTTCTAGTACAACAAGCTAGTATAACAAGAGCTAGTTGGTGTTACTTAATACTTCCCAGAAATGTTTCAGCACTAGCAGAAAAGTAGCAGGAATACCAGTGTTGTCAGGGCTTAAATCACCAAATCCGATCTAGGCTTGCATTGAACAGGGTTAGGAGAAAGCTCTTGGACTTCAGCTGCTCTCATAGTCTAACCACTGCAACAACAGCAGGCAGTATCAAGAAAAACACTGGTGTATCCAAACAATAAAGCAACTAAGCAGCGTTACAGACTTGAAGTTTCAGCTTCATAAATTGAGAAATGCAGGTGCTCAAATCGCTTATGTGCTCCTTGGGGGTACGCTGGCAACCGAGCGAACGCACACTCAAGCCTGGTTCAGCAGGAAAATGGGAGAACCAGCCCCTTGTCCCTCCTCACCCAAACAAATTTAGTCTAGCTCTTTTTAGAGCAAATACAGTCTGATGTTATATTCACACGTTGAGACAGAGTCTGACTGTTTTTTTAAAGCATTGGTATTAACAGAGTATTACTCTGGATTTGCACCTTTGTAAATGAGATGAGACTCCAGCCCACTGTATATGGTAGAATTTTTTTCCCCCCCATGGTTAGTCATAGTATAAACATATCCTGCTTCTTTCATACAGCCACCTGCCATTTTTGCTTTATTGCTGCCAGAAGGTTTAAAGGCATGCTTTTAAATATCTTGAAAGTTTCCTGTTGATAAGAAAAGGTGGTTTTAGCACTTTTAAGTAAACAGTAACACACAAACATCACAAATCATGCTTTTTGATAGAATCTACATTAGCTACATGAAGCATGAGGGACGCTACTGTGGGGGGAAGAGGGGGAAAAAAAGCTCGATTTCTGGCAGGGAGACCTAGCAAAAATTAGTTGCAAAATGTGGGCTGGATATCTACTATATATCGAGACAATCAAGTCAGACGTTGAAACAGTCTTTGTATGCTTTGTGCCTGGGTAACAATCATTGGGCAGCTCTGCAGGTGGAAGAGATGGTTCTGCAGCAGATAGCTAACACTCTCGAGCATTTTAATCTGTTGAAATCCACAATTTAAAGGGAAAAATACCTGTTGATCTCCAGGAGAACAACTGCAACACAATCATACAAGTAAGCACTTCTTAAAAATCACTGTAACATGGGTGCTCGGAAATCAATTTCTGGAATATTACTGCTATTCCTAAACAGGTGACAAACAGAGACTTAAAAATCATTGATGTGTGTTTAAACTCTCTCGTACAAAACAAGTCCGTTCAACAGGCAGTGAATTAAACTATAGGTGACCCAAAGATAGAACGTTTATTATAAATCATGAGTACAGTGCATGGATTCAGACTCTAAACATGACCTCCTGGTTGGGTACTTACAAATACATGTCCTCTGTCAAGAATCACAAGCTTTGGGACGTCAGCAGAGCACCAGATGCATGTTTTACATAAAGCCCAAACTGACAAGTGGTAGATTTATAGCCTCCGTGTTTGGAACAGTTCTTAGAAATGTACAAAGAACAATTAAGATAGCCTCTTGGGGCAAAGAGTGAGTGGTGTGGTCACACCATAGAGAATATTCATAGCAAAGGACTCAAGGCAAATTTAGTCGTCTTTGTCTCCATTTGAGAGTTTTCCATGAGGAGCTTCCCATTTCAGTATTTGTGATTTAGCATACTTTAGTCTATGACATATTAGTCTAATTTCCATTATTTAAGCTGAAGTTTTTTTGTTGGGGTTTTTATCATAATTAATTTGACTAACAGAGTAGAGGAGGATAGTTACTGCTTCTGAGTGAGATGACTAAAATGTTATAACCCGAGAATGAATACCAAGACTCTTGTGCCTTTACTTTAGCAAAGGAAAATCACATTCCTGGAATTTTTACTGGGAGAATGCTTTACTTTTTGTGTTCAGAAGACCTCTTCTGGAGTAACAGATCTGGTATGGAGTATCGCACTCACAGAAAGTTATAGGCAGATTGGAGTAAACCAGCACAAATAAGAGGAAGAATTTGGTCCTGTCTTGTTTGATGTTTAATCTGTATCAACTGTGACTGCTGCCAAAAGAAAGTCCCATGTCTGTCCACTTGGTCCTCCTGTTTCATTCACATCTGGTCTGGTGCCTAGGAGCCTAAGAGTTGAGTGGTTACTGGCTTGATGGAAAACTAACTAGCCCACCAAATTACTCATCATGAAGGTATGTGATCCACTGATCCAGCCCTAAAGGAAAAGATGGAAACAGAGCGGTGCGGAAAGGGGAGAGAAGGGCTGGCTCTCTCAGCAGCAGCCTTTAGCTATGCCAAATAAAATTCAGGGTGAATCTGTGCTCTGAGGCTGCAGGTCTGCGGGCACCAGAGCCATCCTGCCTGCTGCCCCCTCCACCCTACCCGACTTACAGTCCTTTCCTACTCACGGCTGTGTAATTGTACCCGCTCCTTTGCACAGATTTTGATCCTTGCTAGAGTCTATCATCAGCCACTTTAACAGCCCAGTGGAAAGCTATCAGGCTGTTTTTGCTAGGCTTGTTTTCTGGTGTGTGCTTTTTAAGTGTGCTATGATAGAGATCACGTGGGCACGTGTGCTGGCACATGGCGAGAGAAGATCTGGGGGTGGGGTAGTGAGGAGAAAGGGAAAGGAGGAGCTTTTAGCAACACTGAACTGTTAGAAACTCTGGCTTGTAAGAGAAGCCTGGGTTTAGGCAGCTTGGAAATCAGGACGTAGAGAGTCCATCTTCATTGCATAAAAAGTCACTACAAAGAGGTAACACTCACTTCCCCAAATCTAAAAAAGGGGGGGAAAAACCCAAGAAAAAAATGGTTAAGTTTGCTTGAAAGGTACTTTTGAAGAGGTCTTGGAGAGAAAAGGTTTTTAGCTATGTGGCTAGACCAAGCTTAGATAAACACTTGGGGTAGATTCTAGGCAATGTTACTCCCTCTTGGTGGAGAGAGATCAGCTAGATCATCTCCTGTGGTCTTTTCCAACTCTACATGTGGATGACTCTAACAGTACTGTTCTAATACAGGTTCAAAGAGATAACCTTCATTTTTCAGATATCAAGATAGACAGCATAATTCATAGAAATGTATTCAGAACAGTAAAATACAAAGATCAAGCTATCCATCTGTAATTCAAGCAACATTTGTTCATATAACTCGTTCATCTGGACAATTTACAAAATTGGCCTGGCTGTAGTCCTATTTGCATGATAACAACAGCTGACAAAAGTTCTGGGAGCAGGAAGGATGGCTCTGTGCTGAAGGCCTGGAGCTAAGTTAGGCAATCAAGAACATCCCTTCTCATGGGGTGAAAACAGACATTTTGCGTGGAGAGCAAGCAGATATATCTGACGCAAAAAGTCAAAACCTACTCTTTCTTATACTCAGTTAGCCTCAAAAAAAAATTATTTGACTTAGGGAGAGGATATGAAACTGGGAGTCAGAAGACATTTAAGCGCCTACGCCATCTCTTCCCACCTTTATCTCTTTTGTTTGTTAGGGCTCAGAGTTCATACACTAACACTCACGTTTAACTTCAGGCTCATCAGCTGGCGCCTCCCTGCAGCAAGCAGGGGTGGATGTCTTGCTGTACCATGGGATGATCCCCAGCGGGACAGGCCCTGAGCCTCTGCCTGCAGGGTCAGAAAACTGACCCCAACAGCAGCAAAAGCTCTTGTCCTGCCCTGGCTGCCTATTTCCACCTCTACCTTGTTCAGCCCCCTCTCGAGCCCTAGGCATACCAGTTCTTGGAGGACCATGTTGTAAAAGAGCAGACTGAACTGATCTGAGCTTACAATAGAAATTTTACCAAAAAGCCAAGGTCCTGTAAATAATTGTGCCAGTCTCATTTAGGAAAGGGGCCTGCAGCAGAAAAGGAGTGAGTACAGCATGAGGAAGAGAGGGAAAATTTCTTGTGCTGGCTTTCCTATCAAAACACCAGTCTTGGGGAAACCACAGCCTCAGCCAGGGGTCCAAACCTGTAATATGAATTAAATATCAACATTAGAATAACAGGAATGGCTCCTTTTTGTTTACTTGGAACTACCTTCAATTTGCACCAGAGTAATTGAGAAAAATTCGGGTTAGGGTAAGACTTTTCAAGCCGTCACAGCAAAATTAATATGGAAAGATTGAGATATACCTCCAATGGCAGGGGTAGAATATTTATCTTTAAAAAGAAAATGTTGTGATTGCAAGTTCTTTTTTTTTTTTTTTTTTTTCCTCCCCTGTATCTTCAAAAGAAAAAAGGAGAAAATTCCAGCTATAAAAGGTATTCGTCAAGAACAGCCATCGGCCAGCACCACAAATGAGCAACTCCAGTGTGAAAACACTTTCAAAGTTCTAAATGAGTTGTCCCTGTGGTAATAAAGAAAGGCTGTTTTACAGCATGACAGTATGTAAGACAGCATTGTCAGCTATAGTTTATTTAAAGCACAAGGCCTGTAACAGGAAAATAATGACTTTAATAAAATTTACTATTGACTTTGTAGGCTAAAATCTTTCTGTCATCAGGAATACAGAAAAACAACCTGCCTGAAAGCCCTTCACTTAAATATATTCCTTTAATATTTCAAAGCAACTTGTGACTTTTTTTTTTTTAATATACATGCTACTTCAAAAGATACTGTAGTGGGGTGGAAATTAGTATTTTTAATAGAAAGTTGGAATTGCTTACATAAGGGAAAAACTGGTAATGACCTATGACACTGTCTACTGAAAGCAACATTTGAGGAAACTGCAAAAGCAGTTAATGCAATTCCTTGAAAAGCTGTATAAAGCTATGTCACAAATGAATGATTTATAAATTACTGAACGTCCTTCTCATCTAGAGGATATCTTTTAATCATGCGCTGTAGTTTTCTCTGAGTGAACTCCAAAGAGCCTGCTGCGGAGATACACAGAAATCTGCAGCATGTTAACAAGGTTGGGGTCATTTCTAAGAATTGAGGGGGGAGCAAAAAATAAAAAATCCTCACATTCGGCATGATTTTACTTTCGAACCAATTTGATTAAATGCACTATAGCTTGCTGGTAGTGTGTGAGAGGTCACGCCTTTTATATGAAAGACTGCAGAATTTTCATTCCTTTAATGTTTTTTTACATAGTTAAAATAAACTGTGGTAAAAAGTTTCCCAACAGCATATGACAGCTCAATTTAGAGGTGAAACCTTTTAATAAAATCTCATGAAATGAATGCTTTGGTTTATGCACTCTGTTTGTGTTTCCCACTGGAGTGCTTAGCATTGTGAAGCGGTGGTTTCTTTCTTTACTGCTGCAGAGCAACATCACGAAGGAGAGTCTGGAGCCTCAGAACAGAAAAGATGCAGCTTAGCCGCGGTAAAATTGTTGATGGAGGAATCTTAATTTACAGCGAAAATGCTTTCCTCTTGACTTTAAAAAAATGCTATTGTGCATTAATTTACATTGCAGATAATTAATTAAAAATGAAGAAAAATATTCCACAGAGGCTTTTTAGAAAGGACTCTGGGGTCCAGAAATAGTATTAAGAGGGGAACCAATTAAAGATTTATCTGAGAATGAATAATTTTGCTAGGACTTTGACAGTGGAACCGGCTGAAGTCACATTTGTTGTAGCTTTCCCTTGTTTCATGCACATCCACAAAATCCTTCTTATGTTTGCTAACGGACATATCAAGGAAGAAGTAGTCTTTCCATAAGAAAGCACAGTGCCTGTCTTCCCTAATATGCTGCATAAGTACCACCTAAAAAAGTGGCAGTACTCCCAGAAGTTTAAACATGCAGTTCATAGAAAATGTGGTTCACTTCCATGTTCAGAAACGCAGGGCTCATTCAACGCTTGAGAACTAGGAAGGCAAAAAGGGTAAGGATCAGAGCAGGACCAAGCCTGACAGAAACAACCTTTTATGCCATATGAATTGTACTGGCTCAGCCTCTCCCTGCAGCCAACCTGTTATCAAGCGTTGCCAAAAATCAAACAGCCAAAATAGTATAAATCATCGGGAGAACGTATCCCGTCGAATGAATGCTGTGCAGGCCCCATAACCATAGTCCTGCCAGGACGTTGCTTGTAAAATACCAGCTATTTTAGCTTTCCATAGTGGCTTAAAAACCTTACTGTAGTATTGACCCTTTGTTTATATGTATGTGGTTGCATGGTGTATTGTCTGTTATCCTTTGTGGCTCTCTACAGCTAGGAATATTGTTCTTCCTGGCATGTTGTTCTAGCCTTTCATAACATCTTACCAAACAGGTAGGAATATTGTTCTTCCTGGCATGTTGTTCTAGCCTTTCATAACATCTTACCAAACCTCATGAAGTTTGTCACCCTGCTACACTGTGACATAGTAAACACGTCTAGAGACTAGAGTCTAAACAAGCCTAGAGTTAGGCTCATGTCTCTGTCTATTGCCCTCATTTGGCAGCAGTCACCAAGACTTTTGGGGTTTGCTCCAATGTAATCTTAGAAGAGATACTCCATAAAATTTGGGGGTTTGTAGGTCGGCCAGATGTTTGTGAGTATCAAGGTCACTAAGGATGAATTACTACTCTGAAGTGCTACAGCTGGCTTCAGCCCTGCAAGGAATATAGGAAACAGAAAAGTTGCAAAATTTTATTTTTGTATGACCACTCAAAGACTCAAGGGTGAAAAATAAATGTGTACTATCACTTAAAAAATATTTAACCAAATCTTTAATATAAGGTGTAAAATACAGTGCAGATATTCTGGTGGGAGAGTTAGATGCCTATCTCTAAGATGGACGCTTAAGGTGTCCCTTCCTCACTCCCTCTCCCTTACTCTTTAATCCCCATCTCATGCCATGGCACTAAGGACTTACTAAGGGAGTGACCCAATGCAAAGGATGGGCTCACACTTTATCTGTTGCAGGAATAGACCTCAGGCCTCATATTTAAATCGGTGTTTCACTTACTTCTGAAATAAGATGTTGAATCCATTTTTAAAAGACCCACTTTTCAAGACGTATCAGCCCTCAGAAATTTCCATCCTCTTCAGTAAGAAATGCTGAGAGCTTATTGCTTGGAGAAAAAATCAGGACTAAAGAACCTCAGTCTAAATTTTGGAGCATGTCTTAGACTCCAGCTCTTCAAAGATTAGCCCTTACGTTTTATCCAAACTGCAAGAGGATAGTTTTATTAATTTCAGCTGGAGGTTATTTTGTCTTTTATCTTATTTTTCAAGGCATGTGTGAGCTGAGGGAAAGACTTCAAATCTATAGCTCATCAACTTTAACAACTTTTTTTTTTTTTAAGGCAGGATTCATATAATGTAGAACACAGGACATTTATTCATTAAACTCTTCCCTGGGGTCCCAGAAACTCCAGCCTTTCTACTATATACTGGGCAGGGGGAGGAAGATCAGGCAAGACAAGGGGAAAAAATCAACCATTTTCAAGAGGACCTTATTACCTTTTAAGCCTTTTAGGGGTGTACCTATTTCATTCTGCAGTTGTTCTCATTGCTCTTTTCTGACATTGCTTTGCTGCTCAGTAAAGATAATGGCAATTATGAGATCAACTCCAGGAACCACATTATCTCCAAAATAAAAATTAACATCTTTTGACAAAGATGTTCCATGTCAATAGCGTTCTCTAATGTGCACCTAAAAATAGTAGTCCTGAGAGGTGAAATAAGATACCTTGGCTGCTTCTAGTCATACTTTCTAAGCCTGGATAAATAATTAATGGCTTTACGTCATAGTATCTACATGTGAGACATCTGAATTATCTAGGATGTTGGACGGCTTAATTCAAGTGTACATATGATCCTTAAGTATTTTCTGCTTTGAAGGATCACCTGACACAGGTGATTAAGGAGCTGATGAGGCAGGTGCTCTGCTGGACCTCATACTTGCAAACAAGGAAGAATTGATTGGGAATAAGAGGGTCAGGGGAAGTCTTCACTGTGGTCACCATGAGATGGTGGAGCTCAGGATCCTGAGAGGAGGGAATGAGGCAAAAAGCAGAATCACAACCCTGGACATCAAAAGAGCAGATTTTTACCTTTCAGGGATCTGCTTGGAGGAATCCCATAGCATGTGGTCCATGAGAGAAAAGAGGTCCAGGGAAGCTATTTGATTTTGAAGGATCACTTCTATGAAGCTCAAGAACAGTTTATCCCAAAGTTCATAAAATCAAGCCAAGGTAGCAGGAGGCCTGCATGGATTAACAAAGAACTCCTCATAAAACTCAAACATGAGAAGGAAGCATGCGGGAGGTGGAAGTGTGCTGGGATGGAATTAGGAAAACCAAAGCCTACCTGGAGCAGCATCTGGTAAGGGCAACAAGGAGGGCTTCTACAGGTATATTAAAAGTGAAAGGAAAACTAGACAAAATGCAGGCCCAATGCTGAACGAGTCAGGAGACTGGTGACAGATTTTGTGGAAAAGTCTGAAGTCCTCAGTGCCTTGGTCTTTACTAATAAGGCCTGGTTTCAGGAATCTCAGGCCTCTAAGATGCATGGTAAAGTCTGAAGCAATCATGATTTACCCTTAGGGAAGACGGTACAGTTACCTACAGTTAAATACACCGGTTAAGGTGTATTTAAAAAATCTAGGCATACACAACTCCCTGGTGCCGGATGGGATGCACCCATAAGAGCTGAGTGAGCTGGCGAATGTCATTGCAAGGCCACACTTGATTCTCTTTGAAAGATCATAGCGACCGGGAGAGGTTTCTGAGGACTGGATGGAAGCAAAGCCCCCATCTTCATGAAGGGCTAGAAGGAGGGTTTAGGGAACTACAGAACTATCGGGCTCATCTTGATCTCGAAGAACTTGAAAGAGCAACTAATCCCGGAAGGTATTTCCAAACACACAATGGACAAAAAAGTGACTAGGAGTAGTCAGTATGGATTCATGAAGGGGAAATCATACTTAATCAACCTGATAGGCTTCTATGACAACAACTAACTCAGTGGGTAAGGTTAGACCATTAGATATTGTTTATCTTGAGTTTGCAAGGTTTTGAATATTCTTTCCCAAAAATTCCTCATAGAAAATCTGATGAATTATGAGCTAGATAAATAGACAGTGAGGTGAACTGAAAACTGGAAGAACTTCAAGGCCCAAAGGGTTATGAACAGCAGCTCAAAATCCATCTGGAAGCCGATCACTAGGGGTGTACCGCAAGTGTTGATTAGTGACCTGGATGATGGCACAGAATGCACAGAATGTCAACAGATCTACAGATGATCTAAAATTTTAAGGAGTGATTGGATGTGCTGTCATCCAGAGGGATCTTGAAAAGTTGGAGAAATGGCCCAACAGGAATTCATGAAGTACAACAAAGGGAAGTACCAGGTCCTGTACCCACTGAGGAATAACTCTATGTGCCAGAACACACCGGGAGCCTACCAGCTGGCAGGCAGCTTTGCAGAAAAGGACTTGGGCATCCTGGTGGACTGCAAGTTCAACATGAGCTAATATTGTGTGCCCTGGAGGCAAAGTAAGTTAACAACGTCCTGGGTTGTTTGGAAGAGTATTGCCAGCATGTTAAGGGAGGTGATGTTTCCCCTCAGTTCAGTACTGGTGAGGCCACATGTGGAGCTCTAGGTTCAAATGTGGGCTTATCAGTACAAAAGCAGCAAGGGAGGTTCTGGAGTGAGTCCAGCGAAGACCCACAAAGATTAAAGGGCTGGAGCATCTGTCAGATGAGGAGAGGCTGAGATCTGGGACTGTTCATCATGGAGAAGTGAAAGCTCATGGGAGATCTGATCGAAGTGTATAAATACCTGATGAGAAGGTGTAAAGAAGATAGAGCCAGTCTCCTCTTAGTGGTGTCCAGTGACCAAAAAAAAAAAAAAAATACAGTGGGCACAAACTGAATTTCCAGTCAAATTTAAGAAAAAACATTTTTTACTGTGACGGAAATTGAACATTGGAACAGGTTGTTCAGAGTGGCAGTGGAGTCTCCGTTCTTGGAGACATTAAAAATCTGACTGGAGATGTCCCTGGGCAACCTGCTGTAGCTGACCCTCTTTTGAGTAGGGATGTCCAGCTGGACAGGTTCTAAAGCTTCCCTCCAAACTCAACTATTCTGTGATTTTCTGATTATTATATGTAAAATCTCTCTAGTTGGAGTTCATATTGTACACCGATAAAAGGGAGTGCTAAAGCAGACTGCAGAGGACCACTTGCCTTTCAGTAAAACCCAGGAAAACTTGTTTTTTGTCTTCTTATTTGCTCTCTTCTTGGTTTTTCTCTTCTTCTCAGTTATTCAGTTGAGAAAAGTTTCTGGCTTATATTGATTGCTCAGCTCCCTGTCTCCCAGAAGATCCCACATTTGAGTACTTGTCTTCCATTTTGTTATTTTTGATCGATTTGAATAGAAGCTGACCCTGCTCCTGAAGTGTTTGGTAGGAACTGAGACAATAGCTTCAATCAAAGCCAGCTTGAGACATTGAGTTGTAGGCTGTTTACCATAATGGGGTGTGAGGGGTGTTTAGAGCCCTAATAGTAAAACTCCTTCACAGACATTAACTGTTGGAATGACACCATGTACAGAAACTGCCTTTTTGAGGATAACAGTTATAAACACTTACTTAAATGCCTTTCAAGCTGTAGCTGTACCTTCCTTTACTCTGTGCTGTATCGTATGTGGAGAGAACTTTAATTAGCATCTATACATACCTCATGAGCAAATAACATCACAGCTTCAAGTAACTGTTCATTACAGTTGGAGTTGTCTGTAGCAAACCCACAGACTCTAGAAGAAAGTGGTTTTTCAGGAAAAGCTTTCTTGTCTAGATCTGATTATTCATTTTTGAGAAAACTTTTATACTTCAGTAGGTGTTCTGCCCTTTTATTTTTCTGAATCTCTTTTGCAATCAAATAATAAAACAAAAAATGGTGATTCCCTTGTGTTTTACAATCTCATTGACCAAAGTGTAATGCATTCCTTTTTCCCCAAACCATTTAAAAGGCAGGTAATTTGAACAATTCTAGCATCTTCCTTGCTTTTGTATTCACACAGTATAAACTAAAATTATGCACAAGATTCATCAAAGCTGAGCTGTGCTGCTAAGTGTGTAACTCAGATACAGAATGAGCCATTTAAAGAAGTTATTGATGCCAACATTAAATTTACAATTATTCATAAAAGAAAACCATTTGAAGAATTCCCCATGCTGCAAGTACACAAAATACTTTGCTACGCATAAGAAGTTACATTTATTAATAGACCTTTTTGCCAGAATCTCATTTCACCAAAGGAAACCTCATCCTCCAATGGGAATAAGAATCACAAGAACGTCATAGATGCTACAAGTTTATTCACCATAACAAAAAAAAAAAAAAAAAGACAGCCAACTATCTCAAAACAATGATGTTTCAAAGTAGGTAGCTGTCAAAATGTAGGACACAAGAAAACTTAGATACAAGAAATAATTGTAATTGTTGTTGTAATTAATGAACATTTTTAACTCCACTTTTTTTTTTTTCCTCTTGAGTTCTTGCAGGACTGCATCAAACAAAGGTTCAGATTGTATCATGCAATCCGTAAACAGTTTGTGGACACTCCGAAACATGACATCTGCTTTTAGATGAGAATTGGCTTTTTACCTTTTGAAAGAGAGTCCCCTGGAGATCTTCTTGAGTTTTATGCACATAAATTCATATTCCTGGCTAAGATCATGACATGGATGACGATCAGAGACATGAGTTTTTCCTTTTCCGACTTCTGCTGTAGAAGATCTAAGTGAAGAGAGTCAGTTGGTCCCTCATATGTGCCATATTCACACCCTCCTTTCCTGCAATTATCAGCACTAGAACTTGTCAGGACAAGCAGTTACCTGTGAGGATCACATAAAGAGGAGCTTGAGACCAGCTGAATGCCAGCAAAAGCAGCCCTGAACTTTTGGTAGGCTTTTCTAGAACCAGGTGCCTGGTATTAGCAGGGCGTGGCAGGGTATAAGGTGTATGTGGCAGATGCATCAAGCAGGCTATCTCAGCACAAAAAGGAAAGCCTAAGGTCTGGGAAACTCTATGTCATCCATGGTTTCAGAGTGAGTCTTGCCTACGGGACCATTGTAGAGTTCATGACCACAAAATTCCAGAGGCTGTGACTGAGCCTCAGACAGGCTGTGAACCAGCTGCCAGGCATGTGAAAATCTGGCTCTGCTGAGAGCTGTGAGGCAGGATCTCAAATGTCCCAGGTGACAAGACTGGAACCCCACCTTTCTGAATTTCCACGGTCCGTAAAAGCAGGCAGGGGTCAGGACCTAAAATCCTCAGAAAAGGACTCCAAAGTTTATGGCTTGGGATAGGACAAAAAAAAATCAGAACTATAAAAGGGCACCTCTGTATAATTAGAACATCCTTTTCAATATGTTTTTACATCATTTAGAGACACACTTTTACTTAGAAAAATATGGTTCAGTGGTTTTGAAGTCATCTTCTTTGAGTCCCTGATTGTGGAAAATATGTTTTAAAATTGCATACGTCGGAAAAACTCAGAACTAATGAATAGAATAGAATAATAAAACAAAATCTGACATTTGGCTACCTCTGGATATGGCTTGTTGCCAACATAGGCAGTAAATAGCCCTAGCCCATGGACTGATTTTCTGTTAGTGGTTAGAGTCCTTTAAGCAAGCTGGTAGAGCACATATTCCAGTTTAGCTTCATCTGAAGGGAATACATTTCTGTAGTTGGAGACCTCACCATGCTGTAAAGCACTGGGGGTGGGGACCAAGTTTTTCACATCAAACCACACTCCTGGTCGGGATTAAAACTCTAATGCAGATGCACCAAGAGGCAGTTCAGGGCTTCAGATATGTTCCATTACATCAGGAACTGCTACTTTTATCTGGTTTCAGACTAGCCAGTCTGCAGTTAGGTGGACCATGACACACTGAAGCTGACCTTCATGGCTCTAACTTGGGTCTTAGGGTGCCTGTGACCTAAAAAGTTGATTCCACATGCTCTATTTTCCCTAACTTGTGTTTATAGTGGTATTCTTAGTTCAATAGTAGTACTGTCAGGCTATGGATCAATTCTCTGCTTTTACATTAAACGTATATTTTCTTTCTTCTTGCACTGTTATCTCCATAACGACTCATTCTCAGCCTATTCCAGGATTTAGACAGACTGCTTAGAGGGAGGTCAAACAGACTTTTATTTTGCCAGGGATGTCCATTTTATTTACTGTCTAATGCAAAATTAAGACACAGTTTTTTACTCCAACATCAGTTTTACTCACCAAGCCAGGCTGTTCTAAGACCTCCGTGCAAAGGACTCGCATGGGCCAGTGAAGATGAATATGGCAGAGCAGGCATATGAATTCAGCTTCTCACAGCAGATGGATGTCTTAACTACTGACTCTTCTGAAATGAACGAACTCGGTTCTCTTCTTCTACCCTCTCTCTCTGGAAATTAAAATCTGGACCTGTGAAATTTTTTCCAATTAAAGTTTCAATGATTTTGGCATGTTCTAACAAAACCATTGCATCAAAAATGCCTTATACATAATTGGTTGAGCCAACAGATGTCACTTTATGGCTTAAGCTCCCCTGAGCACTAAGGATCAGAAAGTGGCATTTTTAATAAAAGAGCCTTTTCTGTCAGTAAACCCCAGACATGACCAGTAGATAGATTAATGTCTGTGTGCATCCAAGTTGCCCACAGATGGTAGAATAATCTTGGACGGGTTTTCTTGGACAATGACTTGAGATTTTCTTCATAAAACATCTTTCTAAAAGCCATTAAGATCTGTCAGATTAAAATAAAATCTCCAATGCCTTGAGGAGTCAGAAAAACAAAAATTATATAATTCATTCCTATTTATATGAGGCAAGCTCAACGCTAACTTCATTTTCAAAATATAACCAGTAGCTAATTTTCCAGTAACCACTCTCATAGGCACTTACTGAAATTCCATTGTTTAATAACCATTACGTTTCCAAGATAGGTTTTTTCAACAGTTTCAGTTATCTTACCGCACTTTCAAACCAATCTTGATCCAAACCTAAAATTCAATAAATAATACATTATCTCCAAGGACAAGTTTGGCTACTTGATGTCATAATTTTGAGACATTTCACTTAAGTTTTGGAAGCAAAAGAGGGTACCCTGCTTCTCATTGTCTTTGAGTAGATATTTAGCCTATTGTACAGCCATGTGTACAGTCATTCACCTAGGGATTTCAATTTTCGATTCTCAATTTTCCATTTTCGATTTTGGCTATTTCTACACAGACATGCTATGTGCCAATTCAACCTCGTTCTATTTGCATCCATGTGATATGATTTTTCATGCTTACTGCATGTAAGTGTGTTCCCATAGTGGAGTAATTTTTATAGGGCTAACAACGGTGCTATATTCAACTCAGCTGAGAGCCGGGGAAGGGAAAAATCTCCATGGTTGTTATACTTGCCAGACATGCCAAGGAATTTGTTCTAAAATCTAAATTAATTTACATAAAACACATCTTTCCCTCCTATTTTTTGTGATCAACATTAGATTATTTGTTACACTCAGTTGTCTGGTGTCGCTGGCAACATGCCAACGTCAGAGAGTGGCTATGCTTCTAGTAGAAGGAAGTTTGGTAACTTTGACACATTTCCTCTGGTTGCCTTTAGTAGAATTACAGGCTAGTATGGTCAGAGCAAGCAATGAGCTGTGATACATTTTCTCAAAGACTTTGATATCTTTCCACAGGCAGAATGTGAGGTAGTAGATGTCTTTTGCATGTATATGTATATATGAAATGCATGTTGTCTTATTTGCATGGATATATATTAGACTGTATACACAGATCAAAATTGTTCGGAACTTTGTGAAAGCCTCTGAGAAAAGGTAAAGACAGTTAGAGAAGTTGGAACAATTTTCTAATGTAAGTTGAAAAAACGACATATAACCTGAGGAGCATGGCTCAAAATACTTAGAGGGTCTGCACTCAAGCAGGAGAATTTTAGTGATCCTAAGGCTTCTATCACTGAGACAGACAACACATTCAGAGGAGTCTTCAGAGAACTTTAACATGTATAAGACTCCCAGGAAATAAAAACCCCTCGCCACCTCTCATTCTGGTTGTCCATAGGGAGGGACAGGAAGATGAAGATCAGAATGACCAGTTGTGCAGTGTTTGCAGTTTCACTTGGTGTGTGAGAGTGACCAAGATCCTCTTCTCACCTTGGTTCCCCCCACCTGCAGTTCATCCAACCAGGAGGACATTTTCCCTTCTGGGATGGGGTTTTATTTCCTCTTAAAATTCTAACCTAGATGAAAAAAATTTCCCTTCAAAAGTTCAGTCAAAACCAATGCCCTTCACTAAAAAGTAATTTCAGCTTCAATGAACTGTGGGGTTTTGGGCTTTTTTTTTTTCTTAGGGAGAAACATTGGGTTGAAAACTGAACAGTCAGCTCTAGATCATATTACTTCGAAGTCCCAACACAGTCATGTAGGGCTCGTAAGCTAATTGCTCATAAAGCTAAACACTTCTTTACATGTTCAACTGCCATGTCCTTCACCAGACTTCAAAAGAAGGGGCTTGGAACTGAAGATGGCCTCTAAACTCTTAGACCCTTCATTCTATATTCAGATTTCTTTTACAGTCTGCACCGGAGAGTTACTACATTTCTCCAGTTGACAGGGAAGATTGAGCCAAAGTCTCCTCCTTCTCTTGATTTACAGGAATATAATTAATTCTCAAGTCAGCTGAGCTAAAAATGGTGTAAACAAGAGGAAGAACCAGGCCCCCAGGAACAGAAGTACTGCAGGAGCAGTCATCACTTAAAACATGGCAACATTTCAGAAAAACACTGCAGATGCTTTGGCTCTGTCCCTCATCCAAGCTGAGCATTGCTTTTTGCTGCTGTACTTTGCTCATTTCTACCAAGTCTCTTTAGGCATTCATGCTAATACCTTGTACTTGATATCAGATGAGTGTTTTATAATTAAGCACACATACATGAAATACCCCAAACTATATTAAGCTTAAACACATTTTCAAAAAGTTGTAAAATACTCTTGCCAGATTCTATACTCTCAAATGGATTAATCTGAAAAACAACTGGGACTCAATTTAGACCTTCCTGGCAGCAAGCAAGAGAAACGTCAAGCTCAATATTTTACTTTATTGAAGACCCTCTTAGGAGTCCATCAGAAAGAACTCTATCTGCCTGGTAGCCAGAGATCAGTGGGAGGTAATATTTAGTTTATTAATGTGGCTTTGATTTTTTTTCACACTGTTGATGAATAGTAGTAAACTAGGACCTTGCTCCAATTTCCCGTTTTCCCTTTCTACAAAAAAGACGATGAAACATAGACAAAGTTAACAAGATCTTGCGTAATATCAAAGTGCATTCAGTAGGTCCCAAGTTATCCAGATACATAGTTTATTTGTACACTACAATGTCTGAATTAAAACATATACACAGAAAATGAACACAATTTAAGAGACACTGTGCTGAAGTCAAGGTTAATTTTGAAACAACCCTTCAGTTTCAAGGCAACTGTAGGGATTAGTAAGTGCCTGTGTTGCATAGAAGAGTGCCTTTCACTGGTACTTGACAGCACAGGTAAACCATCATAGAGTTCTGATCATAAATAAACTGCAGCTTAGTTAGTAACAATGGATTTCAAAATTGAAAGGAACCAAAGCAAAATGCAGAAAATTTTTCCCCTGTTTTCTTCTCAATAAATCAGAACGAATTACAGATGCAGGCACGGATGCTGTCTTAAGTGTCATGATTCGTGTCTTCCAGTATATTACATTTGATTTATAGTATTATTTGTGGGGTTTAAGATTGTGTTGCTGGGTAGTGAGAATATGTCGGGGCTAAAACAGCTGACTGGGGTAAAACTCACATGAAATAAATACTCAGAGCTCGAGAAACAGTAGAAAGTAAAAATCCAATGGCAGTAAGATAGGAACTCTTAACTAATACTCTATTGCAATGAATCGCATATGGAGCTTTTTATTTCCATCGGTGACTTCAGTGGGGCTCTCATGTGAGTAACTGCTATCGGTAGAGGTGTAAACAGTTCACAGTCCATTCCACGTAATTAAAAAGCTAGCAGGCAGGCAGCTAGTGTTGTAGAAAAATCTTTACACTGATGCTCTGGCCTTCAGCAGTGAGGTACTTCACTGATAACGTGTGAATTGCACAAATATCCAGACCACGCAGATTACGTTTCCTGCATCTTGTTGCGGCATGCACTTCACACTAAGTAAGGGTTTAGCTGGGATTTGTTTTACGTTTTTATGAAGGACAAAGTGAGAAAGAGTATTGGTCCTGAGGGAGAATCTTCAAAACATCACTGATTGCAGTAACAAATGGGAACTCAGAACACAGTCTCCGGTAGCACAAGCAAGAAGAGGCCAAGAAGAGCCTGAACAGAGGCAGTGGTGTATATGTCAGCATCTGTGGGAAAGTAAACCAGCTATGCAAAGGTTTTGGGTTTTGCAATGATCTCAATAAACGGGGAACTCATCTCAACAAGATTAGAAGAGACAATACACATACAATCAAGTGAAGCAGAAATAATCACTAACCCAGGATTTTAGAAAAAGAGACATTACTGTACAAAAAGTTTACAGGAGCAGAGCAGTTGGTCATGGTGGATATTTAATATTATCTTACCACACAAAGGCACTTGAAAAACCCTCATGAATATGTGATCTGTAATGATAAGGAAGAGAAAATATTAATTTGAATTTTATTGATGTGGCCAAGTCTAACCAATATAAGCTCGCTTCCATCCTTCCCTTAGTTTCGAGGAAAGCAGAAGTTCAGAAAAAAATATAGTTGCAATGATTTACTGACTCACTGATAACTTAAGAGGATGTTAGGAGAACTTATGGGTTTTGTCTCAAAACTAGGAAACAACAACTAGACTGTGCAATATAAGCATCTACATCTAAGAGCAATCACTTTATCACATACAATAAGCATGGGGAAAAAAAAAACACTTAGGAAAGGTGGTGCAAAATCTGCCCTCTGCTTCGAGAAGCGGTGTGCCCATATAAACAACTGGATTATACCCAAGGGACAAGTGTGATCCTAACTTTTTTTTTTCTTAATAATAGGGGGGATACTATTCGAACTACCAAGGTCTAGATGTTGAAAGTCTACTTTTAGTCGTAATGTGGAACTCCTTTTTCAACGATATTTTTAGGATTGTTTTATTCCTTCCTCTGTTTTGTGGGGGCTGCTATAAGACATCTGTTACTTAAAATGGCTGCTTTCCTTATTACATATTGGTAGCTCTAATAAAATTGTGTTTATCCACAGATATATAAAACAAACAGCATTTTTCTGGTATTTATATATAGTATTTACAAAAAAGGTTTCTAGTGTGGAAGTCAATCCAACCTAATCACAGATTTTCTGTCACATTTACCTTCGTACCAGGACTCGTATCCATCTAGGAAATTATTTCTTGTGGAGATACAGGGCCAAATTCTCCTGTCAGTTACACCAGTATGCACTTGGAGTGACTCCAAATTAGCTAAAAATCAACAGAGGTAGCTTAATATGTTCTGGTGTAAATCAGAAGAGGATTTGCCTTCTGATCTTTCGATAATTATTCAAGAGTAAACAGCACTCAGTTGCATCACAGGAGAGCACTGGAATGTGAAATATTGTAAAACTGCAAATACACTGCAACAATAAAATTAGGGAATTCAGTATAAAATGCCCCTTCTTTACTGTTCCATCCATCGTCATTTCTTGCAGAATACTCTTTAGACGATTGATCTGCACCTAGGACACCCACAGGATGTTGGTTTATTATGTTTGGTATCTTGTAACTGCTAGTGCATTATGAGATAAGAGTTTGTAGCAACACATGGCAATAGGGGATCTGTACGCCCATGCTTCATTACTTCTTGACCTTTCAGATGATACCCAATTGAAAAAGGATCAGTTCTTACATCTGGCAAAAGCCTAATTTACTAATATGCTGTCCTCCTGAGTCACTGCTGTAATACGTCTGCTGAACTTCTTCTATATCTTGACCCCTGTTAGTTCATTGTTGCTCAGTTATTTACTTTAGACATGCATGCATGAATAACCTGGGGGTTACTTTCGAGCCACAAAATTTGGGGTTGAGGGGTGAACGGATTTTACATTTGAAGTGCTCCACATGAGACCAAACCAATGATGGATCTTTAACCCAAAATTCTCAAGGCAGTCATTTACCAAAAAAATAATAATATAAAAAAAAAAAACAAACCCCACAACAGAACAGACAAACAAATATTTCTCACACGCTGCCAAGAAATTTAACTTTGGCTTGGAGCTCTCAGTATGTTAATTAGGTCATTGCTTCAGAGTCTTCTTCCTGCAGTACCTTCAGAAGAAGCTGTTCCACTTCCCACCTGCCTCCTCAACTCTCTGACCGCACACTGTGTTTGTCGCTGCCATTCAAGGGGGTTTTCTGAACTGGACCAGGGACGGGGGATGAACCCTGGTTTGAACCCTAGTTAGAAATGCCTCTTTTCAGTTAATATTTTCCTCTGTTATTTTAACTCATCTCAGTTTTTGAGATCCAGTTTACCACTTAAGCTACAGAAATGACTGGACAGAGGTGAGGATATGGGTGGAAAAACACAGGGTTGTGGCAATGTCAGTCCATGTTGGCTCAAACTGACAGTGGCCACAAGATAGTGTTTCATAGAAAACATATGTAATGGCAACAAAAGAAACTCTTTTTTAAAAAAATAAATGTCATCATGTGACCACATATAATATTTTTTCTTCATTATTAGCCATCTGCTTCTTCTAAAAGTTACTCCTATGAAAGCTTGAAACTATTACCACCACATTTCACTTCTGGAATCGATTCATTCTCACAGGTTTTTGTCATACATGTAAGAGAAACAGAGTAGCATCCTATCTTCGAGTATCTGGAATACTGAAACACATAGTATAAGAAATTATCATACAGAAATGTTGCATGCATAGGAAGGAGTCCAGTAAAGAGTATCACCTTAGGTCTTCCTTTGTTCGTTTTTTTCCTTGACCATTTTTAAGGGTGGGATTTTTCACAACGGGCCAGTAAGGTATGAACTCAATTTCTTTTTCAAAAACTTGTGCTTGAGTGACTGTCCCTGTGGTCTCCTGTACAGCTGGTTTCTGTGCACGTGCACATGGAGTCTGATCAGGTCCTCAGCAAGCAACATTATCAGACATGAGCTCTACCATCGGATTTGAAAGGTTTACTCTGCTTGGGTTTCTTATATGGAATTTAGTCAGTTTTGCCTGAGTAAACCGGGAGAACAACAACAGATGGGCAGGAAATAGGCCTCTCAGAGTCAGAATTCACTTTACAAGTGCTAATTACCAATATATAAATTACCATTCGACTTCTAACCTAGGACTGTTCCTTCCAGAATTAAGAGAGGGCAAGTCCCAGGTTAGCCACCATCACAGTTCAGAACATCTTTTTATTTGTAGGGTGAAACCAAGACGACAGAGAGGACAGAAGCATTAGCCCCCTGTTAGTGCCAGCTATTCTGCCACACATTCCCATGTGCAATTGCACAGTCGTTCTAAATGGATATATTTTGTGTAATGTGTTGTTTCAATCAGCAGGCAAGGTGGGCTCCTTGAGAAAGAACACTCTTCCCTAGAAGGCATCCTTAGTGTGCACACAATGTCTTTATCCTGAAATGTTTTCTACACAATTTATTTTAATTTTGTACTGCAAGAATCTTATTGTGCCAGTCACTGTCCAAAATGCATGATGTTTTCCCCTTCCTCACAACCCAGGGATGGTCCTTGCCTTAGAAGCAAGGCCTGCGCACCCCTGATCATATTTAGATTGTTAACACCATTTCCTTCAGTACATACTCTGAAAACACCTAGACTTCTTGCTTTGAAAAGTGTGACTCAGATAAAAAACATCAAAACCATGTCCATCCGTGCTTTGGAAACAGTTCTGTGCTTAACAGTGTTCACTGGCAAATTCCCCGACATCTCCAAAGCCAGATGAGACAAGTCTGGATTTCCCACAAGAAGAAGGATTTCCCAAAAGCCCGCTCAGGTAAGGAAGGCATCCTGCATTCAGTAGTCACCCACTCCCAAGGCTTTAAAAAAAATAGAGAGAGAGAAAAAAATTGAGTTCATAATGTACTAGCCAGTTGTGAAATATCACGCCCTTAAAAATGGGCAAAGAACAAGGCAGCTTCCTCAAGACAGGTTGAAAATATTACGGGAATGATTTCTTGTCATTTGCAAAAGCAGGTTGCGCCTTCTGTCTTCATGTCTCATTCACACAGATGTTCACCACCCATTTCAGCAGCACCACCTACATTCCACGCAAAGCTGACATCCTATGGGTAATAGCTAAAAATTGACTACATTAAAATAAAGAACTGTGAATGCTAACTGCAAAAAAAAAAAAAAAAAAGGGAAGAAATCCCAAGGTATTTAAAATTTTCTGAACAAATTGTACTGGGATTCTTGCATGCCAAAGCTTGTAAGTTGGCAGCACAAAAGCTATAGTCCAGGAACAAATGATGAACATCCCTATCAACTATTTCTCTTTGTTTGGGATCCATGAAAGCAAAGTTAGTAGAAAGGAATGAAAGTGAAGCCCACACAGGAAAGAATATGCTGAACTGGTTCTACAGGAAAAAAAAAGGGTGCCTCATGTATTCTTAGACAAGTGTGGTAGTCTATTATCGTAAGCATTGCCATTTCACGGAGATGGAGACCACACATTTAATTCTTTTCTATAGGTTTTTTAAAAGGTGGCTTCAAGCTACTCTCTGAGGAGCGGAGCTGGTTAATTGTAGCCCTGCTGGATTACACATATCACAAAGGGCTCAACAAGAGCTAAATAAAGAGAGTTTAATCAGATCTGGAAAAGATGGTTTTTAATGGAAGTGAATTCTGCAGAGGATGATAATCATTAAAACTGAGGAGTTAATCAAAAATCCTAAAACAAGTAGGGAAATTTGAAGCATCCAGGAAACATCATCCCTCCTCCAACTCAGATCCTCTTAAAAAGTAGGTGAAAGAAAAGAAAAAAAAAGGAGCAAAATTAATAAAATATTTCAAAAACAAACCACAAAATGGTCATTTCTCAGTCACCTCCTCAGCCACAGAAAAGGGGAAGTCTCTGACTCCTGAGTCGGAATCGCGGGACAGGTTATTGCATGGTGATTACTTTGAGACGGTGATTAAAGGAGTAATTTAAAACACTAGGATTACTAAAGGAAAGGGGAAGTTAAAACTGCCTTGGGAAAATTATTCCACATCCTCTACAAAGAAGGAAAATAACCTATCCTTGAATGCCACTCTGGAGGACATAATTAAAGAGGAATGAGAACTCCCTAACAAAGGAAAGTGTTTTAATGGGGCAATACGTGAAACACTGTGCCGCAGAAAGAGAAAAGCCGGAGCGCGTGGGTGTTGGGGAGGGGGTGGTTTCAGTACAAGCTCCAAAGGCAAGCTGTGGCCCTAGCAAATGAGGCAGCAAGTCCTTCTAGGGTAATATCACTGCCCTATATGCCCCTTTAATAAGGAAGTGGAAGGCACTTCTGAGACTAAATGATGAGACTGCAGCTGCTTCTTTGCTGACACCCTTCTTAGCCACCTGCTTTGCCAAGACGATTTTAGCACAGCATCATGAGATAAAAGAATGAGCCTGTGCTAAGCTTAAACATGCCAAGTCACTAAAATGTAAAATATTTTTGTCCTTAATTACCAGTACTAATGGCTTCCTGTCTTTTACAGGCCCTATTGCTTTGATTTTTTAACCTTGGTTTTCAACCTTGTCCAGCTGGGCACACAAACTGGTCTGAATTCAGTATTGACCCTGCTTGGAGCAGGAGGTTGGACTGATGAGGTCCTTCCCTACCTGAATGACCATGACTATATATCTGTCTGAGTAAGGTCTCTGGAAAGTGAATGGTCTATGACAGGGAGTCACTTTATAACGCTGATTTTAGACAAGCTCTATAATAAGGTAGAAGACACAATGCTCTTACCATCTTCTAAGTGTTGTTCAAAACACAGAGAAATACACTTTGGATATGGTCAAGTCATGTATTTTGGAAAACATTTGGATTAAACAAAACAAAGGCAGCAGATTTCTTTTTCATTTCCTCAGACAGCAACAAAAATAGAAGGAAAAGACAAATTCTTACCAGGTTGTGAAATGACACCTAATTTAGAAAAAATATCCTTAAAATTGATGTCTTGTGTCTTGAAGCAGTAGCCCCAAATACCACAAAGGCTAATGTAAATCCTATATTACTAGTTTTAGGGTTTTTTTGACCCTGCAAGTATATCATGTACCTCATAGCTGGTTACAACCTGCATTTATTGTAGATGACTGTCATATCACTATTTAAGATAATAATTTTCAGGCTGCAGTCTGAAACATCAAGTCTTGGGCCACAATAACTGACATAATGGCATCTCATCTTCATAATAAGATATTTTTTTTAAGCTGCATACCTTATCAACCCATCCAGCAGGCAATAGCTTTCATCAAAGAATTTAAACTTGCAGCCACGGCCTTAATCAGTTGCTTGGGAGCCCAAGCATTGCATGATTGCTTACTGTAAAGGCACGTTCTGCAAGACACTACACTTTTCAAATTGTCTTGCAGTCACCTGTAGAGTACCTTCTGAAAATCAAGTTTGTTCATCGAGCAATATCTCTACTGTCATTTTGTTCCGCTCCTGCTTGATGTAGGTATGAGGGAGCAAATACTTTGCTTTCGCTGTATTCTCCATACAGACAACTCATCTTCAGACCATCTGTCAGCAGCCACATTAAAAATACGAGGCTGGGAGCTCCCAAATGCAGTGGCACCTTCATTGGCGCCTTCAAGTGCTCGGCCTGGCAGCACTGTCCAAGCACCTGCTTTTGCCTCCCTGCCACTATTCACAGACATAGCACTGTTCCTCTTGCTCCATCTTCTTTAATTAAAACTCAAAGGTTTTCTTTTCATCTGTAAAGTTCATTCACTTAAACTGCAAATGCTCCTCCTGTTCTCCCCCTAACAACCTGTTCAGCTGGAGGAACCTCGCTGATTTCCACATCTACCATACCTCCTAATTGCCCCCCCCTCTGATTCATGCCACACATTGCACACATCACCTGCCCACACTAGACCCTCTACCCTATGCCCTTTGCCACCATGAATCTGCCCACCAGGCAACCCTCCATCCTTCCCCACACCCTGCCCTTCTTTTCCCCTTGTTTTCTTCCCATGTACTTCATGGTGCACAGATGCAAAGCCTCCACCCCAAAATGGGACCCCATCTTGGCACACACTTAGAACACACACACACACACGCACCAGTGCTGTGCTCTGTGCCAGCCCAGCTTCCCAGTCGCCTGCGTGAGCCACGTGTCCCAGCTCCCAAGGAGAGCATCAGGGCAAGTACGAGAGCTGCTGCTTCTTCTAGACCAAAGTGTGGGGTGTCAGTGATAACCTAGGCATCTTCAGGTGGTCAAGCTCACATAACAATCTGCGCCAGGGCCAAAAACTACTTCCAGTACCCAACAGTGGAAACAGAAATGGCACGGGTACCTCCCTTTACACTTAACCCAGCATGAAACTCTCTGTTTCAGGCTTTATATCCATGGTATACACAGAATACCAGCATAAGACACAGACTCATCTCTTGAAGACACTATAAAACAGCCACTGTTTAGTATTTTGTCCTTTAACAAATAAATTGAAATTACAGCACCTTTAGCATCATTTGACAGGAAAGGCCTCATATGCACAGCCTATAAACCCCAGTCACTTATCCAACATGTATATGCATGGGTCATTATCTTTCCTGTATTTCAAACCAACACTTTGCAGGAGAGCATCAATTTTTTAGAAAACATTTTACAGAGGTCCTGTATTTAAACCCTGAACTTTAAGCTTAATGGCTACCTCAATCACGTTTGTAGAAGGAATATCTTCTTACTCAGCATTCAAAAACACAAAGTTCATACAGATCTGCAAGAAAGCATTTTAAAACTGCTTATGGCCTCTTAACCAGCTACATTTTCTTCCTACACATAGACATTTGCAAAATGAAAATATTAGTTATACACCTGCATCAGATCTAAGAGACACAGGTACGAAAGGCACGCTCCCGTGTTTTATTGCCATTTATACCCACCCACACATACACACGGCAGCACAGTTAATTTTTAAACTATTGTGTGTCTTATAGTACAGCTGTCTAAATAAAACTGGGATGCAAACTATTTTCTTAGCTGGTATTCAAATACTTCAGTCCTTTCACAGATTTTCCTGCTAAATCCTTCTGCAGTTGAATACCAGCTAACTAATATTTGGCTCAGTCTTCCCGCATTCAAGCTGCCCACATTCAGAATGTCTGCAGTATTTCCTCCCACCTTCACCTCCTGCTACTGTCTCGTGGATCAGTATTGCCACATTACCCATGTTTCTTCTGAGGGTTTCTCTTCCCCTCTTGTTTTACCTCCCTGCACAGGACCCTCCACAGCACTGCCCACATTGCCGGGACAATAACCACTGTCCTGCTTTTATTGGCAATTACCAAGCCTGACTTTAAGCTCTGAGCAGATGGAGTTGACAGCATATAGCCAACATTTTTTTTGGTGACTACTTATTGCTGTCCTACTTTCCTTGGACTTAAAAAAAAAAAAAAAAAGCAAACAAGCTGTATCTCAAAATAAACCAGTTCACCCAAAACTGGTAAAAATAAGTGTGGTAGACATAACTTAGAATTTTCCAGGGGAGATTTTTTTTTATATTTTTTTTTGCTAAATGACAATGTTCAAATTAAAATGAATTGTTTTTAATTAAGTTTCAAAAAAGAAAAACAAAACTCAGTCAGCAAAGAATATATGCTAAATTATAAGGCATCGAGAACCTCTTCCCTTTCAGAATATTTAAGCTTCAGGTGTTTTTGTTTCTCCCTCTATTTTTTTTTCTTCTATTTTTGGAAAATTGAGAGGAAAGGAAAGGGTAAAATGCTGACAGATAAAGTAGAAGGAAGATAATATTCACAGGACTCTTGAATAGTAAAATTCTAAAGAAGTGTATATATTAAAAATTGGTAGTTCATTGTTAGCCCAAGGATTCAAATGGCTGGTTTTAGGATTTAGGAGGGAGGGTGGTTCAGGTATCTTGAACAGCTCTAGGTCTTAGTTGTGGGATACCATGCTGTATCTTAATCTCTAAAACTCTACTAGCGTTGCCCGTGTCAGTCTGTAGTAGCCATCCCAGATTACTACACTGCAATTGATTTTTACACACTTTTGGCACGAACACAGTTGACTGCTTCACCAGGAGCTTTGCAGCAGTATGAAAAGATTTGAAAGGACCTGTGGAAGCACTGGGACTTGCAAACATGAGCAAGGTTTGATTGCAAGTTAGTTCACTTTCGTTCTATATGAAACCAACCATTTCTGGTTCTCTTTGTATGGCAGCAGATATGTCTTTTATTGTGGATCAACTCCAAGCAGGAAGAGCTAGCATCTTCTGATACATGGGAAATAAATAATTAAGTGGTGATCCTCCTTCTTCCTCTCACCGTGAGACCCTCACTCATACACTAACTACCCCTTGACCATTACTTTCTGCCAGAGACTTGAGCTGTTATCAACACCTAACTTTGATATGCAAATACACCCGTGTAGATGGCATACAAATAGCATCTTTATCTCCACAGAAGATAGCAATATATCAGATACACCTCTGTAGTCTGTTTAGGGTTTTCTTCATCATGGTCACATTTGTCTCCATGCAAGTGGTGACCTAGTTCTTTTCAAAATATGGTCACCCATTCAACAAATTTAGAGGGACAAATTCTGGCAAAGAAAAAATCATCTATCTCACCAAGCTCTCCTGTTAAAAATAAATAATAATTGATACCACAAAGCAAAGTCTCTCAAAGTCTGTGTTTTAAATCCTGGGGTGCAGTTCCATACAACAAAGCTCACCATTCTTACATGGGCTGCTCTGTCACAAAGAGCTGCAAGATTTGTGTGTATACTGCAAGGTTCAAGAAAGATGGAATAAGTAGATATAATACGGAAACACCAAATACAAAAATAAAGCAGATAATATTGTCAAGCCATATAAACTACCTTAGAATCATAGAATCATAGAATTGTTGAGGTTGGAAGGGACCTTTAAGATCATCGAGTCCAACCTTTAGCCTACCCTGACAAAAACCACTTCTAAACCATGTCCCTAAGTGCCCCATCTACCCTTTTTTTAAACACCTCCAGGGATGGTGAATCCACCACCTCCCTGGGCAGCCTATTCCAATGTTTAATAACCCTTTCAGTGAAAAAATGTTTCCTAATATCCAATCTAAACCTCCCCTGACGTAACTTGAACCCGTTTCCCCTCGTCCTATCACTTGTCACCAGGGAGAAGAGGTCAGCCCCCACCTCTCTACAACCTCCTTTCAGGTAGTTGTAGAGGGTGATAAGGTCTCCCCTCAGCCTCCTCTTCTCCAGGCTAAACAACCCCAGCTCCCTCAGTCGTTCTTCATAAGGTTTGTCCTCCAGACCCCTCACCAGCTTTGTAGCCCTTCTCTGGACACGCTCCAACACCTCAATGTCCCTCTTGTAGCGAGGGGCCCAAAACTGAACGCAGTACTCGAGGTGGGGCCTCACCAGTGCCGAGTACAGGGGGATGATCACTTCCCTAGTCCGGCTC
Organism: Chroicocephalus ridibundus; assembly: GCF_963924245.1. NCBI lineage: Eukaryota > Metazoa > Chordata > Aves > Charadriiformes > Laridae > Chroicocephalus > Chroicocephalus ridibundus. Next base: position 150,469,798 of record NC_086284.1, read on the forward strand.
ACCACACTATTCCTGATACAGGCTAGGATGCTGCTGGCCTTCTTGGCCACCTGGGCACACTGCTGGCTCATATTCAGCCGGCTGTCAACCAACACCCCCAGGTCCTTTTCTGTCGAGCTGTTTTCGAGCCACTCTGCCCCAATCCTGTAGCGCTGCATGGGGTTGCTGTGACCCAAGTGCAGGACCCGGCATTTGGCCTTGTTGAACCTCATACCATTGGTCTCAGCCCATCGATCCAGCCTGTCCAGATCCCTCTGCAGAGCTAACCTACCCTCAAGCAGATCAACACGCCCGCCCAGTTTAGTGTCATCTGCGAACTTACTGAGGGTGCATTCGATCCCTTCATCCAGATCATTGATAAAGATATTAAAGAGAACCGGCCCCAGCACCGAGCCCTGGGGGACACCACTTGTGACCGGACACCAACTGGATTTAACTCCATTTACCACCACTCTCTGGGCACGGCCATCCAGCCAGTTTTTTACCCAGCGAAGAGTACACCTGTCCAGGCCATGAGCAGCCAGTTTCTCCAGGAGAATGCTGTGGGAAACAGTGTCAAAAGCTTTGCAAAAATCCAAGTAGATAACATCCACAGCTTTTCCCTCATCCACTAAGTGGGTCACCTTATCATAGAAGGATATTAGGTTTGATAGGCATGACCTGCCCTTCACAAACCCATGCTGACTGGGCCTGATCACCCTGTTCTCCTGCATGTGCCGTGTAATGGCACTGAGGAGGATCTGTTCCATGACCTTCCCAGGCACCGAGGTCAGACTGACTGGCCTGTAGTTCCCCGGATCCTCCTTCCGGCCCTTCTTGTGGATGGGTGTCACATTTGCTAACCTCCAGTCAGCTGGGACCTCCCCGGTTGTCCAGGACTGCTCATAAATGATGCAAAGTGGCCTGGCGAGCACCTCTGCCAGCTCTTTCAATACCCTTGGGTGCATCCCATCCGGCCCCATAGATTTGTGCACCTCCAGGTGCTGAAGCAGGTCCCTCACCGTTTCCCTTTGGATTACAGGGGCTTCATTCTGCTCCCCATCCCTGTCTTCTAGTTCAGGGGTCTGGGTACTCAGGGAACAACTGGTCCTACTGCTGAAGACTGAGGCAAAGACTTCATTAAGTTCCTCAGCCTTTTCCTCATCCTTGGTCACTATGTTGCCGGCCCCATCTACTAGAGGACAGAGATTATCCTTAGTCCTCTTCTTATTGCTAATATATTTATAGAAACTTTTTTTGTTGTCCTTGACAACAGAAGCCAGGTTTAGCTCTAGCTGGGCTTTGGCCCTCCTGATTTTTTCCCTACATAGCTTAACTACCTCTTTGTAGTCATCTTGAGTGGCCTGCCCTTCCTTCCAGAGGCCATAGATCCTCTTTTTTTCCCTCAGTTGCAACACTAGCTCCCTGTTTAGCCAGGCCGGCCTTTTTCCCCAACGGCTTGTCTTCTGGCACATGGGGACAGCCTGCTCCTGCGCCTTTAAGACTTCCTTCTTGAAAATCATCCAGGCTTCCTGGGCTCCTTTGCCCTGGAGGACTGCCTCCCAGGGGACTTTGTCAACCAGGCTCCTGAAAAGCCCAAAGTCCGCCCTCCGGAAGTCCAAGGTAGCAGTTCTGCTGACCCCTCTCCTTGCTTCTCACAGAATTGAAAACTCTACCATTTCATGGTCACTGTTCCCAAGACAGCCTCCAACCTTCACATCCCCCACAAGACCTTCCCTATTTACAAACAACAGATCCAGCAGGGCACCTTCCCTAGTTGGCTCTCTCACTAGCTGTGTCAGGAAGTTATCCCCAGCACATTCCAGGAACCTTCTAGACTGTTCCCTCCCTGCTGTATTGTATTCCCAGCAGATGT